>NC_090936.1:846296381-846599412 GCF_040938575.1 Ambystoma mexicanum
CTGGGGGGTGGGGGTGGTGGGAGACATGAGTGGGGGCCTGGTGGAGGGTGCCCCTGGTGGCTGGGGGGTGGGGGTGGTGGGTGACATCAGTGGGGGCCTGGTGGAGGGTGACCCTGCACTGCTGGGGTTTGGGGGTGGTGGGAGACATGAGTGGGGGCCTGGTGGGGGCTGCCCCTGGTGACTGGGGGGGTGGGGGTGATAGGGGACATGAGTGGGGGCCTGGTGGGGGCTGCCCCTGCACTGCTGCGGGGTGGGGGTGGTGGGAGACATGGGTGGGGGCCTGGTGGAGGCTGCCCCTGGTGGCTGGGGGTGGTGGGAGACATGAGTGGGGGCCTGGTGGAGGCTGCCCCTGGTGGCTGGGGGGTGGGGGTGGTGGGAGACATGGGTGGGGGCCTGGTGGAGGCTGCCCCTGCACTGCTGGGGGGTGGGGGTGGTGGGAGACATGAGTGGGGGCCTGGTGGAGGGTGACCCTGGTGGCTGGGGGGTGGGGGTGGTGGGAGACATGAGTGGGGGCCTGGTGGAGGGTGCCCCTGGTGGCTGGGGGGTGGGGGTGGTGGGTGACATGAGTGGGGGCCTGGTGGAGGGTGACCCTGCACTGCTGGGGTTTGGGGGTGGTGGGAGACATGAGTGGGGGCCTGGTGGGGGCTGCCCCTGGTGACTGGGGGGGTGGGGGTGATAGGGGACATGAGTGGGGGCCTGGTGGGGGCTGCCCCTGCACTGCTGTGGGGTGGGGGTGGTGGGAGACATGGGTGGGGGCCTGGTGGAGGCTGCCCCTGGTGGCTGGGGGGTGGGGGTGGTGGGAGACATGAGTGGGGGCCTGGTGGAGGCTGCCCCTGGTGGCTGGGGGTGGGGGTGGTGGGAGACATGGGTGGGGGCCTGGTGGAGGCTGCCCCTGCACTGCTGGGGGGTGGGGGTGGTGGGAGACATGAGTGGGGGCCTGGTGGAGGGTGACCCTGGTGGCTGGGGGGTGGGGGTGGTGGGAGACATGAGTGGGGGCCTGGTGGAGGGTGCCCCTGGTGGCTGGGGGGTGGGGGTGGTGGGTGACATGAGTGGGGGCCTGGTGGAGGGTGACCCTGCACTGCTGGGGTTTGGGGGTGGTGGGAGACATGAGTGGGGGCCTGGTGGGGGCTGCCCCTGGTCACTGGGGTGGTGGGGGTGATAGGGGACATGAGTGGGGGCCTGGTGGGGGCTGCCCCTGCACTGCTGCGGGGTGGGGGTGGTGGGAGACATGGGTGGGGGCCTGGTGGAGGCTGCCCCTGGTGGCTGGGGGGTGGGGGTGGTGGGAGACATGAGTGGGGGCCTGGTGGAGGCTGCCCCTGGTGGCTGGGGGGTGGGGGTGGTGGGAGACATGGGTGGGGGCCTGGTGGAGGGTGCCCCTGGTGGCTGGGGGGTGGGGGTGGTGGGAGACATGAGTGGGGGCCTGGTGGAGGGTGCCCCTGGTGGCTGGGGTTGGGGGTGGTGGGTGACATGAGTGGGGGCCTGGTGGAGGGTGACCCTGCACTGCTGGGGTTTGGGGGTGGTGGGAGACATGAGTGGGGGCCTGGTGGGGGCTGCCCCTGGTGACTGGGGGAGTGGGGGTGATAGGGGACATGAGTGGGGGCCTGGTGGAGGCTGCCCCTGGTGGCTGGGGGGTGGGGGTGGTGGGAGACATGAGTGGGGGCCTGGTGGAGGCTGCCCCTGGTGGCTGGGGGGTGGGGGTGGTGGGAGACATGAGTGGGGGCCTGGTGGAGGGTGACCCTGGTGGCTGGGGGGTGGGGGTGGTGGGAGACATGAGTGGGGGCCTGGTGGAGGGTGCCCCTGGTGGCTGGGGGGTGGGGGTGGTGGGTGACATGAGTGGGGGCCTGGTGGAGGGTGACCCTGCACTGCTGGGGTTTGGGGGTGGTGGGAGACATGAGTGGGGGCCTGGTGGGGGCTGCCCCTGGTGACTGGGGGGGTGGGGGTGATAGGGGACATGAGTGGGGGCCTGGTGGGGGCTGCCCCTGCACTGCTGCGGGGTGGGGGTGGTGGGAGACATGGGTGGGGGCCTGGTGGAGGCTGCCCCTGGTGGCTGGGGGGTGGGGGTGGTGGGAGACATGAGTGGGGGCCTGGTGGAGGCTGCCCCTGGTGGCTGAGGGGTGGGGGTGGTGGGAGACATGGGTGGGGGCCTGGTGGAGGCTGCCCCTGCACTGCTGGGGGGTGGGGGTGGTGGGAGACATGAGTGGGGGCCTGGTGGAGGGTGACCCTGGTGGCTGGGGGGTGGGGGTGGTGGGAGACATGAGTGGGGGCCTGGTGGAGGGTGCCCCTGGTGGCTGGGGGGTGGGGGTGGTGGGTGACATGAGTGGGGGCCTGGTGGAGGGTGACCCTGCACTGCTGGGGTTTGGGGGTGGTGGGAGACATGAGTGGGGGCCTGGTGGGGGCTGCCCCTGGTGACTGGGGGGGTGGGGGTGATAGGGGACATGAGTGGGGGCCTGGTGGGGGCTGCCCCTGCACTGCTGCGGGGTGGGGGTGGTGGGAGACATGGGTGGGGGCCTGGTGGAGGCTGCCCCTGGTGGCTGGGGGGTGGGGGTGGTGGGAGACATGAGTGGGGGCCTGGTGGAGGCTGCCCCTGGTGGCTGGGGGGTGGGGGTGGTGGGAGACATGGGTGGGGGCCTGGTGGAGGGTGCCCCTGCACTGCTGGGGGGTGGGGGTGGTGGGAGACATGAGTGGGGGCCTGGTGGAGGGTGACCCTGGTGGCTGGGGGGTGGGGGTGGTGGGAGACATGAGTGGGGGCCTGTTGGAGGGTGCCCCTGGTGGCTGGGGGGTGGGGGTGGTGGGTGACATGAGTGGGGGCCTGGTGGAGGGTGACCCTGCACTGCTGGGGTTTGGGGGTGGTGGGAGACATGAGTGGGGGCCTGGTGGGGGCTGCCCCTGGTGACTGGGGGGGTGGGGGTGATAGGGGACATGAGTGGGGGCCTGGTGGGGGCTGCCCCTGCACTGCTGGGGTTTGGGGGTGGTGGGAGACATGAGTGGGGGCCTGGTGGGGGCTGCCCCTGGTGACTGGGGGGGTGGGGGTGATAGGGGACATGAGTGGGGGCCTGGTGGGGGCTGCCCCTGCACTGCTGCGGGGTGGGGGTGGTGGGAGACATGGGTGGGGGCCTGGTGGAGGCTGCCCCTGGTGGCTGGGGGGTGGGGGTGGTGGGTGACATGAGTGGGGGCCTGGTGGAGGGTGACCCTGCACTGCTGGGGTGTGGGGGTGGTGGGTGACATGAGTGGGGGCCTGGTGGAGGGTGACCCTGCACTGCTGGGGTGTGGGGGTGGTGGGTGACATGAGTGGGGGCCTGGTGGAGGGTGACCCTGCACTGCTGGGGGGTGGGGGTGGTGGGAGACATGAGTGGGTGCCTGGTGGGGGCTGCCCCTGGTGACTGGGGGGGTGGGGGTGATAGGGGACATGAGTGGGGGCCTGGTGGGGGCTGCCCCTGCACTGCTGGGGTTTGGGGGTGGTGGGAGACATGAGTGGGGGCCTGGTGGGGGCTGCCCCTGTTGACTGGGGGGGTGGGGGTGATAGGGGACATGAGTGGGGGCCTGGTGGGGGCTGCCCCTGCACTGCTGCGGGGTGGGGGTGGTGGGAGACATTGGTGGGGGCCTGGTGGAGGCTGCCCCTGGTGGCTGGGGGGTGGGGGTGGTGGGTGACATGAGTGGGGGCCTGGTGGAGGGTGACCCTGCACTGCTGGGGTGTGGGGGTGGTGGGTGACATGAGTGGGGGCCTGGTGGAGGGTGACCCTGCACTGCTGGGGTGTGGGGGTGGTGGGTGACATGAGTGGGGGCCTGGTGGAGGGTGACCCTGCACTGCTGGGGTGTGGGGGTGGTGGGTGACATGAGTGGGGGCCTGGTGGAGGGTGACCCTGCACTGCTGGGGGGTGGGGGTGGTGGGAGACATGAGTGGGGGCCTGGTGGGGGCTGCCCCTGGTGACTGGGGGGTGGGGGTGATAGGGGACCTGAGTGGGGGCCTGGTGGGGGCTGCCCCTGCACTGCTGGGGTTTGGGGGTGGTGGGGGACATGAGTGGGGGCCTGGTGGGGGCTGCCCCTGGTGACTGGGGGGGTGGGGGTGATAGGGGACATGAGTGGGGGCCTGGTGGGGGCTGCCCCTGGTGACTGGGGGGGTGGGGGTGATAGGGGACATGAGTGGGGGCCTGGTGGAGGCTGCCCCTGGTGGCTGGGGGGTGGGGGTGGTGGGAGACATGAGTGGGAGCCTGGTGGAGGCTGCCCCTGGTGGCTGGGGGGTGGGGGTGGTGGGAGACATGGGTGGCGGCCTGGTGGAGGCTGCCCCTGCACTGCTGGGGGGTGGGGGTGGTGGGAGACATGAGTGGGGGCCTGGTGGAGGCTGCCCCTGGTGGCTGGGGGGTGGGGGTGGTGGGAGACATGAGTGGGGGCCTGGTGGAGGCTGCCCCTGGTGGCTGGGTGGTGGGGGTGGTGGGAGACATGAGTGGGGGCCTGGTGGAGGCTGCCCCTGGTGGCTGGGGTATGGGGGTGCAGGGAGACATGAGTGGGGGCCTGGTGGAGGGTGACCCTGCACTGCTGGGGGGTGGGGGTGGTGGGAGACATGAGTGGGGGCCTGGTGGGGGCTGCCCCTGGTGACTGGGGGGGTGGGGGTGATAGGGGACATGAGTGGGGGCCTGGTGGGGGCTGCCCCTGCACTGCTGGGGTTTGGGGGTGGTGGGAGACATGAGTGGGGGCCTGGTGGGGGCTGCCCCTGGTGACTGGGGGGGTGGGGGTGATAGGGGACATGAGTGGGGGCCTGGTGGGGGCTGCCCCTGCACTGCTGCGGGGTGGGGGTGGTGGGAGACATGGGTGGGGGCCTGGTGGAGGCTGCCCCTGGTGGCTGGGGGGTGGGGGTGGTGGGTGACATGAGTGGGGGCCTGGTGGAGGGTGACCCTGCACTGCTGGGGTGTGGGGGTGGTGGGTGACATGAGTGGGGGCCTGGTGGAGGGTGACCCTGCACTGCTGGGGTGTGGGGGAGGTGGGTGACATGAGTGGGGGCCTGGTGGAGGGTGACCCTGCACTGCTGGGGTGTGGGGGTGGTGGGTGACATGAGTGGGGGCCTGGTGGAGGGTGACCCTGCACTGCTGGGGGGTGGGGGTGGTGGGAGACATGAGTGGGGGCCTGGTGGGGGCTGCCCCTGGTGACTGGGGGGGTGGGGGTGATAGGGGACCTGAGTGGGGGCCTGGTGGGGGCTGCCCCTGCACTGCTGGGGTTTGGGGGTGGTGGGAGACATGAGTGGGGGCCTGGTGGGGGCTGCCCCTGGTGACTGGGGGGGTGGGGGTGATAGGGGACATGAGTGGGGGCCTGGTGGGGGCTGCCCCTGGTGACTGGGGGGGTGGGGGTGATAGGGGACATGAGTGGGGGCCTGGTGGAGGCTGCCCCTGGTGGCTGGGGGGTGGGGGTGGTGGGAGACATGGGTGGGGGCCTGGTGGAGGCTGCCCCTGCACTGCTGGGGGGTGGGGGTGGTGGGAGACATGAGTGGGGGCCTGGTGGAGGCTGCCCCTGGTGGCTGGGGGGTGGGGGGTGGGGGTGGTGGGAGACATGAGTGGGGGCCTGGTGGAGGCTGCCCCTGGTGGCTGGGGGGTGGGGGTGGTGGGAGACATGAGTGGGGGCCTGGTGGAGGCTGCCCCTGGTGGCTGGGGTATGGGGGTGCAGGGAGACATGAGTGGGGGCCTGGTGGAGGCTGCCCCTGGTGGCTGGGGGGTGGGGTGGTGGGAGACATGAGTGGGGGCCTGGTGGAGGGTGCCCCTGGTGGCTGGGGGGTGGTGGGTGACATGAGTGGGGGCCTGGTGGAGGGTGACCCTGCACTGCTGGGGTTTGGGGGTGGTGGGAGACATGAGTGGGGGCCTGGTGGAGGCTGCCCCTGGTGGCTGGGGGGTGGGGTGGTGGGAGACATGAGTGGGGGCCTGGTGGAGGGTGCCCCTGGTGGCTGGGGGGTGGGGGTGCAGGGGGACATGAGCAGGTGTGCAGGGTAGTCCCCTGTTTTGTGGGCTGCCTGCAGGGGCCGTGGAGGGTGTACAGGGAACACCTGTGAGGACCCACCCAGCCTAATCGCGTGTGTAACTTCCCACGCACCCCTGTAATACACGTACCCAGCCAAATCGCGTGTGATAATTCCCGCGCACCCCTGTAATACACGTACCCAGCCAAATCGTGTGTGATAATTCCCGCGCTCCCCTGTAATACACGTACCTGGCCAAATCGCGTGTGATAATTCCAGCGCACCCCTGTAATACACGTAACCAGCCAAATCGCGTGTAAAACTTCCCGTGTACCCCTGTAATACACCTACCCAGCCAAATCGCGTGTGATAATTCCCGCGTACCCCTGTAATACACGTGCCCTGGCTAATCGCGTGTAAAACTTCACGCGTACCCCTCTAATACACGTACCCTTGCCAATCGCGTGTTAAACTTCCCGCGTACCCCTGTAATACACGTACCCTGGCTAATCGCGTGTAAAACTTCCCGCGTACCCCTGATATGAACGTTACCCGCTTTGCGTTCCTTGTTTGGCAGCCCTGTAAACTGGTCCAGGGTTAGCGCAGCCCTTTGCGATGATTTAGCGATTTTGATGGCTTTTCCTTGCGCGAGGGCGTTCTTGGGGGCGTTACTGGCGCTGCTGCAGGGTCGCTGCGATACTCTGCGCCACGGCTGGTTTGGGAGCCTAAAATCCATGAATACGCTGTGCGCGTAAATCGGTTTTAGCGCACGTGCCTGGCGCAGTCAATCGCACGCGGACACTCTGCGCCAGCCGCTTGCGACACTTTTCTGCGAAATTCTATGAATTACCCTGTCAGAGTCCTTGGCACTTGAGCAGGTGGTATTGCAAAATACAGCTGAAGCAAAACACGTCTTTGCATATAAGGAACCTGTTATCGTAACAGCAGAGGTATTGTGGATGTCTACATCTATACCACCCAGCGTTTCAAGTACTGCTTTGACCTTTATCACAAATCTCCTGGGTAATGGTCAGGATTGGTCCTGGATTCAGCCTGCCCTAAAGACTCTAGAGAGCATTAGACAAGGTCCAGGACATGCATGACAGTATTGAGATAGAAGTGATTTTGTGGAATGTCTGTGCAGGAGTTAGCATGTTTAAGTTCATGGCTAATCCACCTGATAACAGACTTCCAATAATGTATATGTTCCAAGAAAGAATGCTTTTGGCCAACCCCTTACTGGAAGGCTTTCACACTATTTCCTGTCCTAAAGTAAGGGGGTTGAGGGGAGACCTAGAGGAGGACTTACAGTAGCCATTGATCACTACTGTTAAAATGGGAAATAATATGCAGCTATGAATGTTTTTTGGAAATCAGGCTGGATCTGGGGCCAGGTCTGCAGCCTATCTTGCTATTGAATCTCTATTGGAACCCCATAAGGGTTCCGTTTGAAAACATCAAAGAGGGTTTGGGTGACATCCTTAGTGCTTGGCATGAGAGGGATTGCAGAAAACGTATAATCTTGGGAGGAGATTTCAATTCATTTTGTGCAGAAGGAGCCTTGTGGAATAATATTGAAGCTTTCCCTTCTTATCATCATTTGAATACTAAATGAGGTATCTGTTGGGATCTCTTTCTGGAGGATTGGGATATGGCCTTGCTGGAACATTCTCCATCTTCACTCTCTTCTAGATACACCTGGTATAGAGGGGATCGGAGCTCAAGAATTGATTTCTTGTACATTTCAAATGGCATTAGGAACAGCTGTAGCTAATTGAAGCACATTCCTTCTGAGCTGGTCGACCATATACCACTTTCCCTTTTATTGACTATTCCTATTTCTATCTTCCAAAGGAGACCGTATCTGGTGGGGTTATCTACCAGTGAAAAGGGGATGATTGTTAAATTGAATAGACAGACTATCCTCAAATTTAACCACTTGCTGTCATCCTCTTTGATGAATCTGACTTCCTGTTCTTTTTTGAGACACATGAGTGAAGGTTTTGAGGATTCATTATACAACATAATTCCGGCATGTATTTTTAAAATCAGGTGCCAATGTACTTCAGCTAGTGTTAGATCTGGTGGTTATTTGTGTGATGATAGAATCTACCAATCCAAGATTCGTAAACGTAGGGAACTTGCTGCTTTGAAAAGGCAGTCTTTGACTACTTCTGAGTATGTGGCAGGTAAATCCAAACTTTCACAAAGACACAAGAACTTTGTTAAATCACTGAAGAGGGATGCATTCCATAGGTTACATCAGACTATGATGGAAAATCTCAGCAAGGGGAAAGATGGACAATGTTGGTCTACTGTTAATTGGACCCTTGCAGATACTAAGGGGAGTATGGACTGTACCATAGAATCTGATACTTGGGTGGAATACTATACCAACAAATATGCCATACCTGCTAACTTTAGGGGCACTGGAAGATCTGACCTGAGAACTCCTGTTGAAGGCCTGTGTACGTGGGAAATAGAAGACATTGCCTGGGCCATAAGTCGACTTAAGCCGTCCCGTGCCCCGGGACCAGACGGTAAACCTCCCTTTGTTCTTAAAGAGACACCTAATTTATGGGCCGAGCTCTTGAAGCCTATGTTTGACCATATCTAACGGTCCCATACTGTTCCGGCCTACTGGGCGCAATTTACCATCATACCCATTCATAAAAAGGAAGATATACTAGACCCGAATTACAGTAGGCCTTTGGGAAATTGCCTCCACTGTTAAATTAGGTTAATTATGCCTCCTAACAGTTAATCATTGCTTGCTTAACCTTCATTGTTCTACTTTGTATGGATTTTTGGGTTTTCATCTTCTCTCAATTACTTTTCAGCATGTTAATATTTTACTGTTTTATTTATAATTTATAATGAATTGCATTGCTATTTAGTTGCTCAATTACTTTCTTGGCACTCCCATATTGTTAATTATCATTCTAACATGGCCACAACCATGCACTTGAATGGCATGGATTAGTCTGTCTTCTTTGTTACACGATTTATTCTGGCACGTTGCACATGCGTTTGGAAACCTTTCATTCTTGCAGTGGCATTGACGGCGCATGTTTATATAACTGCTTGTTACTATCTGAATCTATGTGGTGAGCAACAGGGTGTGCTTAATGTAGCTCTGTAGAGTGTGTGGGTTGTGCATTTCACCAGATTAATTGTGACAATTCATGTATCTGTACTTTTTGGCTTTGTAGATCGGATCCAAGCATTAATGTGTTTCCTTATACCGGTATGTTAGAAATGCCACTCACAGGTATGTCCCTTGTTATTTTGGTGATCAGTTGTTTTCGCCACTCTTTTTCCATCAACAGTTGGTGTCCACATTTTTTGGAGGATTGGCAGGCTTTTGTGTTGATTTATATAACGCAGAACCTAGTGGTTTAGTGCATGTAACTTGTTTATTGGAGTTCAACAAGAGACAGGGTCTTTTCTTGAGCAACCTGGTGCTCCTTCAGTTCTTCATTTTTCACTATTCCTTTAATTCCAGTTCTTTTGGAAATTGTGCATTGGTTTTTGCAAGAATGGTGCACAATGATGTCTACTGAGGCCACGGTATCTAATTTGGTTTAATTTATTACATGCAGCTTAAATAATTGCTCCCAGTTCCCTGTCTGTAACATTCATATTTTTGGGGTTTTAGACAGATGCCAATGGAGATACCTTTATGATGGTATTGCTGTCTCTCCTACCTCATTAATTACAGGAATTCTTGACATAAATATATACATGTGACTGTTGGGTGTCAACTGTACACAGTCTTTTTGTTATAGTTATGTCTGTTTTGTTTCTTTTTGTCCATTGTAGGAGTCCTGCGCGACCCTGAGGAAGGTGGTTTAATAATGGTCACTGAAACTAGTGTGAACAATTGAAGCCTTGTTTATTTTAGAATTTAATATAGTTCTTTGGTTCAGCAAGAACACCTGAGAAGTCATTAAACTTTTAGGACATTCATTGTAATTGTTAATATTGTCATTGACATATTTGCTTCAGTGATCCATAGTTTGGTTCCAAAATGTATATAATCAAGCGCTCTGCATTATATATGCTACTAACAGTGGACTAGTTGGCCTACCTGGTCCTTGATGACTGGGCGGTCTAGCGCCATGAGTCAATTGCGCCTCTGTCCTCAGCAAACTTGAGATGTTTTTGTAACACATTTTGAATAAAACTTTCTCTTGTATTTATATGTATTGTTTTGGTTGTTTTTTATGTATAGTTTGATTTTTATCCTGTGAATAATTTGTTGAATAAATATGTATGTGTTTCATGTAACAGCACACAGTCTTTAGATAGGGGACTTAGTTGCCCTTACATATTGATTTATAACTATGTATATTTAATTCTTTACATGTGAAGGTGTTGTGTGTGCATAGCCTGTGTATTAAATGTGGGGCATATATAGATACACTGCTGCATACTTTCTTGCAGCATGTTGTGTGTGTTTTGATAAGGATAAGGTTTAACAGTAGTCCCACTATACAGTACATTACATTAGTAAATCAGGCCTTTGTGGATGAGGGAGGGTGTCTGTCCCACTGCAGGGGATTATTATCTCCTTTCTCATTCATGCACAATGACAGGTATATGCTTATCTCTACCTCTGTTCCTACCACAGCCCCTACTGTGGGGGCCTAGTACACAGTGGAGGAAAAGGTCTGGTCGCAGGGGTGTTACAAATTACATCATCATGAGGCCTATTAAGACAAACACAGAGCCAAATGGGATTAAAAATATAAAAGGGAAAGGTTGTTTTTTGTGGCTGCTTTTTTAAACTTTTTGGGGTGGCACAAAGGGCAAAAGCAAAAGGGCATGGAACATCTTTGGAGTGAAGGAAATTAGGGAAAAGGGACAAATAAACGCACACATGGAGAAAAGAGTGTTCATAGAGGCCAACACACTTAAATAAAATCACTGTCAACAGGGCTAGTGTAATGAATCTTGTTGTCATAGGCTAAGTTTCACATAGATGCCCAACTGCCACTGTGCAGTCCCTGAACCCTTCACTTTGCACCCAAACTGAAAACCATTTTCAATTCTTATAGACTGCCACATCCCTACACGACTATGTCTCTTGTCTTCTGGTATTCAAAGCTGTAGTACAAAGTTGATTGGTACTCTCCGGTTGCAGAGCATCACAGGCACATTTCTGTTTTCTGCAGCCATCTGAGTTCAGGCCAGTCCTTCTGCTGTTTGTACCCTATATATGCCAAGACACATGTCAAAAGAGACCTGAACATACCCCACTCCCTTTCATTCACCTTGTGGGATATTTTGACCCACTCAGATGCGCCTCACTACATCACTTTACTGCATTGGTGCAAGAAACAGCACAAAATGGCTGCGCTGACTCCTGTGCGCGCCAAGATCTTAAAATTGCGTGGTTGTAACAACCAGAAAATGGATGCACTACCCTGCCACCCACATTTCAGGTGGGGTAAACAGAGCACTCACTGCAGGAATGTGTCAGTGTGCTCTGCAACATTAAACATGGAGTGAAGTGAAAGAGGCAGCATCATTTTGCTGAAAACCCAAAATGCCTCTTTAAAATGACACTTTCCCAATCTTAAAAGTGCAGCTTGGTGCTAAATTCATCAATTTCTCCTCAACCACTGTGATTAAATGGCCCTTTTCTTCCCAGGATCATTCATTGAGTCTCAGAGGAACCGGGCGTCATTTGAATGACAGCTCCTGTCAAAAGTATCTTTGGAAAACCAACCAGGGACTGTATTTTCATTTTACACGGGAAATGTGGCCAAAACTTTGCAAGTGTATCTAAAGAATCAGCTGTAAGAGAAACACTCTAAACAGATGCACGAATCATGTATCCATGCTGCAAACAACTCCAGCACTCAAGGAAAGAACTAGAGCTGTACAAAGTGTATGTTTGCTGCAGATGAAAATCGAACTTAAAGAAATAAGTTACATGTGCTTTTTCCTAAATGAAGAGCAAAATCGCCTATTTAAAAGTATATTGTTGTGTAAAGGCATGTTCATTTAGAAATGTAAAAATATTTCTTGCTGGTAAACGTACTCCTATAAACTGTTTTGATTCCTAGGTTTCAGTCCAGATTTAAAATAGAAAATAAAAGCTAAACCCAGGATAAGTTGGTAAACCATATTTTTTTAAAAAAAAAACTGCTTTGCCAGTGCTAGCCCTGAAAAAGGGTGTCACCTCATAAACTGCTGGCACAGGAAAGGCTAATTGCTAGCTTGGAGGCTTTGAATACCCAGGACAATGGGACTTCTGAAGTCGTCATCAGACATTCGTCTTTGTACCATGCTGAGACAATAGCAGGCTAAGACTCTCACCTTTCAAATGGGAGGGGCAGGAAATTTCAGTCAAGAGAGAGGCCCCTCATCCTGTTTCAAAGCAATTGATATTTGTTTACAGTTGGGGAAAAGAGCACCTGATTAAGTGACAATAGACTTCCTTTTGGTTTTACAAAGCCTATTTGGTAACTGAACTTAAAGACATTTAACTTTGCAGCAAGAATGAGGAAAAATATGAAAGTTGGTAGTTTTAAATCTAATGTTATGCTTTTTCTGTGAAGACTTGGTAGAACTCACTACTGCACAAGGATCAGAAGTTGTAAAGAATGACAGATTGTGGGGAAAGTATTGATATTGTGCACTTAGTATTTTGTACACACATCCCAGAGGTAAATGCACATCTCTGTACAAAATTGGGAAATTTTAGGCCAAATCTTTCATGGTTAAAATTGCCAAAATGTAGCAGAAAGGCTAAACCAGGTCCCCTGGACTTGGGGTTTGGATTGAAATATGACCCACAAAATATGTAATCTGTGTATATGATGTTCTCAGAGGTTATGACTGTATAAATATGTATTTGTGGTAAAATTAAATTTTGGTTCTAGGAGCTAGGGGAGGTTTCTAGACATTGTAAAAGTAACACCATAAACATGACATCCTTTTCTGTGATCCAATCAGCAAAGAGCAAGGCGGAAACTATGCTCGAGGACCAGAGTGTCAGGTCTTTCTAAGCTCTCCCTGTTTTGAAATGCTACACTCATATAGGTTGGTTATATTCCATTGTATTGAGTTATGCTGTACTGTGTCATGTTTTGAATCTGTAGGAGCATGTTGTGTAATCTTGTTTTTTCTGTTAGGATATATTTGTTTTGTTTCCAAATCTGAATTCATGGCAACTGGACTATGCTTGAGTTGTCATGTTTTATTTGAATTTTTATGTGTATATTCATCCCCTCTTTTTTATCTTTCCGAACAACGTCCATTTATATTTGCTGGATAGTTCATTAGGTTTTATTATGTGGTGTTTTATTATGCTGTTTTGTATTCATTTATAGTTTCAGCACCTAAAACAAAGTCTAACACTCTGTGACATGAAGCACACTCTTAATGATAAGAATTTGAACATCAAGGTGTCAGGCCTGTTTTAAATTGTATTGTACCAGTTTGGCCGGGCCACTCATTCAACCTTACTCACTTACAATTCACCATATTTGCCTTGGAAACAAAAACCCAATAATTAAATATATATGAGCCTTCTCCCTTTTGCAGAACCACGGTCCACAAAACTGGACTGACAACCATGCTATCAAAAACCATTCTTCCCCCACTGTACCTCTCCCTCCTTGTGGTTGCAGCATCTACATAGTGTTTTCTCATCCTCCTTTCATCCCCTCGCTCATTTATTTCACAGAAGTGTTTTATAATCGCATAATCCTATAGGAAATCGCTCTCAGAATCAGGCTTTAAGTTCTAGGTACCCCTGATGTAGCCACTCCACGGTCACGCTTAGGAGCACTGGTACTGCTACTGTGGTGATTTGGTGCAGTATAAAAGCATATTAACATATCATAAAGAGCTCTTATCTTTAACCTCACTGATTACTATTTAATTGACAATGAATTGTGTGCTTTTAAACAAATGGATTTATTTGTAGTGCTGTTGCATTTGTGACAGCTTCGATGGAGTATAGAGGCAACTCTACATATAATGCTGGTACAATTTAACACAACTCTGACTGGATTTGTTGAGACAATGGTTACTAGTAGTGAAATCAGTAATACACATCATCTGAAACTTAACGTTCAGTGCAGTGCCATGCTCTAGTAACTAGCAGTGCTACACTGACCCTATTGACTAATACTGTTAAAGAAAAACTGAACAGACTGGGAGGAAGGTCTGGCCGGGAGTATTAAGCACATGTTTGAAATCTTAATTAAATATGCAATCAGAAATATATACAAGACATTTTTGAATTGAATCCTGAACCTTATAATTCAAATCTGGTCAACAAATGGTGAATGCTCATAACACGTCTAAAAGAAAACTATAAAGAGGTTATTAGAGCCAGGAATGCACATACAGTTAAATATTATTTATACAAAATAATATATATATTTGCACATATATATTATCATCTACCATCAGGACTGAATGTTTTGATTTCACATCTCATTGGGTCCTTCAAGCTCAGATGTTGACTTTTCATCAAGTGATACTGATTAGATCACTAGACGGTAGGCCTCCACAGTATCATCTTATTTATGAGAAATTGAAAAGATGCACTTAGGCAAGCATTGTGATACACCGGCTAAAGGAAGAGCGAGACTAGGCAATGCACACAGAGGCAAAGCAAACAACGGTCAAGAAATACAAAGAGATTGAGTTTGAAAGGGTGGGCACTGCTAAAGATTTAGAAATTCGTTCTTGAACTGGATTTGTATATATTAGATATTTGGGTCACACAGGGGTATTGCTAGGTCTGGAAAAGACCCGGGGCTATGCTGATGTTGGAACTGTTGGGACTAGGGGCTAGCTAGCCTTTTGGTTGTAGCTCCTTAGATTCTATCCGGGGCTACAACCAAAAGACCAGGGGCTATAGCTCCCTTACCCTCCCTTAGCAACTCCTCTGGGGTCACACCTTCAAACCCGGGTACAGGGTAAAAATGAACACAAGCAAAAAGGAATCAGAACTTAATCTGGTCCTAGGTGTGCCTTCAAGAAATACAAAGAGCTACCCACTCTTACACATGCGAGGATAAACAAAATCTGGGACAGCAATGCAATCCCTAGTAGTAGATTTTAATTTGAGCCTCTCACTCCAGTGGACTAAAGCAGTGTCTCATAAGGCTTCTCATTTTCACAGAATTATGACAGAATGTGTGCATTTGTGGATTTATTTAAATTTGCAAGAACATTTGAAGTAAATAAGTACTTTAAAATTATGTTGAATTTGACTTGTCTAGAATAATTGCTGATGAATGGACCACGTTTTCAGTGAGAATCATTGAGCTGTTTAATTGATTTCTAGACTTTCGAGTACTCGGAGTCCTGAAGAGATTTTGGATAAAGTCTGATCTGACCTTGATATTGATCCAGCCAATACTGATTTCAGACTTCCCTAAGGTTTAATGCTCTTTTTGCATCCTAACAATCTCTGATTCATTTTTTTCATTTATTTTATACTGATTTGGAAGTCTTTAAATGTGTCTATCAAAGTCAAACTTCATCTGCTCTGCCCTTTGTATAAAGAGAACTACTATGCAAAATAGCACCCAACCAAGACATCATTATTAAGAAGGCTGACTAGCAGGTAGCTATGTAGTTTTGAAAACCAAGGAGTAAGTATTTGATATAAACCGACACTTTTGACATCAAAATTGTCATCAAGGATTGTCTCTCAATACAAAATAAAAAAAGAATTAATGGATTTCTTATATCGTAAGCCTGATTGCAACCTCTAAGCACCGAACAGGGAATCAAACCTGTGTTGCTCTCTATAATCTTGTTTACATGATGAGCCATTTGCCCCTGAGCTATCATTCCCATCCTAAAGAGAGCTTCAACTCATCTGTTTGGTTCCTTTGTGGAATGCTCTTCTCAGAGTTTCTTGAACAAATAAGAAGTCAACTCTTGTACAATAAATACTCAATGTGACATATTCCAAATTATATTGCCCAGGATTCAGAAACATCACAGACCCCTACAGGGACATCCTATCTCATCATCAATTGGGAGGTTTGACAGAAAACCTTTCCCAGTTTATACATAGTTTTCTACAATGGCTGGTATAGAGACTATCCTTTTTTTCTAGGGATACAAAGGATGTGCTATCTAGATTAGTGGGTATATACCTCAGTCTCATTTGAACTTGGCCTTAGGGCTGTAGCAGATTTTCTCTACTTGAGATGTTTTATTCCATCCTGAGGCATAACTATTTCAAGTTTGATGGGAACTTTGATCTTCAGGTACAGGACACCTTAAAGGGTCCCAATTTGCACTCATACACCAACCTCTTTATTTGTTAGTGAGAGAGGCTGCAGGGCTGGTCAGACATTCACATCGTGGCTCCCCATGCAGTTCCCTGGCTGATATATATTACTGGATTGTTTCTTATCTAAGATAGTACCTTATAGGAACTCTTATTTACCATAGGTACCTTAATGATAACACTGCAAATGTGGAATACTTTTGATCATATTTCACTATTCTTTGGAATGTGTGTTGCAGATGGCCATCTGTAGACTAAAATGTATATGGACAACCCACTTGCAGAAATACAATCTTACACAACAGTAGTGCCTATCCCATGCCCTTTGGGACATAGGTTGCTGTATGGTGAACACAACTGAAACGCATGGTGGGCGTTAAAGGCTATTTTAGGATTTGAACAACAAGGCTATCCCCAGTATATACAATCTAATACTTTATTTAACATATATGAAAGAGATTGTGCATCTCTTTTAACTCATAACACAAAACCCTATGTAACCAAAGGTATCAATACTATTGTTTCAATTTTGGCATCTCTCACTTTAACACCTAACTTTGTGTAATCTCAAGAATCTTTCACACTTATTGGTCGGTTCTTAGAGCAAATCCCGAAATGACACCATGCCTTACACCAGGCCCTTCCATTTCTTTTTGTATGTTTTCCACAAAAGGTAATAGGCAATTTGGTTTTAATCTTAAAAGGACGCACAATGTAATTGCTCAGTGAAACCGATGTCCAGAGCTCATGGCTTCCAAGGGTAAGACAGTTGCTCTGTTTGCCAGTTTGTAAATCAACCACAAAATTCCTTAATTTTCAAAGACTCAAGAGATGATATGAACACTTGCATGATAAACAGCTTTTCTACGTATCTGGTTACATGCTGGTATGTGACTGTGGTTTGGCATATGTGGGTTCTGCTGTTGGAATATTAAAATTGCATATACAAGAATATACGTTTACTTCATAATGTAGATCCCAACTTCAATGTAGCAATCCACTTCCAAGAAACACACAATAAAGATCCAAAATGTATGCATTTTCTTGCTGTTCATAAAAATGAATTTGGCTTTGAGATGACAAACTTAAGCACACATTAATGTAATAAGAGAAATAATTAATATTCAGTCTTACAAGGCTGGCCCATGGGGAACTGAATATTGGTAATGATCTGCTTGTATTTTTGAGATCAATGATATGGATTTGTTCCTTAATCTGGATTTATCTTTTGGACCTCCCTCCTCTTTTTGTTTATTTAACGTATAAAGCCTTACCATTTTGTAAGAGTTCTGTATCTGGTTTTACATGAATAAAATATATTTTTTTACATTTTTGTGGTATATGATTTTACTTTTTGCCTTTTATTCATTCAAAACTCTCACTAGTTTGTAGGTACAATTAGCTCAGAGTTGTGTAATGGCTGTTTATGGTGAGATGTGTCTTCTTCAATTCTCTTTTAAAGATTGAAGGTAATATACTGCCAATATACCAAAGTTGCACACAGCAGCCTGTTTCTCTGTTACTTCATATTTTTCATTAATTTACTGAATATTTTAAATTCAATTTCAATTTTCTGGATTATTCCGATGCTAATCCATCCATATAATTTACAAAGACTTTGAATAATAAACATGGACAATATAAACTCCAATGATTTCAAATATTAATGTGCTTAAAACTCATTCAATTATGCATATTATTGAAAATACAAAGCAGTACAATTTGTTATAGCAAATAAATCTATGCAGGTGTTATATGAAAACAAGACATTATTTCATTGCTATTAGGCTAGGCCTATTGCTTTCATTTTTCATTTTTCTCAATATCATGGAATTTGCTCTGAATTGTTGTATTGCCTAATTTACTTCATTTAATCTTGCCATTAAAAGATATAGTACTGGAATTTCATAACGACCTAAAGCAATGGAAGGCCCAAGAAATCTCCTGGTTCGGGCGGATCACAGCCCTAAAAATGAATATAATCCCCAGATGGCTGTACTACCGTACAGCATTAACAATCCACATTCCGGGCCCCGTCCTAGTAACTCTGCAAAAGAAAATGCTGGAATTTGTCAGGGGGGGAGGCCCCAAATCGGAAGAAGAATTATGATGCGGGGGAAAGCGCAGCAGGGGCTGGGAGTACCCGATGTTGCCAGATATGCCCTAGTGGCGCAGTTGTCACATGCATACTCCGGGGTCCAAGAATCAGATCTCCCACGGTGGACCCAATTGGAGGAGACCTGGTGCCTGGTCACCCCATCAGAGCTCCCACACCTACCAAATATAAAACCACAAGCAAAGAATGGGCCACTCTCCACGACAATCACAATTGTTCACAGCTGGAAAACCGCTGCCCGGAAATGGGGTGTCCGGAGTCCGTTGGGTCCCCTAACCCCCATCTGGAACAACCCCGATTTTTCACCAGGCAACCCCCAACGTGGCTTCCATCCCTGGAAGGAGGGAGGTTTACTAAAAACAAGTGACTTCTTAGAAGAGGGTGCACACATATCGTTCGAGAGATGCAAGACAAAATTTGGGGTGGGAGAGCAGGAAAGATTTCATTATGCTCAAATCCAACATTGGCTTTCCCATAAGGTAGTCAGGGAAGTCCAGAGAACTAACCGCACTGGAACTCTCTCTAACCACGCCAACTAAAAGAGGGAGAACATCAGCACTTTATTGACTTCTAGATAGGTCGGATCCCTCTAAAAAAGAAAGGTACATGTTAGAATGGGAGAAGGACCTGGGGCGGGAAATGGAGGTGGAGGAAGTCGACCTGCTGTCGACCTGCTGGCAACAAGCCACATCAAGGAAATCACAGGTCTCTCCATTCCCTGGGACCCCGGGATAATCCTTCTGGGGGAAACAGGAGGTGGGGTGTTCCCAATTTCGGGCCACATCCCTCGCCTATGCATGCACCTACTCCTGGCAGCAAAAATTGCAATGGCCCTATTGTGGAAAAATGAAGAGGGTCCTTCGGTAGCGTTATGGTGGTCCAAGTGTTGGGACATAACCGTCGCCGAAAAAGTCACAGCAATTCGAGCAGGCTCTCTGAACAGAGCCCTAAACATTTAGGACCCCTTTATGGACTATGCAGCTAAGTTTCCAACACTCACCAGAAGGCCTCCACTAACCAGATGGCTCCAAGGGAACCCGCTGTATTAACCTAGAGATTCAGACAGGACTGACCCAGATCATGGGTGCAAACTCGATCTCCGCGGGAACAGCGTGGCCAGGGCCAACTATGGACAGGACACTAACTACTGCATCCCCTACTATTTGGCTTGATCTGCACTGTTGTGTCGGTATGATTTTTTGTTTATTGCAATGCTGACAATGTATTTAAATGTAAAACCCAATAAAATGTTGTCATGAGAACAAAAAAAAGACAGAGTACTATGGACCTACATTGCCTTAACCAAATGTGTGTAATTTGTAACACAACCTTACATCTATTTTTACTATGAATAAGTTAAAAAAAAAATAAAAAAATGAAATAAGGGTTCAAATTGCAGACACATATGAAATAGCTGGATCCTTTTTTTTCCAGATGCCTATTACAAATTCCAAATTAAATATTGCTCTTATAATATGAAATCATTCACTGAGCCTGAATCACCATAAAATATACTGCCAAATCTAGTTGCAAATACTTAAAATAGCATAACATTGGTTCTTGCTTTTCATCAATTGTACAATCTCTTTGGCTATCTATAACCAGTGTGCTAGCAGATTTTTAGCATGATACTTGGCGTAGAGAGGTACATCTTCTGGGTGGAGTAACCAACCCTCACAATTATTGTCAAATTTCCATAGCTACAAAATTATATGTGAGTGTAGGCTATCCTTCAAAAAATAATCTGGCCAATGTAGCATGCTCATTCCTTCACATTAACACCCAACACGAGTTGGGGTTTGCTCCTACATGGTCACATATATACTTCAGTCCCATCCTCCATGCATAGCATCAATAGGTGTCAATTTAAGTTAAACCAATAATTTCCTACAAAAGTCCTTATCCATACTTTAAATTACTTTAAATTAATTGAGGTTCCCATAGACCACATCTTCCACCCCATAATGGGCCAAAGAGGGGGCGTGGATTAGCGCCATACGCCAAGGCCGCCTAAATCCTGCTCTCCCTCTCCAGTGGGTTTCCTCATCTTTTTTGCATACTTATTGGTGCAAAATTAGTTAACAATTAGAGCTATTACTCGTTAAATATCCCTGGTGGTCTGTGGCGCTGTCTTGCCAAACTCGTACTTGACTGCTGAATGCTCTTGGCAGTGTTTGGAGGCAAGGCTTGGAGCCACAAATTCTCTTGACAACCCAGGCCTACGCCTCCTGTCAGCTGTTTGGACAGAGCACATTTTCGGGAAATGTGCATTGATATAGGTAATGCGCTTTTTCTCACAACAGGGGCTCTTCATATAAATAAAGCCCCGGAACTGCTATTTCTCAATGAACTACTGCTCTCTTATTGTTATACAGATACATTTATGTAGCTGTTTTGTCTAGCACATTATGTGGCCAAATCAAAGATATACCCTCATCTGCTTCAAACACCCCCAAAAGGCAGAAAAGCAAATCACCTACGCCTAAAGAAGATATTCTTGACCTGGCCATGCAAACTATCCTGACAGAAACAAGGGCCCTGAAACCATTTATGGAAGCCACAAATACAAAACTGCCGAAGATGTTACTGGAAGAGTACAAATGCTGGAAATCACGGTCAAATCCATACAAAAACTATCTGAGAACCTTGCAAATCAGACCAGAAGAAATAACCTGCAGATTGTGGGCCTTCTAGAAGGTATTGAAGGGGATAATCCTATTGTGTTCTTAAATACCATGCTCCCCAAGGTCCTTGACCTACCAACGTCTGTGAAATTAAATATCTAAAGAGCTCATCGGGTCGGTCCAATTAACTCAGTGCACTCTTCTAATAGTTCCTCCAGATTCTTTATCTTTGTATTACTTGACTATACACATGTGCGTCTTATAGTGGATAAAGTGAAGATGATAAAGCAGCTCTTTGGAATGGTAAGAAGGTTTATATATACCAGGATGTATCCAATGTGACTGCTGCCAGAAGAAAGGAAATACTTGCCTCCAAACCAGCATTAAACAGCTAAATGCGAGATGTGGTATCATAAATCCAGCCATTCTTAAAGACACCCTCAACGGACATACATCCACCATTCACAATCCAATAGATTTGAGACACTTCGTTCAGAATCATAAAAAAGATTAAATGGATATGTCAAGAATATGACTACATAATTGAACTGATAATTACAGTGCACTACTCTTGTAATACTTTCGCTGGAGGGGGGTGTGAAGTAGACTGTCTCTTAAGTGGCTCTCCACCCTATCTTTTTGTCACTGTTTCAACATGGATGGGTGTGGCTGTTTCCAGTTAGCCACATTCCTCCCTGGAGTTTGTTTTCTTAGTTGGATATCGTAAATATCCATGTTGATTTTGTTTGTTTTCCCATTACCCTTATATCTGTTTTCACCACCTGTGCAGATTAATCAACCCTTGTGTATCAGAGGGTTAACTAATGTTTTTTTTCAGATTGCATTGTTATATCTGCCTTTATTTTAGTAAACACATTTATAATTTTAGCTACTTTGACTTATCGGCTACCATACGCTAAGACATGGCATTTAGCATAACTTCATGTAATGTTAAAGGGGTGCATAAGTCTGTTCAAAGACAGAAAGTACTTTCTCTCCTTAATAGAGCAAAGCCATTGATTACCTGTATCCAAGAAACTGATCTCTCACAGGCAGAGGCTGCTAAACCCAAACGTCTCTGGGTGGGTAACGTTTTTTCAAGTGCAGTAAATGGCAAAAAGGATGGAGTTATCACTTGTATCAAGGCGTTGAAATGTAAAGTTATAGCAAATTCATCTGATGATTTACGCAGATGGGTGCTAGTTAAGTTGAATCCATTTAACATACAATTCTAAATATGTATGGTCCAACGTCTCCAGACCTCTCATTTTGGTTACAATGAAGAAACCATATTTTTCAATACAATCCTAATAATCTAATTGTATGTGGAGACTGCAATGAGATTACGGATCCGTTTTTGGACAGGAAGTCTAGTCATGTTTTAAAAATACCAAATCTCACAACACAATTCACACATTTTGTATCAGAATTAGGCCTTATCGATGCTTGGCACATAACTCAACCATCTGATTTGGAATTCATTTTTTTCTCTAATCCCCACAACTGCTTCTCAAGATTGGATTATGTATTCATTTCTCAACCCATGTGCAGTTTTCTTACGGATGCTCAAATTGAATGTAAAGCGCTTTCAGACCATGTGCCAGTCCATATTCAACTTACATCCCCACAGAACACTCGTAAATCCAATAGATGGAGATTTAACTCAGCCCTCTTAAAAGATAAGTCATTTATAACCTTCATTACTCAACAACAAAACAATTTCTTTTTGGAGAACAAAAGTCGAGACATGTCTGTTTCCAATAATTGGGATTGCTATAAAGCAGTACTTAGAGGTCATATTATATAATTTGCTGCTAATAAAAAGAAAAAAAACTCAAATGAGAATCAGATAATATTCTCAAACAACTTGAAACACTTGAATTCCAATATAAATGTTCTAACTCTACGTCTGTTCTTAATGACATTATTAAGCTTAGATTGCAAAATAACAAAATTGTTACATACTATTCTTGTGCTAATCTTTTAAAATACAAAGTGAAAATATTCCAATTCTCTAACAAATCAAGTAAGTCACTTGCCTCATACCTCAAACTTAAAAAAGAAAAAAGACAGAATTGCGGTTATCTAAGACTAAATGGTCAATAGGACCTTTTCAGATAAGGAAATTATCCAAGTTTTTTTTCTAAATCCTAACCGAAATGACACATGTTGGATGCTCCTTCTAATAATATGCATATTCAAGACTTTCTTCGGCCTATACCTCATGTTACATATCCCAAGGGTTGATTTACAGACATTGAATGTTCCTATCTAGTCCAGGGAACTTTATAAAGCTGTACATATCCCAGAAAGGTAAAGCCCCTAGTGCTGATGGCTTCCCTATTGATTTGTTTGCTCACTTTAATATATCCCAAGCTTAATTAACTCTTCTTTCATTTTGTTATAGAAAACAAGGCACAGGGTTCAATTTTAGAAGCTATGCTATTAGTCTTTCCCAAACCCAATATAGATCCTGATCTTCCCCAGAGTTATACCCCTAGCACCCTTATTAACACAGACTGTATGAATTTCACAAACATGTTAGCAAATAGACTCCTTCCTTTTCTACCTAACTTACTTCAGTGGGAGACATCAAAGGTAGACTATCTGTAACGCTCACCTGATTCCCGTAGAGGCGCCGGTCTTGACTGGGAGTATACCGTATCTGCAAAGGTGATGTGTAACACACGGCTGGCTCTTTGGGATGGACCTCTGTGCACTGTATGTCTGACTTGAAGGGTAAGATGTCTGCAGATAGAAAATATGGGATTAAGGAACTGGGTTATTGAATGTCTCTCTCTTCTTCCCTTTCTCTTCTCCTGTAGAACCCCAAAGGTTAACGCTCTCACCTTAGGTAAGTGAACGCTGTGCTCTCCATCTGCCTCGGGGCAGGGTGCTGTAACCAGTTTCTTCACTGGATAAGGGGAGCAGGCCTCTTGACTTCAGAGGACTGCTATCCGTCGTTTACTGCACGAACGGTAAGTTTCGAGTAATTCTAATGTCTTTAAAGTCTTTAGTAATGATGTTTCTTGTTTTGCAGGGTTCCGGCGATGGCGGATGACGGGCTGAAGTGAGTTGAAGATGGAGCCCGTGTGATGAATAGAAGCGCCTGGAAGCACGTAAGTAAGCGCTTGTTGCCTGCTTCACGATGCGTTCTAACTGTCTTTTTATTTTGCAGGTACAAGTTCGGAGCGGCTGCAGGGTGCCGGAATACCCACTGGGTTGGATGTGGAAAGGAGTAATGGCACGTGAGTATTAAAGTTCCCCAATGTCTTTAAACGCACCTTGTTTTGTCTTTCAGATGCGGGATGCAGCGCCGAAGGCCTCCGGAGCGTGGGAAGAGTTGGTAAGCTTTTGTCTTTCAGATGCCGGAATGCAGTGTGAAGACCACCGGAGCGCACGAAGAGTAGGTAAGCCTTTGTCTTTCAGATGCCGGAATGCAGCGCGAGGCGTTGGTGACAGCCGATGGACCAGGTAAGTGAAGAGCTGTCACTGAAGACCATAATGCTAACCTGTTCTTTCTTGTCTTTATAGGTGTTGCTGAAGACTGGATTCAGGATGGTAAGCCTTTTTCCTTAGGCCCAGGATCAGATGCAGAAGACACGATGAGCGTTCTGCTGCAGAGGATGCAGAATAACGCAAAGCAAGATTCATCCATCGGGTGTGGTTTAAATAGCCTCCAGTAGTGCTTAGGTGTCTCCTTCCACAGCCACGCCTAGGTAAGAAAAGAGTTCCTGCTTTCCAGAAGAGTTCCAGTGTTCTGAATCTAGGGAGTGGCTCCTGCCCCACCCAACAGGAAAAGTAGTTCCAAACAGAAGAGGATCAGAGGCTCAACTGGCAGGCAAGTAAGCAGCATGGTCTGCTGCAGGTAAGTCCACCCAAGCATTATGAGCCCGGGTCTTCCAGCGCTGGGACTGGGCATATTTATGAGCCTGGTGCCACTGGCGCCAGGACTGGGTCCAAAAGGTCCCAATTGGGACTGGTTGGCACTCGGAACCTGGGTTATGGATCTGCTTCCAAGGGAGTTGGGAAAACCCTGACCTTTTGGAAGCAGAGATCATGACAGTACCCCCCCTCAAGGCCCCTCCCAAACCGGGCTTCTCCGGGGGTTTTGGCTTGTCAGGAAATGTTCGGTGAAATCTTTTGATTAGGCGAGGAGCGTGGACATATTCAGCAGGTTCCCAGGATCTCTCTTGGGGGCCGTAGCCTTTCCAGTCAATTAGGTAAAATAGTTTAGATTTGGAGATCTTGGAGTCCAGAATGCTTTTGACTTCAAACTCGAGTTCTCCATCAACTAGGATAGGTTTTGGAGATTTAGTTAGTCGGGTTTGAGGTTGCACGGGTTTTAATAGAGAGACGTGGAAGACCGGATGTATCTTCATGTGCGGGGGCAAGTCCAACTTGACCGCTACTCGGTTTACTATGGTAGTGATGGAATAGGGACCAAGGTATCTTGGGTTGAATGTGCGTGGCCCTTTTAGAGGTAGATATTTGGTGGATAACCAGACTTGATCCCCTACTTGATATTGAGGGGCTTCCTTCCGATGTTGATCTGCTCCTTTCTTGTATTGTTCTTTATCCCTTTGAAGGTGAAAAACAGCTTCCTTAAAGGCTTGGGTGATTGTAGAATGCAGGTAGTCTACTGCTGGTGTTTCAAGATCTTGGAGGGGATCCAACTCCGAGGTTCGAGGGTGACTGCTGTACAAAAGAAAAAACGGGGTTTTCCCAGTTCCCGAATGGACAGAGTTATTGTAGGCATATTCGGCTATCCAAAGGATGTCTTTCCAAGTTTTTTCAGTTTGTTGCAGCATGCAGCGTAAATACTGTTCCAGAGTTTGATTGGTCCTCTCGGTTTGTCCGTCGGTCTGAGGGTGGTGACTGGTCGATAGTCTCACATCAATTTGAGCCGACCGACAGCAACTTCGCCAAAAATGAGAAATAAATTGACTACCTCGATCCGAAATTAGAACCGAAGGAAAACCGTGCAGTCGGACGATGTTTTCGAGAAATTCTCGGGCCAGAGTTGCTGCTGTTGGCAAGCCTTTGAGCGGAATGAAATGCGCCATCTTGGAGAATAAGTCCACGATTACTAGAATCGTATTGTATCCGGAGCATGGAGGTAGATCGGTGATGAAGTCCATAGAAAGCGTATGCCAAGGGCGAGGTGGGATGTCAATAGGGCGTAAGAGGCCTGCTGGTCTTTCCTTTTGACTCTTGTTTTGGGCGCATACTCCACAGGACATTATAAAGTCTCTGATATCTTTTTTCCAAGACGGCCACCAGAAGTAGCGCTTGATCTTTTCTGAGGTCTTGGCCATACCGGGATGTCCTTCCATTAAAGAATCGTGATAACAAGAGATAACTTTTTTCTGTAAATCTGTGCTGGGTAGGTATAATCGTTCTTGGAAATACAATAAGTTGTCCTTTACTGCAAAGTCCTTTCCCTGCAGATGCCAATTCTGTATGTCTGCTGGAGTTACAAGTTGCCTGGCCTTATCCTTAACTTCCTCTATGGATTCTGTGGCGATTACACCCAGAATTCTTTGTTCGGGAATGATTGGTACAGGTTTAGGGTTGATCAAGTGTTCTTCCACTCCCATCCGAGAAAGGGCATCAGCTTTACCGTTCTTTGTACCAGGTCGATAGGTAATTATGAAGTCAAACTCGGCAAAGAATAATGCCCAACGGAGTTGTCTAGAGGATTGGGCTTTTGCGGTTTTCAAATATTGCAGGTTTCGGTGATCCGTAATCACAGTAACGGTGTGTCGGGCCCCCAGCAGATAATGCCGCCAAGCCTTAAAGGCAGACTTGATAGCCAGAAGTTCCTTGTCAGTAATCGTGTAATTGATTTCAGGAGGCGAGAATTTGCGGGACCAAAATGCCACGGGATGCAACTGATTGGTTACCGGGTCCTTTTGTGATAGAACTGCCCCCATGGCAAGGCTTGAAGCATCAGTTTCCACGATGTAGGGGAGTTCGGGGCGAGGGTGTTTTAAGATTGGTGCAGAGATAAATTTAGTCTTCAAATCCTGGAAAGCTTGTTCCGCCTCGGTAGACCATTCAAAACGTTTGTTTTTCTTTAACAAGGCAGTGATGGGCTGGACTATTCGAGAGAATTCGGGGATAAACCTGCGGTAAAAGTTAGCGAAGCCTAACATGCTTTGCACACCTTTTACGGAGGATGGTGATGGCCATTTGAGAACTGCATCGACCTTCTTTGAATCCATACGCACTCCGCCAGGTGATAATATGAATCCCAAGAATTCAACTTCAGTCACGTTGAAAACACATTTTTCCAACTTAGCGAAAAGTTTGTGTTGACGCAATCTTTCGAGGACCATTTTCACGTGTTTCCGATGTTCAGATTCCGATGAAGAATAAACGAGGATGTCGTCAATGTAAACAACAACACACTCATCTATGAGCTCTCTCAGGACATCGTTCATAAAATATTGAAAGGCGGCCGGGGCATTGCAAAGTCCGAAGGGCATGACCTGATATTCAAATAGTCCATACTTGGTGCGGAAGGCCGTCTTCCATTCATCGCCCTCTTTTACTCGTACCAAGTGGTAAGCTCCTCTAAAATCCAGCTTTGTATATATGCATGCTTTTCTGACTTGGTCCAGGAGTTCAGGGATCAAAGGTAACGGATATCTATTCTTAACAGTGATCTGGTTCAGGGAGCGATAATCTATACAAGTTCTAAGGTCTCCTTCCTTTTTTGGAACGAAGAACAAAGCTGAAGAAGCAGGGGACTTGGAAGGACGAATAAACCCATTTGCCAGGTATTGATCCAGGTATTGTCGAAGGTGAAGGTTCTCAGGCTCGGTGAGGGCATAAATTCTACTACAAGGAGGAGTAGATCCAGGTATCAGGTCTATCTGGCAGTCATAAGACCTATGAGGAGGTAGAGAGTTAGCCTGATCCTTCCGGAAAACATCTTGGTATTCTAGGTATTCGGGAGGTAACTGGGGAGTCTCTGAAGAAATTGCTGCCAGTGCAACACCAGGTGGAGGGTGACAAGTAGAGACACATTCTGGAAACTGGACCGTTCTTGCTCGCCAATCGATCAGAGGATTGTGTTTCTCTAACCAAGGTATTCCTAGAATAATCTGAAACTGAGGGGCCTTGATCACATCGAACACGATCTTCTCATGGTGTCCATCTTGACTTACTAGCGTCACCTCTTGAGTGGTATGCGTTACTGGCCCGGAGGCTATCTCCGTACCATCCACCGTAGTAATGACGTCCTTTACAGCCTTGGGACAAAGAGTTAGATTCATCCTCAAAACCATTTCATGATCCACATAATTGCCGATGGCACCGCTGTCGACGTAAGCTTCAATTGCATGTAATCGATCCGGATTATCAGGGCTAATGAGGACCATAGGTATCACGAAATGTGAGGTCACAGAACTGGTTTTCACGCTCGGCAAGAGGACCTCTATTCTTGCCGGGCGAGGTCGTTTCCCTGCTCAGAGTTTGTAACTTTGGTAACTGCAGCTCCTACTGCCTTCTTGGCAGGTTTCACCGGACAGTCTCGAAGAAAGTGCCCTGAGTTTCCGCAATAGAGGCATAATTGCAACTGTTTTCTCCTTTCCCGCTCCTTTTGTGTTAGAGGACCTTTCAGACTCCCTATTTGCATGGGTTCCCCGGAGTCTACTCCTTTGGAAGGAGTTGGCGGTTTGGAAAATACTCGAGCATCAAACTTGGAACGATCGGCCTTCCTGTTCTGCAGTCTGTGATCTATTTGAACAACTAAGTCTATATAGTCTGAACAATCTTGTGGGGGATTCACTACTTGGGCTAACACATCTTTGAGCTCTCCACTTAGACCTCTATAAAACAGCGTAATCCTTTTGTCCTCAGGCCATTGAGTTTCCACTATCAGTCTGTTGAAAGACGCAATATAAGCCAAAAGGTCTTGATTACCTTGTCGCAACGAAAGAAGCTCATTGTCCAAGGCCTGCCCCTGTGAATGTCTTGCGAACAGTTTTTCCATACTGAGCTGAAAAGCTTGAAAATCATGGAGGACCGGATCATCTTGATTTACTAGAGGGATCGACCAGTCTGCCGCATTGCCACTAAGGTACGAAAGCACGAAAGCTACTTTAGCTTGATCAGTTGGAAAGGCTGCTGGCCGGCATAAGAAATGCAACCGGCACTGATTGATAAATACTGCAAACCTCTTTGGGTCACCAGAAAATCGTTCGGGCGGAGCCAGAGGTACATTCCCAGGTAGGTTGATCTGCACTGGATTCATAGAGGATGTTGAAGGAAGATTTGCCCCTGATGCGGGTAGCGGGGTCTGTCCGGCTTGTGACTGTAGCAATTGTCTAGCAAGATCATCTGTTCGCTCCTTGGAAATAATCAGTTCCCTTCTTAGAGCGTTCGTTTCCTGACGGGCTGCATGCACTTCTGCCCTTAGTTCCCCAAGTAACTGGGCTAGCTGGTCGGTATCCGAGGTTTCCATAGCGCCTGGACGGGAGTTTTGTGGTAGGCTTTGCGTTCTGTAATGCTCACCTGATTCCCGTAGAGGCGCCGGTCTTGACTGGGCGTATACCGTATCTGCAAAGGTGATGTGTAACACACGGCTGGCTCTTTGGGCTGGACCTCTGTGCACTGTATGTCTGACTTGAAGGGTAAGATGTCTGCAGATAGAAAATATGGGATTAAGGAACTGGGTTATTGAATGTCTCTCTCTTCTTCCCTTTCTCTTCTCCTGTAGAACCCCAAAGGTTAACGCTCTCACCTTAGGTAAGTGAACGCCGTGCTCTCCATCTGCCTCGGGGCAGGGTGCTGTAACCAGTTTCTTCACTGGATAAGGGGAGCAGGCCTCTTGACTTCAGAGGACTGCTATCCGTCGTTTACTGCACGAACAGTAAGTTTCGAGTAATTCTAATGTCTTTAAAGTCTTTAGTAATGATGTTTCTTGTTTTGCAGGGTTCCGGCGATGGCGGATGACGGGCTGAAGTGAGTTGAAGATGGAGCCCGTGTGATGAATAGAAGCGCCTGGAAGCACGTAAGTAAGCGCTTGTTGCCTGCTTCACGATGCGTTCTAACTGTCTTTTTATTTTGCAGGTACAAGTTCGGAGCGGCTGCAGGGTGCCGGAATACCCACTGGGTTAGATGTGGAAAGGAGTAATGGCACGTGAGTATTAAAGTTCCCCAATGTCTTTAAACGCACCTTGTTTTGTCTTTCAGATGCGGGATGCAGCGCCGAAGGCCTCCGGAGCGTGGGAAGAGTTGGTAAGCTTTTGTCTTTCAGATGCCGGAATGCAGTGTGAAGACCTCCGGAGCGCACGAAGAGTAGGTAAGCCTTTGTCTTTCAGATGCCGGAATGCAGCGCGAGGCGTTGGTGACAGCCGATGGACCAGGTAAGTGAAGAGCTGTCACTGAAGACCATAATGCTAACCTGTTCTTTCTTGTCTTTATAGGTGTTGCTGAAGACTGGATTCAGGATGGTAAGCCTTTTTCCTTAGGCCCAGGATCAGATGCAGAAGACACGATGAGCGTTCTGCTGCAGAGGATTCAGAATAACGCAAAGCAAGATTCATCCATCGGGTGTGGTTTAAATAGCCTCCAGTAGTGCTTAGGTGTCTCCTTCCACAGCCACGCCTAGGTAAGAAAAGAGTTCCTGCTTTCCAGAAGAGTTCCAGTGTTCTGAATCTAGGGAGTGGCTCCTGCCCCACCCAACAGGAAAAGTAGTTCCAAACAGAAGAGGATCAGAGGCTCAACTGGCAGGCAAGTAAGCAGCATGGTCTGCTGCAGGTAAGTCCACCCAAGCATTATGAGCCCGGCGCTTCCAGCGCTGGGACTGGGCATATTTATGAGCCTGGTGCCACTGGCGCCAGGACTGGGTCCAAAAGGTCCCAATTGGGACTGGTTGGCACTCGGAACCTGGGTTATGGATCTGCTTCCAAGGGAGTTGGGAAAACCCTGACCTTTTGGAAGCAGAGATCATGACACTATCTTCCTCTAACATAAGGCCATCATTTGTTTTCATATTTTAGACAATATCCACGATTCCAGTGATCCATGTGCAGTTGTGGCCCTTAACCGGGCAAAAGCATTTAATAGGATTGAATGGGGCTATATGTTTGAACCCCTCAAATGGCATGGTATTGGTAACCCTTTTCTCTCCATGAGAAGAGCTTTTATTCCAATCCTAAAACAGCCATCTTCATTAATGGACAAATGTCCTCATACATTCCCTTATTGAAAGGCACACGTCAAGGTTGTCCACTTTCCCCCCTTCTTGTTATTTTAGCCCTTGAACAATTCTCAGAAGATATTTGACAAGACAACATTATATTGGGTATTTAATGTGGTGAAGTACAGTTTAAAACTGCGGCATATGCATATAATGTATTACTACTTCTAAAATATCTAAATATCACTATAGCACACCTTTTGAGGATTATTTCTCAATTCTCCATAGCCTCTGGCTATATGTTACATACAGATAAATCAGGAATGTTATCCCTTAACGTACATTGCACCATGCATCACGTCCAAACTTCAGGTATGATATGATGTCTTAATGGCATTAAAAATCTAGGCATTCACATTACTGCCACCATCAAAGACATTATCAAACAAAACACTAAGGTGCTATTATCAAGGATAAAAGAGTTAACTAACTCTTGGTCCCCCCTTTATCTTTCCTGGTGGAGTTAATTAGAGTCTATCAAAAATATGAACCCCCCAATTTCTCTGTACTCTCTTTATATCCCTATTAAAACTTAAAAAACCATGTGTTTGCGGAGGAAAGGATTTTGTGATTTAAAAAAATACCATGTGGCTTTTGTTCTAAAGCAATTACAGGTATGGCTTACTCACAAACAATCTAATAATGTACCTCATGGTTGCGTCTGGAGAAAGCTATGGTTTCCTCTCTAACTCTTACTGACTGCTACTTCGTCAAGGGGAAAAATAACATTTATTAATTGTATAGGTATTAGCCTATATGCCTACTATTTTAGAACCTATATGTTCCTGTCTATTTCAAAAACCTCTCAGTTTATTTCATCATTCATTTGGTTTAATTTGCTAATAAGAATTAATAGATTTTTGGAAGTCATGGCCCTCTTTAGGCATTACGTATATTGACCAGTTATTTGTACAAGACGGTCAAGTCACCTCCAATGAACTTGCTGCTAAATTCCATATTCCAGTTTCATATATGCAGCGATATATGAATATCATTGATGCAATTATGAAAAACTCTGATCCGTTAATATGTAAATCTACCGCTCCCAACATTGATAGGTTGCAGCGTACACGAAATCCCAACATGACTACCTCATTGTTCTACAAATCTCTTTCAGAATTGTCTTCCTCTGAAACTGCGTGGGATTGTTGCAGCAAGATTGCCCTCTAATAATAAACTAAACTAAACTACTGGGCAGTCAACTACAATGGCCTAAAGTATGGAATCATTTCTCCTGGGTTACCACGTCAGCCAGTCTACTTCAAACTTTACAGTTCTTTCATCATAGAGTTTGTATCACCACTTTTTAACTCTTCAAAAGTGGTACTGCATAGAGTGACAGTTGTTGGCGTTGCCTACATGCTCCAGGTTCCTTTAAGCCTATATTTGTAGAATGGCAATATGTTAAATCATTTTGGGAGAGAGTGAGGAATACCTTTAAGACCACTTTTAACTTACAACAACATTTCTGTCTTAAATTTCTCTTTTGGGTAGTGTAATGCTACGGGATGTCATAGATAGGAATAAATGTTGCCTGTATGATCTTCTGATTTTACTAGCTATTCAAACCATAATGTCCAGTCAGAAAGAAGAATTTAGATCGACTCAATTTGCAACATCCATAGATTGGAAAGATGTAATGCCTCTACTCCTCATTTATTATTAAAGCTTGAGCTGAAATGGAAGCCTTTTCTAAGATTCCTAGCTCGTGTAGCCCTAACCTAATTAATAATGAATACATCAAATTGTACATCAAATTGTACATCATTGCCCTGCATTCTCGAACTCTTTCCTTACTCCCTTCCTCCCTTTTGTACATGTTTTGTTTTGTTTCCGTGTGTGTCATGTCAATTTTGATTTTCATATATACATATTTCATATCTATGATGGGCATTCATATATTCTAATGTTCATTCATGTTTGCAGATTTGTTGCATTATAAATGTGCTTCATAATTTTTGTTGTAATTCATGTATGCCTTGTATGTTTTCTGCTTTATATATATGTATAAAAAAAATAATAATAATAATGGGCCAAAGATTGTAATATTGTCAAATTGGTCTCAATAAATAAATCTACTGGTTGTCATGCAATGTTCTACATTAGCCAGATTAAACAGCCAACTGCTTGTGCCATTTTTCCAGCCCATCTGAAAATATGGCCTTTGCCATTACATTCTGATGTCAAACGTATACTCAAATAATCAGACTCGGTCATGTCCCCTCTGAAAATAAAAGTGTCCTTTTCCCTCCATGTTCTTCCAATTTGCAGAACAACTGATTTTTTTACATACATTTCAAGGGATCTCTCCTTAGTAAAAGAGGTGTGGCTATCATTTATAGCGTGAATGCTCCTGGGATTCTGCCCATCAAAACAGCATAATCGGCATATGCAAGCATCCGCAGCTTACGTGATAGAGCATTAGTATACCAAAGAAACAAGAGAGGAGGGAGGGCATAGGCTTGCCTCACCCCACTCTTACCTAAATAGGGGCGCGCACCTGGAATCTATATCGTAACAAACAATCGTATCTTTTTCCTAATAGACAGTAATCAAAAGACTAAGGAAGCCCTGTGGCCTACCAATCTCAATAAGGATATAGCACAGCCAGTTCAATTGCTGTTGCTAGCACAATGGGCCTCATTATGGGTCCAGTGATGGCTGTGCCAGTAAAACGGCCATGTAGCCGCCAGATCCATAATGAATTACCAGTGCCTGACTTCCTGGTGCCACCAGGCTATTCCAAGTCTGGTGGCCGGAAAGTCAGGTGCCAGTAATTGACTCCATGGGAATGGGGATATGGGAGTACCAGCACCGTTCACAATGGTGCCGGAGCTCCTGTGAGAACTCTGCGAGTGGGAGCCATCCCGCCCGGTAGGTCCGACCCTGGCGGGTGATACGGCACCTGCCCGCAGAGTTGGACTGTGCCGGTCCGTTAACAGCGGTGCCGGTAGGCTTACCGTACCATTGTTACCGGACCGGCACAGTTGTAATGCAGCACAATGATTGGGTACCCTGGTGTCTTGGCTGAATCTGAGCTGCGTATCAGTCATTATTTCTTCTTTACTGAGTGATTCCATTAGTCTAAGATACAATAAACATCCAAAAATCTTTGATGTTTCATCCAATAATAATATTGTACAATATCGGATGATAGGAGCTAGGCGAAGATTTCGCTATTTTTTTTAATAGTCAGAACAATGATCACACAATTCCAATAACACGTTCCTTATTGTGTTAAAGACAACTGTAAGTATTGGAGCCCATAATAAATCAACACATAGTCCATCTCTTCCGTGGCATTTATCAGATTACTGAGTTCCCAGAGATTGTCGGAGTTGACCTGCGAGTAAAATCAGGAGATTCATAATTGTAAATAATATAAATACGTATTTTCTCCTTTAATAGTAACTTTGTAAATATATACATATTTATGTTTCCTTATGCACATGTACATATTTATATCGAACAGAGAAGGAGGCACTCCTTCAAAGAGGTTCTCACTCAGCGGGACAATCCGTTTTGCATGAAAAGACTCACGGCCCACAATCTTTTCTCTTTGCCATATATTTGGCTGCTTTTATTGATGGTTCAAAAGAAACGGACACGTTTCAATGTCACTTGGCTTCCTTTGGGGTAATGCAGTGCAAATACAACACTCCTTACATGCAAAACATGTTGTGAGCAGAATCATGGTCCCTCTTCTATTATTATCATCTTATTTACAAATTCCATTGTCAAGGCAGTCGCTATCTTGGAGTTTTATAGTTTACTTTTATATCATCACAGTTTATACAATATATCAATCAATCTGTTTCACTTCGATATTAGATGTTACACTTACTGTATTCATTTTGTACATACACTGTCCGTGTATATTTTTGCATACATTATTTCATTTTGTATGCTTATATAATCATATACGGTGTAAGCACAATATATACAGTTCCACCCAGGGGTGTTGCTAGGTCTGTAAACGATCTGTGGCTCCTACAAACTGACTGGGGTTCACAGCGCAAGAGTTTCCCTTTACATTTTTTCTCCACCCGGGAGTTGGACACACGTCTTCTACCCGGCCTGACCACTTTTTGCTGCCCAACATGAAAATTCAGATTTGAACATGATACAGAATTTAACACTTCTAGCCCCGAAGATGGGTTTTGTTAAATCCGAAACGCATCTGCATTGATATTTTCTGAAACAAGTGTTTTTGGATTACCCCAAACTGGTTATTCATTTATCTGTACTTGTATATACGACTGAATTGTTTGTACTATGTGCCTTTGGGTCAATGATTTGCATATTGGCCCCAACATGAACACTACTGTTGTTTTTTTAATTGAAGGACATTTCCTTGTACCAACACATGTGTTGTGCATGGTGTGATTTCTGCTCAACTTTCTTACCTAATGTTTTATATATAAAATGCAATTATTGAAGCAATCAGCACTGTTGGTCTTAGTTACTATTTAAGTGCGAAAAGAATTATTGACTTTGAAAGTGAATTTGTTTTTGTGAAGTAATGAACAGTTGAAGAAATTTGTCGAGACAAACTGCCCACTCCATATTTTAAAACACTTGAAAAGCATCGCTCAAAGATGTTCATCAATCACAGACTGCTTTTAACCTGTGTTGACAGTAGTATTGTTATGTATAAAAGATACCTGGCATTGGGAACTCACAATTTGTTTCAGTCAACGCACAGTGAGAATAAATTATTTGCCAAGGCTCACACACTTTTGATAAGCAGCGTACTACAAGCCCCTTGTTTTATGTCCGGTCTCTTGGTGACTGTTGTGATGCATTTCACAACCCTTGTTTTATGGCTGGTCTCTTGGTGACTGTTGTGATGCATTTCACAACCCTTGTTTTATGGCTAGTCTCTTGGTGACTGTTGTGATACATTGCACAACCCCAAAAAACCACAGTTAAGCAGCATGGAAAAGGGAACAAAGTGACTGGCTGCAAGAATAACATGTGCCCAGGTACCTTTGCCCCAACAGCTGCAACTCATGAATATATAGGCACAGCAAGTAAGCATATATTTTAAACTGAAATATACTAATGCAGTTCAATTGACCGTCCCCTTAGAATAAAGTGTGCAAGACAAAATAGCACTGGACTTTTAAAAAAATGTAATGAACATCAGAAAAATAACTGGATAGATGAAATGTTCCAATAAATATGCTGGCAAAGTATAAAAGGTGATCACGTTTTAAACCCAGTAAACTGTAGTGAAATAGTCCCTGAAAGCAAAATCCGTTTGATGCCATTTGTGCTGATGACAATTGGTGTTACGGTTAGTGGGTGAGGGTAGAGAGAGTTTGGGTAGGGTGAGTGGGTGTGGGTACACAGGGTGGGTAGTACAGAGACCAGGACTATGGTGGGTGGGGAACTGATAGTAGGGTAGGGTAGGATGGGTCGATGAGGGTAGAGGGGGTCGGATGCGATGGATAAAAAGGGTGGGGTACAGTGGACAGGGGTACAGAGGGTGGGTTAGGGGGCATGGCCAAGGGTAGAGGGTTGTGAGGGAGGGTGGGTGGATGAACAGAGGTTGGGGTAGGGTGGGTGAGTGAGTGGTGTAGAGAGGATAGGGTAGACAAGTTGATTGTCAATCCAGTCTCTTCTAATATATATATGTTATTGTAGAAACACATTTTTGCAAGCACTCTGCACGTAGACACTGAGTAAAACTAGTTGGTATAGTGATTTTTTAATTGACACTGAGGTAGCCTGACACGTGTTTCGGGCACTTGCCCTTCCACTGAGGCTACAAGTTTTTTTTGTTTTGTAAACACAAAATAATGTATTACAAAAAATGTTTTACACAAATTATGTAGACCCAAGGTTACAGGGCAAACAAGGGATAAGCCATGGAACAGTTCAATAGTCATACATGGCACAGCATTGCGAATTTTGCAATCCATAGTGTCAAAAGCCAAAGAATATATTGACAATTTAAAACCAAGTCAACAGTGCAAAAACAATTACAGCGTGATTACAAGGGAAAAGGAAACAATTCATACCATTTGCGTGTTTGAAATCATCAAGTCAAAATGGAAGGGAGAAATGGAAAAGAATATTAGAATTCATTAGCCTGAAGGTTCTTGGTGGGCCATACATAAAGTAAGGACTAATAGTAAATTAAAGTACATTTACCTGTAGTCAGATGTAGTTCAAATTGAACTGGGAAAGAATGGAGTAAAAAGCCAATTTTGAACAATTCATAAAGTGGGCATCACTAATTGGAATTTAGCATGTTATCATTCCTACATAATGTTCGCTGTCCACTTACCCTAATTGAAGGTAAGTGATTTGAGAGGGATTTCTCATGGGCTCCACTGAAAGTTAAATTTTATGAGCAGTATATTAGAATGTGCACTACATTGCATAATAAGACCAATTAATCATGCGGGAGGGCAATTGCCAAAAAAGTACCTGTCATATGCAGTTGCAACAAGAAAATAAGGAAGCGTTTCCGCGTATCTGCTTGAAGGGATGATTGAGAGAAAACGAGAGTGGCGCGTGCCCAGCGAGGAGGAAGAGGGAGGAAAGGACAAGGAGGCAGTGCAATTAGAATCAGCTGCTTGTCTGGTTTGATAATTAAGACGCGCGTAGACCCTCAGAACTCAAGGGGTCTACGTGCAAGTGTAATACTTACCAGGGTTTCCGCTGAGAAATGGATCTGGAGCCTGCCGGCCACGGCTCGTGTTGCCATAGTTATAGAAGCCGCGTGTGCAAGTCAACGTGCACGGCCTAACGTGTGGAAATATGCGGCCGCCATCTTGAAGTGTGTGTGTGCCCCTGTAGGGGATAAGATTTACAAATTAATCTAGCTGAGCTAACTAAAGTAAGAAGTAAGAAGTAGAGAATAAAGTGGGAGAATTAGTTAGAATCAATTATATACTTGTGGCAGCACCAACTCCGTCATATAAGATTGACGAAGATATAGTCAGCTAATTATTTGTGTCACATCAGTTGCGGTGAGGTTGGCAGTTATGACTAAAATGATAAGGGCCAATAACCAGTTGACCCAACCACTATAAACCGCATTGTAAGCAAAATTATGCACAAATTTATGTAGGTGACTGCACTAGTACGGTATTAAAAACTGCGTAGTGGACATTTGGAAGAGATATATAGATGATGTGATCCTGATTTGGACGGGCTCTTGTGACACACTTAACGACTTTGTGAATTATCTCAACTCTAATTCATGGGGAATTCAATTTGCACAGACTGTTAGCCACAGTAGTATCAACTTCTTGGATTTATCCATTACTATTTCAGATAACAAACTGACAACTAAAACTTATCGTAAATCTACTTCAGTTAATTCATTACTTCACGCAAGCAGTTGCCATAAGAAATCGGTCTCACGTAATATTCCTAAATGAGAATTCATACGTGCCAGACGCAACTGCTCCTCGAATGAGGATTTTCAAACAGAATGCTCTTTTATCCATAAACGTTTTTTGGCCAGAGGATACGAGAGTGGCCTCCTTGACAAAGCTCTACGTGAGGTTAAATCTTTAAAGAGAGAGGATTTACTCACTCCAAAAGTACGCCCCCAGAGTACTCACAGTAATAAACTGAAATTTATTACCAAATATAACACAGAAAGTTCTAAACTGTATAGCATAGTCAAGAGACATTGGCACATCCTCCAACTGGACAGAGATATCACCCCTTGGGTAGATGATTCGCCAAATTTCATCTACACCAAGGTAAATAATCTTAAAAACATCCTCTCACCTTCATTTATGTCTAACCCACAACATAAACCAACTTGGCTACAGTTAGCAAGTACAAGTGGATTTCGCAAGTGTGGGGGTGTTCTATGTGCACATTTGCACTTGAAACAAGCAAGCTTGAATTTGGCCATCTGGGGACACATACAATCACCTCATTTATTAATTGTAATACCAAGTTTTGTGTATACTGTATTCTTTGTGTATGTGGACAGTGTTACATTGGCAGTACAATTCGGCCACTGAAGATCAGAATTAGAGAACACTTGGCCTCCATCTCCCAAACAGATTCGAAATATCCACTAGCAATACATTGGCAACAAACTCACCAAATGGATAACAAAGCAGAAATCAGATTCACTGGAATGGCCAAGGTTTCATTACCACAACAAGGTGGTAATTTGGTTCTCAAATTGCGACAATTAGAAGCGCGGCTTATCTGCCGTTACCGCACTGTCATACATGGCCTTAATACAGACCATGAACTTTCTGTGTTTTTATGAGCTAATGAGTAATGTACAAATGTAATGTTCAACTGACTCCTTATAGCTCTCCCCCCACCCTTTTTTCCCCTTGATTTTGCCTGTGGTTCTTCGTGTGTCATACATTTAGCTGTTTTACAATTTACTGTTCATTGCCCCTTTTGCTCATCTGAGGTGCAATAGGTAGGATTGGACCTCCATGCCACTTGTTCCCACTATGCAGTTTTTCCCTTCATATATTTAAATTTTAATACCGTACTAGTGCAGGGTCACCTACATAAATTCGTGCATAATTTTGCTTACAATGCGGTTTATAGTGGTTGGGTCAACTGGTTATTGGCCCTTATCATTTTAGTCATAACTGCCAACCTCACCGCAACTGATGTGACACAAATAATTAGCTGTCTATATCTTCGTCAATCTTATATGACGGAGTTGGTGCTGCCACAAGTATATAATTGATTCTAACTAATTCTCCCACTTTATTCTCTACTTCTTACTTCACCATCTAGTTAGCTCAGCTACATTAATTTGTAAATCTTATCCCCTACAGGGGCGCACAAACACTTCAAGATGGCGGCCGCATATTTCCACACGTTAGGCCGCGCACGTTGACTTGCACACGTGGCTTCTATAACTATGGCAACACGAGCTGCGGCCGGCAGGCTCCAGATCCATTTCTCAGCGGAAACGCTGGTAAGTATTACACTTGCTCAAGGGTCAATACTGCCTCAAGCAACTCTGGACTCTGGATACCTGCCCATGCGCACTGGTATATATGCATGACCTTCATTCATGTGTATCTCAGCAATGGCTGAGATATATTTTTCCTGATCTGACACAAGATCATCTCAGGGTTTTGTGTCTTCATCATTTAAATATAATCTTAATGTGTTTTTATCCACTTGTGTTAGCCAGTTCTTCCATGGATCTAAATGAACCTCCAATGAGTGTTTTCTCTTTTTATCCTGCATTTCATCCTGGCATATGAGAATTAGACTAACACTAGGGATACACCATTCTGAAAATAGCCCTCAATTGCTTTTTCTGATTTGGCAATGGTGTGGCATTCTTCTGCATTAATATGCTGGCTTGACACTTTTTGCGACTTCAGCAGCTTTTTGGCGAATGACCATGGAACACTGTTTACCCCATCAGTTATCAGCAATAGACGTTTCAGGCAATTTATGCCTAACAAGAATGGTGTTTACTCAATTGTGGTCACCACCACTTTTTGTCTTAACTTATGTTTCCCTATATTAATGTTAAGCTCAGTAGCACCTTCCACATGTATATTCTCACAATCGAAATTATATACAGGTCCCTCTATCTGTCTTAATTTGAACATGTTTTGTTGGTGTTTTCCATCATCTATGCTATCTAGCAGTTTCCTAGACATCACAGTAGCTTGTGCTCCCGTGTCCACCAATGCAAACACATTGCATTGTTCTTCTACTGTGAGAGGGGCATAATATCAATCCTCACATTCGTCTAGTATACATGAAAAATGTGAGTTGTTACTGATCTCAGGACTGAATCTCCTTAAGCATGCTTGACTTCTTGCTAAACAAAGTGGCCTGTGGAATGATACCATACCTCCCTTTATGACTATTTCACCAGCAACATTGCTGTCTTCTTTGTTTACTTTTCTGTCTTGCAAGTCCGTCTGAAGCTTTGCTATTGATTGGTCTCCCTATGTAATTGGCCTGCTTGTATACACACCCAACTCCATATCTGTTTTCCTCAAATCGTGTTCAGTATCGCCATTTATCTTCCCTATCTTCCATGATTTCCCTCTATTTTGAGTAATTCCTTCTTTATGCTGAAAAACAGGAACATTTTGTGTTTGGAACTTACCTTGCACTTGTACTTTACCTGTTAACTGAACCTCATTCAACATCTGTGTTACAACATATTCCAACAATGTCTCACCTGTAAGTACAATTTGACAAGTCTCTTCATCTGTGGAAATATGAACCTTGGATTCCTTGGGAAATGTTCTTTCATTTCACTCTCTCCTCACTGGTTATTTCATTTATTTCTGTTTCATTTATTTCCAGTGTGATCTGTATTCTCATTTGTATTTTTTAACAGGATCATTCAAGGCACCATGCGTGCATGGCCCTTGGCCTTATCATTTATTTGAACACTCTCTCTTTCAGCACCTGTGCCATGAGTGTCCCACCCTGCACCTTTACCACTGTGGTGTTTTTGTTTATTTGTATCCTCAATATCTCAATTTACAGTATATTTTCCTCTAATTTGTTTTAGTTATTACTGTTCTTTGGGATCAACACTCATGCTAATGTAATCATGTCTATCTTTCCTTTGTCTTTCACTATCCTCACACTCCTGAATGGAGTCACTATTTTGATTCAGTTACAGGTTAAACCACACCCCTTTATTGTGTGTCTTCTTATTTCCAGTGTTGTTCTATATCTCAACATCTAAGTTACTGTAGATCCCTGTATGTTTATCTGACAGTGTGTTATTTTGTATCTGATCTCTAGATTGGGGTGTTTGTAGGGCTTGTCACTGACTAGTCTGTTGTGCAATTTCACCCTTATGCTCCTCATGCTGGCTTCTCGTGTGTTTTTGATTTCTTTGGCTAGCACATAGTCTCTCTACCTCCCTCAGCAAGCATCCTCACTTGTGTCTCTAGACTCTGAAATCTTTCTTAATACCTAAAGTCATTTGTCTGTGATCTAGGCCTATGTTGATTTGATTCAAATCGCCCAAGCCTGTTCTGATTACCATGGTTACCTTCTGGTGACTGGAGTTGACTGTTATTTCCGCTAAACTCCTGTAATAATTAATGGGGAGAGCGTGGTGCTGTTCCTTGTCCACACCACCCTTGTGCTGTGACTTGGGCATAGGAGCATGTGCTATATTCCACAGTAGGTATTTCATTAGGCTGATACTGTTCTCTTTGTTGTGCCCCCGTCTCAATGAAACAAATCTGTCTACATACCTTGGCCCCATTTGTTTATTATGCTCATAAGTAACTGTTGTAGGATTAAATCTACTTTGAGCTCTCTCTGCTTTGTACGGTACATGAGGTGATTGAACTGTGGTGCTATTTGGTTCTGTTACCCTGTGCTGAAAGTCTATCTGGGGAGTTTTCCCTAAGATTCTTAGACTCATGTATTTCAAAGCAATACATTGTTAGGAATGATGCTACTGTAAAATGAATGGTAACTCTGAGTTGGAACTTGGAATATGGGCGAGAGGGTAGAGCGAGGGAAATGGTAGTTTGGAAGTATGAAGGTGGACTTGGAGAGGATGTTTTGCAAGATAACTGAATAAAGAAGAACTTACATTAAAATGCCACAACTGTGCCAGAGTCTTCATCATAACAACTGGCGACGAGTGCACTGGGAGGGATGACCTGCGGCAGGTGTGCAGTGATCCGGTACTACTTTGCCCATCAGCACCGGTGACATTGTGATGCTCTTTTGGACCAGTGCTCACTGAGTAAAACAGAGTCTGGAGGCAGTGAACATAGGCTTGTAAGTACATGGGACCAGCAGGGCAGTGATCGGGGGCACTCTGTGAACAAGCCTGGTGTGGGTCAGAGATTCTCTGTGATTTGGTTTGGAACACCTGAGTGGGCGCATGCTGCGTCCATTGGACATGATTGGATGGGAGCGCCTATCTTAAGGTCAGGAAGCTCTGCGACATGTCCATTCTGAGTGTGCAGAAGCCATTTTAAGGTCAGGCTGACATTGGATGTAGTGACACTGAGCATTGTTATTGGTGCACACCTTGCAGCTAGTGACTACTTCAGGATCATGGCAAATATTCCTGGTCCTTTCTTGTTTCTACCATCACCTGAAGAGCCTAATGTTAAAGGGGTGGATTGGATGGAGGGATTAATGAAATATGTATTGGCAGTTTTGGGACCCAATTATTCCAATGAAAGGAAGGAGACATTTGTATTCCACTGGCTTGGGGCATCTGGACAAGAAGTTCTAAATAGATTGTTAGAACCATGGGGGTGGATGATATTGGACAATTTGATGTGAGATTGCGAAGGGTGCTATAGATCTTGGAAGAAGCAGGCCTTACCATTTCCTTCGAGAAGTATATGTTCAGGAGGTGCAAGGTTACATATCTAGGTCATGAGATCACCAGGGATGGGATCAAACCGAAACATGATGTCTGCAACTATAAATAAAATTGAAGTAGCAGCTTGTCTTGGTCTGGTAGAGCTTTATGGCAAGTTTGTGAGAGGTTTGACAGACATGACCAAGAACATAAGAACGTTCATGAGGAAAGTGGTAGTGTTTCAATTTGATGAAGCATGTGCTGAGGATTTTAGTGAAGTGAAGCAGTAAATACTGCTAGCTTCACTGTTGACTGGTTTTCAGATAGGTCGGATGATGCTGCTGTATATGGATGTTAGTGATTCCGGTTTTGGAGCTGTGTTAATGCAACAAGAAAAGGGTGAGATATATATTTGCCTCCAGGATGCTCAGGGAGGTAGAAAGAAGGTACTCAATGATTGAATGTGAGACACGCATGTGTGAGTGGGCCATCACTAAATTTTGGATTTATTTGGAGGGGAACAGTTTTGAGGTGAGAACAGATTATAAACCTCTGGTGAGTATTTTCAACAAAGGTGGATTGGAAGGTGTGAGAAGAGAATCATGAAGTGGGTGTGCAATATGCAAGGTTTGCAATTCATGGTTGAACATATACAGAGGAAGGACAATGTGAATCGCCAATGCTTTGTCGAGAGTATCAGTGACGATAGTGGTGGAAAGTGAAGAAAAAGAAGATATGAAGGTGGAAGGCATATTTAAAGTCCAGGAAAGTGTGAAACGTGGAGAGAGCAATGAAGCATGTGTGGATGATGATGTTTATTGAGTTGCAATGAAATGGGTGAAGTCAAACTGCATTGGAGAGCTGGAGAATGAGGATTTAAGGGTTTTTAGAAGGGTATGTGATGAGCTATGCGTGAGTGGTGGCTATTTATTCAGAGGACACCGGCTGGTGGTTACAGAGGGCATTTAGTCACAAAGGTCATTTGGGTATCAGTTTTACAGAATCGTTGATGGGGGCTGTTTTCCGGTGGCCCAGGCTCAATGGTGAGGTGGAGAAGAAGATCAAGGAGTGCAAGGAGTCTGCAGAAAGTGACAAAGGGTTACAGAAATGCAATCCACCAATGAAGGTTTGTGAGGTACTCAAGGTGCCATGGAACAAGAACAGCCTCAACAATCCAAGATTCTGTCTCACAATAGCAGGGGGTGCCAGCTTCCTGGTAATCACAGCCATAAATTGGAACGCATTACCACCTTACTTGAGACTAGAGCCATCGTACTGGGTTTGCCGCAAACAACTCAAAACCCTGCTCTTCACCCAAGAATCTCAGAAGTGACCGACGTACCTTTTCTCAAAATATTTGCACTTGTTCTTACCTGAATGGCTGTACTCTGTAGATATTAAGATGCACTGTAATTCCAACCATAAATGCAATGTTAATGATTGTAACCAGCGCCTTGATGCCCGAGTGCTTAGTGCGCTTCATAAATGACAACATAAAATAAAATAGCTTTGGATGTTCTGGTTCCATTTAATATCAGAGGTACGAGAGATGGTTTTGTGTTGGTTATGATGGACATGTTGTCAAAATGGCTCGAATTGTGTGTTTTAAGGGATGTGAGCACTAGTAGCATCCTCAAATTCCTTGAACCATTGTTCTGGACGGTACGATTTCCTCTGAGATGTTGATTAGAACAGATGACCACAGCTTTGTACCAACCGCAAGGTATTGGGTGTGTGGAACTAATTAACTGTACCCTTATGGATGTCATAAGGATTGTGATGGCCACCAGAGGTGATTGGATTCGGGCAGTGATGAAAAGGGTGTTCCAATATAGGTTGGTCCCACAATCAGTAACTGGTGTCACTGTTTGAATTGTTAAGGGGCAGAAAGTCCACTTCACATTTGTGTCTGGAATGGATGGGAAGATCTACAGGCCGATTCATGGAATTAATGTGCGCATACATTTCCAGCGCAAGCGTGCGAAAGCGTGCGAATCGCAGTGCAAGTGTGAAAATCGCAGGGAAACCCACGCACAGCGATTCATGGAAGTCTGTGCGTGTGTAAATCCCTGGATGTGCGCTAAAATGTCTTCGGGGTGGCACCATTCCCCAAAGTGCTAGGTGCCATTCATTGCACCCATGTGGCTCTACGTCCCCCCAGGGCATCTGAGCACATCTATAGAAACCGCAAGCACTGGCATTCCATCAACGTGCAGGTAGTATGTGATGCCAAGGGAATCATCACCTCAGTATATGCCAACTATCCAGGGTCCACCCACGACAGTTTCATTTACAGAATGTCAACCCTAAACCGGGACCTAGAAGCTGGGCGGCATGGCGATACATGGCTGGTTGCTGAGTATAAATGCCGCTACACATGCATGCATGTCAGATACTGAGTAATGTCACAACCCCACTAATGATACCCATCACCACCTCCCCAGGGGACAGTGCCTACCCTCTGAGCACCTACATGATGACGCCAATTCGGAACCCCACCACGCCACCTGAGGTAAGATACAACACAGCCCATATTGCAACCTGGGGCATAGTGGAGCACACATTCGGAGTGCTCAAGTCACGCTTTCGATCCCTTGACCGCTGTGGTGGGCATCTGCTATACGCTCCCCCAGTAGTGGCAGGATCATAGTGGCAGCATGTGTCCTGCACAACGTTGCAACATGCCGGGGCCTGCCAGTGTACATGGTGGTGCCCCCACATCCCCAACCACATGCACGCCCGCTGCGCATGGGAGGGGAAAGGACACGTGGTGAGGCAGCCCGTACGGAGCTGGAGGCTAATTACTTCACATAAAATCACACCCCTGTGGAGTGCACACAACCCTGGCACATACCAGCTGACAATCAATGATGATGACATAAGAGACACTCAACTGTCACAACCATACCATCCTGAGATTGGTCACCTGGAAGTGTTACATTGTGTGCATCCCTACCTACCCAAACACCACCAATGCTGTGTCATCAAAAGACATACATCTATGCTGCTAAATTCATTACCCCTTTGCTAAATACAACATGAGAACAGTGCCATGTCACCCAACCCCTCCCCAGCTCCACCACCAAACACACCATGGCATGTCATGCAATGTGAAAGCAAACAAAGCAATGTACAAGACCTGACACAAGTGTCACAAAGTACACAGTCCCTAATGGAAACTGCCCACACACAATATGCTCCCAGTAATGTATAACTAACAGCACACATTACCAAATACTTACCACCAACACAATGCTGCAACACACCAATAGAAAAATGCAAAAACACGCAGTACTAGGTTCAAGTAGTGGTAGTCTTACAACCTGAATATGCCAGCACATCGACCCCTTCCAACTGTAGAGTGTTGCTGCCACGCAAATGTCTCAGTGTACTGCATACAACATGAACTGCATCTGCAAAGTAGATGGCCTTGTGAAGACATGAGGAAGGAACCTGCAGATTAGGAGGAAGACATGGATGCACAAGCACATATCAATACACCATGCATTGCACAATACAACAACAATATCCACTAGGGATGTCTACACAGTATTGTCTACAGACTGCCCACACAGCTCATGGGAGCCCAACGTCACTGTGTAATTCACTGTCACTTGGTCACATCCTTTGCAAGCCCATGGAAACGGGAAGCAGCAGGGGTGTGTGTCTCACGAACCCAAGCATCTAACCCAAACTCAGGACAAGCCTGCATGTGCCCAGCCGGAATACAGTGGAGGCCCACGTGAGCCACACAAGGCAACACATTGTAAAAAAAAATCAAAAATGGCCATGTGGGGGGAGGGGGGGTGGGGGTGGTCACCCAGGAGGTTTGAGGACAGGGTGAACACCAACACCCACCTGCATGGATGTTGCGGAAAAAAAAACTTCCTTGGGCTCATGGCCTGCACGGCTATGCCATTGTGGGAGAACTGCTGTCGCTCTCTTCACCCTCTGCTGCTGCATCAGGAGAAGGTGGCACTATGGAAGACAGCCCACGCAAAGACCTGGTATGGTCCTCCATGGCAGCAAGCATGCGGGTCTGGAAGGTCTGATTCTGGAGGATTAAAGTGCGGAGATCCCCATGCAGCACATCACGGGTTGCCTGCATTTCTGAATGCATGGCCTCGCGTGATGCCCGGATCTCCTCACGTGTTGCATGCAGCTCAGCAGAGAGCGAACGTGTGAGCTGCTCCAGCTGCTGTTCTGCCCTTGAATTACTGGAAGCCTCAAGTTCAACCAGAGTCTGCCTGAGGTTATGTAGTTCTACCCTCAGGGCTTCCCTGTGGCCCTGGGACTCTATTGTTATGGATTCGCGCAGAGTCTCCAGTGCTGCCCGTCTGTCTTCCCTGTGTGATTGGCAAATGGGGTCTGTTGCCTGCTGTTGTTGCTCCATCTGCCTTTCAGGGGGGATAATGGAAGTGGCCACCCTCTCCATTGCCTGAGCCATCATTTCTACTGATGCTGCCTGTTGGGTTGCCATACCATACATGGAGTTTTCCCATACAGTATTGCCTGGTGGCGGACGGCCACTGCGTCGACGGGCACCACACTTGTTTGGGGCAAGGCGATCTGCACCTTGCTGTGCTGGCACTGCCTGAGGCTGCAGGACTGCATTCTCCCTCTGATCTACTGGCCCAGGAACAGGATCAGCTGCTGTGGAGTGAGACCCTGCATCCGTAACCACCAAAGGCGGACCTATCAACACTGACATCCCCATAGAGGGTTCTACCCCTGATGCAGGTGGGTTGGACAGAACAGAATCCCTGCCATAAACACTTACCTGCGACGGCACATAAGTCTCATCATCCGATTCAGCACCTGAATAGAGGTCTGGGAGGTGCACCCAGAGACACCCCTGGACAGTATGGTCTGCAGTAACATTGGGTTTTCACCCACCACCACACCACGTCCCCCATTGGTGCCCGGTCGTGCCTGAGATTCCTCCTGGGTCTGCACCATCTCCTCAACCTCAACAGCATCAAGTGCGTCATCACCTGCAAACACATGAAAGACAACAAATGGAAACAGGCATGAGCACCATAGCACACACATAGGCTGTGACAAGCCAGAGATCCAGTACATGATTTACACATGTCCCACATGACTATAAGCCTGCCATGCATGCACTGTCAAAGAGCTGGAAGTGGAGTCAAAAAGGCAGACACTGGGGAGAGAAAGACGGAAAAGCAACACATTTGCAGCAAGTTGGGTAGCACTGGCATCACACATCAGGCTGTGAGTGGCATGTCCGATACACATACATGACACATGCCACCACACAGATGTCATGTAGCATAGACACGGTAAATTACAAAACTACTGCAATATGTCAGTGAATGAGTACTATCACTCATCCATGTCACATCGACATGATGCGAAGATTAATGCTGAATAGTGTTGCAAAATATGCATGTTCCACACACTGAAACACATCCAGTGTCCAATAACACAGTCAGTGTGGGCTGATCAGTGGTTGGTCACTTTAACATTACAGGAAACATCTGTCATCTTCCACATGCAAACAGGCCCTAATAAAAAATGTCTGCAGCCCAATACTCCATCGGCCTGAATGGTGTAATCATTAACATAACCATGTAAAAATAGTGGCCCAGTGTGGGCTGTAAACAATGACCGAAGCATATCACATATGTTGCAATAGGTCAGAAAAATGCATAGTAAAAATGGAGAGTGGAAACAATCAGTCTGAATGAACACTTACAAAATCTGAACAATGTAGTTGCAAGATGACAGTTCAAGGTAAAGTGCACTAATGTGGGCCTAATTGGCAACTGTGGGCAGAAGGGATACAGTCATACCCAAATCCAAGGCACGTGAATGTATGGGAGGAAGCAAATGGGTGACCCATAACACTCAGGAGTACACACCCTCACCTGGCATTCAATCAGAACCCGTCACCCAAACAACATACACATGGATTACACACACACACGCATGGGCACTCACCGGACAATGCGTCGTAAACAGGTAGATCTCCCACACCTTGGATCTGTTCCTCTGTGACTAAGGTCCCAACAACAGACTCATTTTCAGTGAGTTTGTTGTCCTCTTGTGGAGACCCACCGCCAGTCACCAGAGTAGCGGCATGATTTGAGGCCAGCTTGTTCTTTGCTCTGCGTTTCAGGTCATTCCACCGCTTGTAGCAATCATCAGCTATGCGCCTCACAAATACAAGGGCACTTATGCGGTCCGCAATGGTCTGCCAGTGTGCCCTACGTTGACCAGGTGTGGTCTTGCGCCCTGCAGTCACCAACATTTTGCGGCTATGTGGTGACATATAGCTCACAAGTGCATCAAGTTCGGGGCCATTAAAGCTAGGCTTCCTTGATGTGCCGGACTGTGTAGCCGTGTCTGGGGTCTCAGCCTGTAGTGCCAGAGCACCCTTCTTCCTCTTCTTCAAAGGTGGAGCAGAGCCTGAGTGGCTTGCACCGATCTGGTCAGTGGGGGCAGAAGCACAGGTGGACTGGGTACTGGGAATGTGCGAATGCACAATGACCATAGGTCTTGGTGCAGGCATTGGCTGAAGTGTGTTGTTGGCAGGGGCAACATCAGTTTGATGGACCAGGACCGAAACTGTCCCAGTTGGGAGACTCAGAGCTGGGTGGATAGAGCTGCAGCTGCCCCTGCAGCCTCCCCACCCTGCCTACTTGGGGCAGCAGATGACATTGCTGCCCCTGATCCACGTGGCCTGGTGACACCAACTTGCACCGGAACACATGGCTTAGATTTGCTGACCTGGAAGTCAGTCTGGGAGTCATCCTGTGCCGGCTCAGGTGCCACAATGGGCTGGTCCAAAAAGGGCTGAGCTGGGATGGTGTCAGCCACGTTTCCTCTACCATGGGGGGGGCATGGGTGTCCCTGATTGGTCCTCCACACATGGGGGTCTAGGGGCACCATACAAATCCTGGCCACGTCCCCTATCACGCCCACAACGCCCACCTTTTGGAGGTCTGCCACCTTTGCCTCCCTTACCGCTAGGTCGCCTCCCAACCATGGCACTGATGTTGTTGTGCGTATGGGAGTTGCAGTAAATAATTGTCCTCGGCAATTGGGGGTGAAAGGGGTAGAGTACTAGATGGAATTTGTACCCTAGTGCTGTAGCAAGGCTGTCTGTGACCCCTGGGGGAAGATGACGGATCAGGCAACGCACAGGCACCCCAAAAACAAAAAGTAACGTGCAGGCAACCCCTCGTAGACCACGTGCATGGAAAAATGAGCCCGCACTATGCTGTGGCACCCAGAAACACAAAACCAAGCATACGCGTGTTACACACAGCCTACAATGACATCTGAAGGGGTACGCGACACACGGGGCAAGCACAGTTGGTAAATGCGTGCGCGACTCACCATCTGCCTGGAAAAAGAACCTGAAAAAAACGCGCTTGTGCGCATAGGCAACACCCCCGCCAAAAGAAGAACTGTATGCTGTCTGAGGAGACAGGACAAAAGAAGAACTGAACGCTGTCAGAGGTAACAGGGAGTACGAACTTGAAACGCTCTGAAGTAATCGCGTGTGAACCAACAAGAAGTACAGAATTCACCCACTCGCTCTCCACGAAAAGCACGTACAAGGGAATGGGGTCCTAGACGTACCTTTTAAAGCGGCCCACACGTACAGTGTCACTTACACGTGTACGCGCTCAGGCCCTTTCCACCAATTACACAAGCTGACACTCGGACATGCAGTTTTTGGACGTGTACGATGAACATGCATCTGTGTTGATGGAAACGCCTGTGCGCGTCACGTCTCTTACGCGCGTATGCCCTTTCCTCGGATTACATGCATCCACACGCGGACGTGCAGTTTTTTCACGCGCGCTGAACTACTATGCCCACGTCACAAGGGAAACGCCCGCGCGAGTCACGTCACAGAAGCGCTTACGCGCTAAGGGCCTTTGGTCCAATGAAACCGCGTACATGTGTTGATGCGCTTACGCGCGAAGGGCCTTTCCTCGAATTACATGCTGATGTGCAAGATTTTCACGTGCCAAATCACTCTGTATCAAGCTGGCCACGCAACAACACATGGAAGACCACGCTCCTGCCCAGAAGGCCGAGTTACTTCCCCACAGAGCCCCGAGCACGCTCCCATCTGCCATCTGCTGCTGCCTGACTGCCTGCTGCCCACGTGCCCTGCTATTTGCTGCCTGCACGTCAGCCAGGGGTGCAGTTGCTGTGACCACCCCTGCTGGAACCGAAGACTCCCGACTGGGATACCATCGCTCCACAGCCCAGCCCCAAGACCCAGTTGCCCACCCTCTCCTGCCTCTGGAGTTGCCATGTCGGGCACAACACCATCTGGCACCACTGGCAACCCCCAGCCAGAGAGGCAGAGGGCCACCAGCTTGAGTGCCAGGGAAGTTGGTGTCCTGGTAGAGCAAGTCCTGGGGCAGTATGATGCCCTCTTTGAAAGTTTGCGCACCGACAATGAAGGACGGACCATGATCTAGATGGACATCGTGACTGCCATCAACGCGGAGGGGGTGTCAGTTCGCGACTTACAACATGTCAAGAAGAGCTGGGAGGACTTCAGGTCCAGGACCCTCAACAAGGCCCACCACCTCTTGAAGGCAGTGGATGCCAAGGGGCGCCGGGGCCACCTGTCCGACCACCAGATGAGGGTCCTGGAACACATATGCCCAGCGCTCCACGTCCAGGTACTTGAGAGGCAGACCCGTCTGGAGTCGAGCGGTAAGTGTACATGCATACTGATTGGATGCTGTGCGTGTGGTGGTGTGCCAGTAGTGTGCAGCTTGCACATGTGTTTTCATAGGGCCATGTAGGGATGTGTATGAACAGGGGCGTGAGGCTGCCACATGTGAGTCCTCTTAGGTGTGAGACACATCGATGGTGTATGTGTTGGTAAGCATGCTGTGCAAATGCAGGTGTGGGAGCAGACATGGTTGAATTTCTGTGTATGTACGCTGGCATGGTTGTGGTGTCACACATGGATGGTGGTTCCTGCTGCATGTATCGGCACTGTGTACATGTGCAAGTGTGTGTATTTGACAAGTGTGCAACTGTGATGCAACATGGATGCACGTGATACTGATAAGTAGAAGGCTGAATGCCAGATGTGACATGTATGGCGATCGCATCACTGCGACAGTTGGAGGAGATGTAGACATGCATGTAAGTGTGGCTGTGTGTGTGCATGTCTAGTGCACTCCCTGTGTTTCATGTGATGTCAGGCTCACCTTCGGCTGTTCATGCTGTTGTATGTGTATGGATGTTGCTGCCTGGTGCAATATTGCTGTGGAAATGCTCATGTGTGTGAGTTGAAATGACATGTGTGTCGTGGAGTGTGATGCCATGTCTGAAGTTTGACACTGCCACTCATGTGCAACTGTCATGTGTGTGTCAGTCCATTGTACAGTGCCCTGATATCTGTGTTTTATCTCTCCCTGTTTGCAGCATCAACTGATGAAGAGGGCAGGGAGGGTGCTGTGGAGCACAGCGGCAGGGCTCGCACCACCAGCTGGAGACGCAAGGCCCGGCTCCCCTCCCAGATTGTCATCTCGTCGGGGAGTGAGGAGTCTGGTGCCGCATACCAGGCCGCAGCTGCCGAGGGTAGGTCCAAGAGGCAGAGGCTCTACATTTGTTGTTCTGTCATCTGAATACCTAAGTTGTGTACTGCATTCAAAACGGCCCTACAATTGTTGTTCCTTTCATCTGAACCATAACTTTGTGCACTGCAGCCAAGTCGGCTCTACATTTGCTTTACTGTCATCTGAAGGTCAAAAGATGGCCCTGTGTTTGCTGTTCTTTCATCAGAAATACCACAAAGTTATGCGATGCTTGAAAAACAGCCATGTATTTCTTTTATTCCATCGGAATGCCAAAAGGTTAGGCAATACATTAGAAAGCAGGATTATCTGACAGTTCATTCATGTGAGGGGCAAAGATCTCACATTGCAACTGACACAGCTTTTGTTTTCCCTTTCACGTGAGCGGCAGCACTCTGAAACACTGCAAATGAAAGGAAACAGCTTAGTTTGTTCTTTTCTCCCGTGTCAAAATAAAAGAACCCTGTGCAGAGGGTCTCCCCTCTGTGTCTATGCATCAACTACCCATGCAAAGCTATTCAAGAAGGACAAATTAAAAGAATCCAATGACTAACAAAACTGCATTTCAAACATTAAATGAGAAATACGGCTACACACATGTCAAAGAGTATAAAGAAAAAGCCAATGTTGAATGGTGGCTTTTGCTTGCACAGAAATGTCAGTGTGGTTGGGCGGCTGAAAAAGACATGCATATTATATTTTTTCCTCTACAAGACTTCAATCAACTTGGCAGAGGCTCTGAAATACCAGTAAAACCAGTTTGGCTCAGGCAGGACACTGCTCATTTGGAAGCCTGGCCTCCCCATGGAAGTCACACTTATAAGTGAACTCTTCTGCAATGACATCTGAGGTGGCTGGGGGCGTGATAATTACAGGTTCTGATAGACAACAGGGGACAAAGAAAGCCAGTGGGGCTAGTGCTTGACCAAGAAGTGTGAGTTCCTTTTGCACCCACTTCCCAGGACAAACTGATGAACTTCAAAGGGCACAATAAAAGTCCTGTATTGCAAGCTGAGCCAGGGGGAGACATTTGGATGTGGGGGTTGAAGCACTGCCTTCCCATATGAGGCAGATCCTCCAAATTGACATTAAATGTATGCATTTTAGACATTTTCCCCCAGCACTCAGAATAAGAAATAATGTTGCTTTATGAGATTTTTCAGTGTGAATTCCAGGCGAATTCTCAGATACTAAGTGCATGATTTTAGGATTTTGTGAACTGAAATGTCTAGTCAAGACTAGTTTCTGGCTGATTTTAAAATGGGATACATTTGCCAGTTGGTATGAAGATGAAGATGCACATTATGAATATGATTCATTATTTGCAGAGTGATAACTATTATACATTTCATGAAAATGACCAAAAGGTTCCAAGGGGCCATGCTACCTCGCACAGGGTCGGTGATCGGCTTGTATAATTCCCCATTACCTCCTGAAACCACCTATCTATTTAGTATGGAGGTGTCTAATATAAATTGGAAGTTATGATACATAACTCAGTTTTGCTAAAAAGTGGGTTAAGAGAACAAATAATTGTCATACATGTCAAATAGACAGATGGTGATGCTTCCCCTTCAACCAACGATGCCAGGGGGCGGGGAAAGGGATGGTAGGCTATGCTATCCCAGGGTAGGAGTAATTCTAGGGTACTTCCCCCTGATGGTAAAATATATGATGTCATTTAGGGCTATATAAGGGGGGACTGTACTAGACCCAGGATCAAACACACACACCAGAATCTAGGGAGACAGGAGAAAGAGGACAGAGGCAGCTGATCGAATCCAAGAGAGTGCAGAGACTAGAACCCTGCCTAGCTGACCTCATCCAAGAGAGTGCGGAGACCAGACCCATGACTAGCTGTCCAGAGAGTCCTGAGGTCCAGCCTGGCTGTCCAGAATCCTATTCAGGAGAGTGCAGAGGCCAGGCCCCTTGCCTAGCTGTCAAGAGGGTCCAGAGATCCCACTGACTTTCCAGAATCCCACACCAAGGTTTACTTTGTAAGTAGCAAATAACACTATTCCCAAATTGCATACACATCTCTTTTGTAAATTCAATATCATTAAAATCTCATAGAACATCCTATTGAAAATCCCATTGAAAGTCCAAATTGCCAGTATAATTCATTCAACTTTCCATAGAAGAATTTGTATTAGCCTGTTTATGTTAGCGTATTTCTTTGAGAAATCTTACAGTTGTCTGTATAAGTACTTAGTATCATTTTGAAATAAATCAATTAATTTCCCAAATGAAAATTCATGTTTAATATTGGTGCCATTTGAAACCAACAATTTTGACGAGAGTTTTTACTAATTATAGTCATTAAAGTATAGCGTCAACAGTGTTGGTCTCCTTGTCATTGAAAACCAAATTTGTCCATGTATTTTGTGCATTCCTACGAGTTCCTAATTTGCATTCGTCCCATTGAAAATCCTAAACCCGCAGTCCCATTGAGAGCAATCCCTTTCTGTTAGAATCCTATCCATCATGTGCCTCTATCCTTGTCCTTAAAACCAATTTCTGATTTTGACAGCTCATCCCTTTTCTGAGCAACTTGTCATCACAAATCCTGTGTAAAGCAAATTTTCATTTAGATGTGTGTGTTTTTCATTTGCATTTACTGTCTTCCCGAAAATCAATTTCCTACCTTGTTTTCATGTTGCTCTGGTGTGCTTAGCAGTAGTCTTTAGGCTGCCTTATCTCCTCAAGCACAGCATCACAAATGTCCTTTTATAGCTGTCCCACCGTGGTTGTGAGCTGCTGTGCAAGTAATCAAGCTAATCCGATCCTGCTGTTTTGCTAAAAAAAAAAACGGGTTTTCATTTTCTTTTCTGACTTCCCATCTTGGGGTGGTGGGTTGTATTCTAAATCTGATGCTTTTCTCTTTATCCTTACCCCTTGCCACTGCCTTCCATCCAAAGGGAATTAGGTTTGCTGATATTTGGGGGCGAGTGTTGTAGGGGGAGTGCTTAACTTTGGGTGCCATCATATGTTTTAAACCCGTTTTCCTGTTTTGTCATTAAAGATCCACGTGATTTGGGTTGGGATTTTGAACAAATTGAAATAGTGTTGCCACCACTTGATGTTGTTGTAAAATTGTATTTTGAATATTTTTCCTTTTTCCATTAAATAATAAATTAATAAATATCTGATTGATACACACCGGCCTTGTTCCTAGTCCATTGTGACACGGGGTGTTTGTAAAAGGTGGGTGCGAGATGGGTTGGGGGCCCACTCAAATAAAGAACATATGGTTTATTAAAGATAAAAAGAGCTTTTATTGTGCGCCACATTCATTGTCAGGTGAAGGAGTGTGCTGTGTTCTAAAACCATGACAATAACTAGCCTTTTACTAGGCAATGATCTCATTTCTCAACAGCGGAAGAACTTACCATGGCACAAGACCTGGGACAGACAATTGCCTTGCAAATAACAACAAATATTTGATGCCCTAGAAGCGACCCTCAAAGAATGTAAAGGCTACTCTTGGATACAGTTGCTAAAACAGGCGCTCAAAGTCAATATGCTTGTGATCCTGTGCCCCAGGCTATGGCTGGATGTATAGCAGGGGGGTCTTCAAAGTGTACCATGATGAAGGGTGCATCATCTGGTGGCCCAGGGGTCCCAGGTTCACAACATTGAGATTAACAATGAGATATCTAAGAAAGGCAAAACATCACATGTACAAATCAAACAACTCTCACCAGCTGCAGACGTGTTTTAACATTGTGCTAAAGCAATGGGAGTATTGTGAATCATTTGTCAGGTATAATCAGCACTTACTTCATGAATGTCATCATTTGTAATGTAATCTATAACAAAATAGGTGGCATTACAAGCAGTGCAGAGGGGTCGCCAATTTATGTTTGCTTTAGATACCATACCTTCCACATGTGTGGGTTATTTTCTTTTATATTGCAATTATAACCTCCCTTTGATAATGTTATTTCACTGAATTCCAATAGTCTTGATTAGGGCAACCTAATCGTGTTGTTCTTTTACCAACCTCCCTTCCCCTGTTTGGTAAGTACACTACAAAACACATAAAAATATGTTTTTAGTATAGAGGTCGTCACTCTGTGCCTTTGGGTTTTACAAAGTCATGCATGAGATTTCACCTAAAAATGGACACTCCAAAACTAGAATGTTTGGTGCAAATGTGTCCAATGTTTCAAAAGATATAAAGTATGACACTGCTAACCACAGTATCCTAAATAGAAGGTTTGAAGAAACCGGGCTCTAACACAACTCTACAAAGGAGATAGTTACTAATTGACATAACAGAAATGACCTGGGTCCCCCATTCACTTAAACCCATGACCCATTACCTATGCCGTTCCTCATGGAGCAAGTCTCTTGCTGCTTCTTTTTGACATCTGCAAGGCCCTTTGCTGTAGATCATCAAAACGTATGGGCTCATATGTTACAACTAAGCAGATGATGCGGAAACCTTTTACACAATGACCAATGACATAACCAGCAAACAAAAATTAAAAAACACCAAACAAGATAAAGAAAGAAAATTGAGAAATCGGAACCATGTGTGAGCTCAGGGGATGGCTGTTAAATAATGAATTTAATTAGATTGTATGCCTGAATTTTGAAAAAAAAATGACAGATTGCTTTCTAATTTATAAAGTGTGTCGTTTGTGTGTAGGGATTGCAGAGAGTCTGAGCTGGGAAATATGTGAAGGAAAAGGAGAGTCGCTTGAATTTATTAATATTTCACAGAGGCGTGATCTCATCCAGCATGTGTATTCATTAAGACTTAATTAAGCAGAAGGGAATGCATGAGAAGGAACCAACAATCTTACTTGAAAAGGTTTAGTGTATATTTGTAGTGTCTGTGGAGAGGTAATGTGGATGATTTGGGCAAACATTTAGATATTCAGTTTTGAAAATATGCCATTTAAAAATATCTATATCCTTTGTATGTTTACAGGCATTAAACAATCTATACATAAGGCACGATTTATGGGATTATTCGCATTGAAAAAAAAGGGTACTTGCGCGCAAAACTGCGTGCAACACCGAGTTCATCGGTTCATGGAATCGAATGCGCAGTACTTTTCCTGGACTTGCGTGGATTTTACGCTGGCCTGGCAGGTCTGTGAAAGCCGTCGAGGGCCTTGCACAAGACTTCAAGCAGAGGGTGGGCGTGGCCTGCACAGAGGGCTGGGAAGGGGGAGGAACACCAGAAATGGGGAATTACTTGCGAAGAAGTGGGCGTTCTAGGGACAGCCTGCAGGCAGTCCCTAACATGCCCACAAATGCACAGCGAGAGATGTATTTATGGAATCGATTGCGCTACCTCTCGGCTATGAAATGGCCATGCAAGGCCTTCATTCCATCTGCCACCTGAGGGTTGGCATTAGTGCACCTGAAGGCATAGCACAAGAAGTTAATTTAATGTATCCTCAGTGCTTGAGGCTATGGTCCGGGACAGTCATTTTACAAATAGCACGAAGGAAGCATTATATGGATTTTGGTGTGAAATTGATATGGATGTATGTGATTACGAGTTTTGGCCTTTTCTTATTATTTTCTAGTGTATACAAACCGCCTGACCAGTTTGCCTGCCCAGTCTTTCGGTGATAATACAATCAATCAGGGTGAGTACCCCTCAGCACCCGACAGTACAGTTTGGTGCTTCTAGTTTTGAAGTACTGATGTTACGTTAGGTGGTTATTGGACATAGGCCTCACAAGTTGTTTTCTGGTTTGATATACAGGATTTTATCCCAACCCTGCTCTTGAGACGGGATGATCTTTCAAGGTCGGTGTACCCTTTATGTTTATTTAAGCACCGGTTTACACCTTTAGGCACTTCTTAAATTAGTAATTGTAATTATTTATGATCTCTTTAGATTGAATATTGTCTGTGGAACTAATAGTCCTCTTCGCCCTGAAGATGGATTTCATGTAATCCTAAAAGCATTGGCACTTTACCATCTTTTATGGAGATATTTTGGACTTTGTGACTCACAGGAATTAGGAGTTGCAAGGCATGACAACTTACAATGAACTTTTTTCATAAACAGTGGCAGTTCGTATTTGTTTGAGACCTACTCAACCTGTACTTATGTTAATATATCATGTGATGTTTTGTTATCAATTGTGGATTTATATATATATATATATATTTATTTTTGTATTTATGTTATCTTTACATGTTTGACTCTTCGAATGTATGTGTTTGATGTTTACATGAAGATGTTATGATAAAACTCAAACTATCCACAACAATATACAGCTTGTTGACTGTATCTTATATGTGATTGAATGTGATGATTATTGGCATGATTTACACTTCTTTTATGATTGCTTTAAATACTCTTCTTTGAAGTAAATTGATACCTGTGAGATCGGCTGTGTGAGAGCCTGAAGGCTGATGAGTCCACACGGTGGATCCCTAGAGTTAATTGGGATTTGTATCCCTTAGGAGTGCATTGGGGGGCCACCATACAGCAACGCATGGTTTGGTTTGTTCTATCATCTACTCGGCACCAAATGGCCTGTGACGGTGTACTCCCACCATCGTAACATCCAAGACTTGGCTTCCATGAAATGCATCAACAGCCAGCAGGTCCGGTGGCACTTGTTCTTTGCCGCTTTTGACTTCTGTATCAAACATCATCCATGGGCCGCTCATGGCAAGGCAGGCGCTTTATCCAGCCTTGCTGGGGGGGGGATGCACTGCCTCCCTTTTCTGACACCATCCTAGAGCCAAAAAACTTTGTTTGCCTATGTACCCCACCTCTGAGTCTGATCACGGAAGTCTGTGATTGGATCTCACAACATCCATCATGAATGTAATGCAACATGTATTGAGGGTCTCCTCTTCGTCCAAGATTGTCTATTCCTGCCGACACATAACACCAGGCTTCAAATTCTCGAATGGTCACAAGATTCCCTGATCAATGGACATCCCAGCCCAAGAAAGACGTTAGCCCTCCTTCAGCGCCGGTATTGGTGGCCTTCCATGCAACGGGATGTCATTGACTACCTCGATGGGTGCTCTAGCGGTGCACAGGGCAAGAATCACAGAGGCAAACCCCTGGGGCTAATTCAACCCATGCCGATACCCCATAAACCCTGGCACATGGTCTCGATGGACTTTATCACGGATCTGCCTTTGGTCCAAGACTTCGACACCATATGGGTGGTAGTCGAATGTTTTACAAAAATGGCTCACTTTCTCCCTTTTTCTGGCATCTCTTCTGCTCCGGTACTAGCTGGTCTCTTTTTTCACTGTGTGTTCTGTCTCATTGCCCTTCCGTCCATCCTCATTTCAGTCAGGGGTTCCCAGTTGACGTCTAACTTCTGGAGGGCACTAACAGCACTTTTGGGTATCAATGCATTTTTTTTCTCAGCATACCATCCTGAGACAGGCGGCCAAACGGAACGTGTCAACCAAACATTAGAGCAGTATCTGCAGTGTCTCTGTTTGCAAAACAAAGAGTCCTGGTTCAATGTTCTGTGTACAGCAGAGTTTGCCTACAACAACACCCCTCATTCCTCAACCGGCTTCTCTCCCTTCTTCTCTCAGCATGGCCAACATCCCCGTACTCTACCTGTTATGGATCTGCTGCCAACCTCCACTGGAGAAATACATTCCTGCTGCTGATTCCTGTATAAGAGATCTAACAACGGGGTGTCCGGTCCCACCTTTTGTGATAGGCGACATGGTTTGGTTATCAACATGGCATCTCCGCATCCCAGGTTGCCGCAATCTTCTTCCGTGCTTTGTAGGCCCATGTAGGGCTAGCAAGGTCATTAACCCGGTCTCTTTTCAATTGGCAGTTCCCACCTCTTGGTGCATCTACCCTGTTTTTCACACCTCATTCCTGAAACCTTGCCCTTCCTCTACACGCATAGTATTGCCCCTCCACCTCTGGTCCAGGGTTGTTCTGATGAATACGAGGTCCATTAAATGTTTGATTCCTTAAACTGCAGAAGGCACCTACAATATCTGATTTGGAGGGATTTGAGCCTGAGGAAAGGAGTTGGTAACCAGCCGATAAGGTCCATGCCCCCGTCTTAAAGCCCCGTTTCCACTGGGAATTCATGTCACACCCACGGGGTCGTGGGCCTTTGAGGGGGGACTCTGTCATGCACTTACCGCATTCACATGCTTGGCGTTGGGAGCCTTGCAGGCTCCTGTTCTGGCGCTGACTCCAGGTTTGCTCGAGTGCCCTGCCCCCATTGCTGCAGGGAACTCTAAGATGCAGCAGTTCTCCTTCACAGCATTTTCAGTTCCTGATACATGACCGCTGGCAGTTGCCATGGTGACTTCTGGAATCACGAGAGCATGGCACGCCTCGCTCACGTGACCTACGCTGAGTCACGTGATATACCATGACCAAGAAGTGTCCCATAAAAGCCACAGTTACCCTTTATTCAGTGCTTCTCAGCTGTTGTTTCGAGTTGTATCTTTTTTGGAACTCTGCTTACCATTGTATTGTGCTTTTGACCTTGGCTCCTTGTCCGTCTGGATTGCTATTTGGATTTCCTTGGATTACTGATTGAACTGTTGTGTTTTTTGACCTTGGCTTTTTCTACTCTGGACTGCTACTGGATTTTCCTCCTGCCCTGACGACCTGGATCCACTCTTGAACATTACAAGTACTTTGAACCTCGTTTGCTTTTGTTGGATGTTTCTCCAGGAACTTTCTTCTGGAACACTGACTGGAACATTACAACTGCTGTACCCTAGGAAGGATTTTTCTCTTGTTTGGGTTTTTCTCCCTTTCTTCATGCTTCATCCTTTGGCACCCCGCTAGGTAGTTTACATTGCCTGTCTCCATGCGCTTTCCTATTACCACGTCTTATTGAGCTAACGCCATTCCTTTCTTTCCAGCTACCTAAGGATCCGGTGCTGCAGTTCCAGTCCACCTGTGGCCCTAATAACTGGTCAGGGATTGGTTTGCGCTTCTCTGACTGGCGCTTAGGGACAGAGGTACTTTAGTTCACACAGAAGATCACGTCTTGACAGGTGCGTGGATGCGCAGCCGGGCGAGCGCGCAAAGGGTGCTTCTCATGCTTTTGGTTTTTTGGTGTTTTACAGGGGCATTCCAGGCATGGCTTGTGAATACAGTTACGTGGTTTATTCCATGAAAACACGTGGCACGTATTTTTCTTTCTGCGCACAGGCTCACGCAGTGTGCTTCTCGGCGCACTGCCCTTGTGTGATTTGTGCACCCAATTCCATGAATCTGGCCCATAATCTCCTCTTCAGTATTTTCTTGAGAAACAGTTGATGGTCACATTGAACAAGAAATACAGCGTGTGTTGCCAGATAGGTCTGACTTCATATCAGGATGGGGTATGATGCAATCTCACTCGTGGACAAGTCAGAAAAAGCTTCAAAATTAAAGTACACTGCCTCTGAGCTGTAAACATATAACTGGGCACCATTTTACTTATATATGCCTATTGCTCACACAAAAAAGGACATATTATTAATTATATTTGTTTTGTTAAAGAGAATTCAGAGATTGTTTTTAATGGAAATCTATAAAAATGACTCTCAAATGGAAAATATTGTCACATTCCTGTGAATTACCGGAATTTACGTTTTACATTGTGATTTTCATATTAAAATGCTTTGCCCATGCAATTTAATGGCACACCCAATCTTCTGTATGTCCACAGTGTTGTGTGTTATATACTGCCTTACGCTTGCGCACTAAGGTGATGGCAGCATGAATATAGCCTTTGAAACTTTGCTCTGAACAATGGTAAAAGTGCTCACAATAGAGGATAAATTGCCTATCGAGGGAGATTAAAAACGTTTTTGGGAATCCTAATGGGCATCGCTTGAAAAGGATATAGGAACCGGGGCAGGGATATCATCTTAATTGCATTAAGCTGGCCTAGCCAGGATATTGTGAGCTTGTCCCATCTTGTCAAGTCTAACCGAAATTGTTTCAATAGGGGAGGGAAGTTTGCTTCAAATAAGTCGCTTAGATTCTTCGTTAGTTGTATCCCCAGGTATTGTAGTTGTGAGTGTTCGATATTGAGACCCAATGGGGAAAATCTGATGGTATTCTCGTCTTTTTGACCTTGGAGGGGAAAGAGTGTGGACTTTGTTTTATTTATTTTGAACCCAGAGAGTTTACCATATTCTTCTATCATGTAGAGAGCCCGGGGAATGGAGGCGGAGGGGTTTGTGATCTGGACGAGGCCATCATCTGCAAAGAGGGCAATTTTGTATTCTGTTGTCCCCAGTCGAATACCTTCTAGTGTAGGGTCTGCCCTTATTGCTATTGCCAGGGGTTCTAAGGAGAGGTCAAAGAGAATCGCTGAGAGGGGGCATCCTTATCAGGTTCCACGATGCAGGTTAAACCATCGTGAGTATTCCCCGTTCACAAATATAGATGCCCTGGGGTCTGTATAAACTGCGTGTATCGCTCTCCTAAATCTAGTGCCCATTCCCATCTTTCGGAGTACTGCCTCAAGGAACCCCCATTACACCCTATCAAAGTCCTTTTCCGCATCGATGGAAAGCAGGGCCGGGTCATTCTCCATGGTCTGGGATGCGTGGATCAGGTGTAAGGTTTTGCGGATTGTGTCTGCCCCTTGTCTGCCCAGTATGAACCCAACCTGATCGGAGTGTATAAGTTGAGGGATGAGGGTTTCGAGTCTCTTTGCCAAGATTCTGGTGTATACCTTTGCGTCAAGGTTGAGTAGAGAGATGGGGCGGTATGAGGAACATTTCGTAGGATCCCTCCCAGCCTTGGGGATAACAGTGATCAATGCCTTGGTAAAAGAGTACGGGGGTTTCCCTGTGTCCATTATTCCATTGAAGAGGAGTGTTGGGAAGGATGGTCAGCGCGGTGATGAAAGTTTTATAAAATCCGGCGGTGTAGCTGTCTTTGCCAGGGACTTACCCAATGTTAATCTTTTTATGGCGTCTTGGACCTTCAGTTCCGTAATAGGAGATTCTAGTGATTCGACCTCTAAGTCAGGAATACGGGGTACATCTATTGAGGACAGATAGGACTCAGTCTGTGATCGTTCAGGGTCTACCTCAGAAGAATATAAAGTTTCATAAAAGTCGGCAAAATGTTCTGGGATGGTGGTGTGGGCGTGTGATATGGGGGAGGTATTGCCTTTAATTTCTAATACTCTTCGCTCCGCTCTTTGTTCTCGCAGCCTGGCGGCGAGAAGTGCGTCAGCCTTATCGCCCTTCTTGTAGAATTTTTGTTTTAAAAATCTTAGTTTACGCACGTCCTGTTTATGCTCCAATAGTTTCAGTTTGTTTCCTTTCTCTCTGGCTTCATTTATCTTCTGAGGATCCACTTCTTCGTCTATTTTGGGTGTGCGTTCTAATTGGGAGATTTCAGTTCGGAGCCTTTGTTCAATAAGATTACGTTCCCTCTTCTTTGATGAGCCTTCTCTTATCAAGATCCCTCTCCAGGTGGCCTTCCCGGCCTCCCACACTGTTTGTTTGGGTACCTCTCCATTGTCGTTTGTTTTGAAGAATTCAGAGATTTCTGTCTCCATTTCAGTTCTGAAAACGACATCCCTCCAGAGGCTCTCATTGCAGCGCCATTTCCCACTATTTTTAGGTAGGTCGGCCCACTGAATTTCTGTGAAGACCATGTCATGGTCGGACCAAGTGATCAGGGTTATCTTTGCCTGTGATGTTACTTCAGAGAGCTCTCTGGAGAGATACATGTAATCTATGTGGGTGTACGTATTATGGGGAGCAGAATAGAAAGTGTAGCCTTGTTCGTCTCGATGAAGAGCTCCCCATGCGTCTACCATGTTATACAGTTCCATCATATGCGCTAGCTCAGTCGGTTCAGGTCTATTCTGATGAGTCGTGGTAGGGTTCCCAGGATTCCGGTCTGTGGCCGGGTTTGCCCATTGGTTAAAATACCCCCCCCAAGATGATGTGCCCGGTGGCTTCAAGTAGTATCTTAGCGATTGTTCTGGAGAGAAATCTAGACTGGCCTGTGTTCGGAGCGTACAAGGTGGCAATTGTGATGTTCAGATTAGCTAGTTGCCCATTTACTAACATTGCTCGTCCTTCAACGTCTGACCATGCCTTGGTCATCACAAAATCTATGCCTTTTCTGATGAGGATACCCACCCCTCTATTTCTGAGTGGGCCAGAGCCCCAAAATTCAGTTTCCACTCGTTTCCCAAGAATCTGTCATTCATCTCCTTTAGTGTATTTTGTTTCCTGGAGTAGAAGAATATCTAGTCCGCTTCTACAAAATTCTCTGGCTACAAGGGACCGTTTCGTCGGTGAGTTGAGCCCTTTAACATTCAGTGTTCCAACTCTTAAGGAGACCGGTTCCCTTATATTAACGTTCGTAGCCATAGTTCTTTCTCGCTAGGAGTTGTCTCTTTGTATACACTTGGCGATGCTTTATACTCACGAGCTGCACACTGATTTGGCTGTTGTGGTTCATTATGTTTGCTGCTCTGACCTTCTTTGTTTCCTTAACTTTTCTCTCCCCCTCTCCTCCCTCCTTCCTCCTTCCTAATTGATGGCGTCCGGTCGAGCCCAGTCGGTTATCCCAGGTCGACATCGGAACACTTCCGGGGGTCGTTACTTCACGCCCCTTGACCAGAATAAGTCATTGTAGTCCAGAGTGAGCCCCCTGGTGGTTCCCCCCTAATTATCTTCATTAGAGTCCAGGGAATGTGTGTGCGTTTGTGCATCCATATCACACCATTTACATACTTTGATTGGAATTGTCTTACCGGTATCATCTGGTGTCAGTTGTCCGTTTCTGGGGAGAGATTGCCCCTCCTGAATTTTTGTGACCCCTTCACTCTCCTTCTCCGGGGGCCTTGGAGTCGCCATTCTCTTCCTTCCTTATTTACTGCCTCTTGACTAGCCTCTTCTCCTTGTGTCCCTAAGAGATCAGACATGCACAATTTTATCTCATTCTCCGATCGCAGTCTGAATCTGGTCCTGTCATGATCTCTGCTTCCAAAAGGTCAGGGTTTTCCCAACTCCCTTGGAAGCAGATCCATAACCCAGGTTCCGAGTGCCAACCAGTCCCAATTGGGACCTTTTGGACCCAGTCCTGGCGCCAGTGGCACCAGGCTCATAAATATGCCCAGTCCCAGCGCTGGAAGCGCCGGGCTCATAATGCTTGGGTGGACATACCTGCAGCAGACCATGCTGCTTACTTGCCTGCCAGTTGAGCCTCTGATCCTCTTCTGTTTGGAACTACTTTTCCTGTTGGGTGGGGCTGGAGCCACTCCCTAGATTCAGAACACTGGAACTCTTCTGGAAGGCAGGAACTCTTTTCTTACCAGGAACTCTTTTCTTACTTAGGCGTGGCTGTGGAAGGAGACACCTAAGCACTACAGGAGGCTATTTAAACCACACCCGGTGGATGAATCTTGCTTTGCATTATTCTGCACCCTCTGCAGCAGAACGCTCATCGTGTCTTCTGCATCCGGTCCTGGGCCTAAGGAAAAAGGCTTACCATCCTGAATCCAGTCTTCAGCAACACCTATAAAGACAAGAAAGAACAGGTTAGCATTCCGGCATCTGAAAGGCAAAGGCTTACCTAATCTTCGTGCGCTCCGGAGGTCTTCACACTGCATTCCGGCATCTGAAAGACAAAAGCTTACCAACTCTTCGCACGCTCCGGAGGCCGTCGGCGCTGCATCCCGCATCTGAAAGACAAAACAAGGTGCGTTTAAAGACATTGGGGAACTTTAATACTCACGTGCCATTACTCCTTTCCACATCTAACCCAGTGGGTATCCCGGCACCCTGCAGCCGCTCCGAACTTGTACCTGCAAAATAAAAAGACAGTTAGAGCGCATCGTGAAGCTGGCAACAAGCGCTTACTTACGTGCTTCCAGGCGCTTCTATCCATCACACGGGCTCCATCTTCAACTCACTTCAGCCCGTCATCCGCCATCGCCGGAACCCTGCAAAACAAGAGACATCATTATTAAAGACTTTAAAGACATTTGAGTTACTCGAAACTTACCGTTCGTGCAGTAAACGACGGACAGCAGTCCTCTGAAGTCAAGAGGCCTACGCTACCTATCCAGTGAAGAAACTGGTTACAGCACCCTGCCCCGAGGCAGATGGAGAGCTCGGCATTCACTTACCTAAGGTGAGAGCGTTAACCTGTGGGGGTCTACAGGAGAGGAGAAGGGGAAAGAGATAGGGACACCCCAATAACCCCAGTTCATTAACCCCGTATTTTCTATCTGCAGACATCTTACTCTGCACGTCAGGCATACAGGGCACAGAGGTCCAGCCCAAAGAGCCAACCGGGTGCTGCACATCACCTTTGAAGATACGGTAGTCGCCCAGTCAAGACCGGCGCCTCTGCGAGAATCAGGTGAGCGTTACAGAACGCAAAGCCTACCGCAAAACTCTCGCCCAGGCGCTATGGAAACCTCGGATACTGACCACCTAGCCCGGTTACTTGGGGAACTAAGGGCAGAAGTGCATGCAGCTCGTCAGGAAACGAACGCTCTAAGAAGGGAACTAATTATTTCCAAGGAGAGAACAGATGATCTTGCTAGACAATTGCTACAGTCACAAGCCGGACAGACCCCGCTACCCGCATCAGGGGCAAATCTTCCTTCAACATCCTCTATGAATCCAGTGCAGATCAACCTACCTGGGGATGTACCTCTGGCTCCGCCCGAACGATTTTCTGGTGACCCAAAGAGGTTTGCGATATTTATCAATCAGTGCCGGTTGCACTTCTTATGCCGGCCAGCAGCCTTTCCAACTGATCAAGCTAAAGTAGCTTTTGTACTTTCGTACCTTAGTGGCAATGCGGCAGACTGGTCGATCCCTCTAGTTAATCAAGATGATCCGGTTCTCCATGATTTTCAAGCCTTTCAGCTTAGTATGGAAAAACTGTTCGCAAGACATGCACAGGGGCAGGCCTTGGACAATGAGCTTCTTTCGTTGCGACAGGGTAATCAAGACCTTTTGGCTTATATTGCGTCTTTCAATAGACTAATAGTGGAAACTCAATGGCCTGAGGACAAAAGGATTACGCTGTTTTATAGAGGTCTACGTGGAGAGCTCAAAGACGTTTTAGCCCAAGTAGTGAATCCCCCACAAGACTGTTCGGATTATATAGACTTGGTCGTTCAAATAGATCACAGACTGCAGAACAGGAAGGCCGATCGTTCCAAGTTTGATGCTCGAGTATTTTCCAAACCGCCAACTCCTTCCAAAGGAGTAGACTCCGGGGAACCCATGCAAATAGGGGGTCTGAAAGGTCCTCTAACACAAAGGGAGCGGGAAAGGAGAAAACAGTTGCAATTATGCCTATATTGCGGAAACTCAGGGCACTTTCTTCGAGACTGTCCGGTGAAACCTGCCAAGAAGGCAGTAGGAGCTGCAGTTACCACAGTTACAAACTCTGAGCAGGGAAACAACCTCGCCCGACAAGAATAGAGGTCCTCTTGCCGAGCGTGAAAACCAGTTCCGTGACCTCGCATTTCGTGATACCTATGGTCCTCATTGGCCCTGATAATCCGGATCGATTACATGCAATTGAAGCTTACGTCGACAGCGGTGCCATCGGCAATTATGTGGATCATGAAATGGTTTTGAGGATGAATCTAACTCTTTGTCCCAAGGCTGTAAAGGACGTCATTACTACGGTGGATGGTACGGAGATAGCCTCCGGGCCAGTAACGCATACCACTCAAGAGGTGACGCTAGTAAGTCAAGATGGACACCATGAGAAGATCGTGTTCGATGTGATCAAGGCCCCTCAGTTCCAGATTATTCTAGGAATACCTTGGTTAGAGAAACACAATCCTCTGATCGATTGGCGAGCAAGAACGGTCCAGTTTCCAGAATGTGTCTCTACTTGTCACCCTCCACCTGGTGTTGCACTGGCAGCAATTTCTTCAGAGACTCCCCAGTTACCTCCCGAATACCTAGAATACCAAGATGTTTTCCGGAAGGAGCAGGCTAACTCTCTACCTCCTCATAGGTCTTATGACTGCCAGATAGACCTGATACCTGGATCTACTCCTCCTTGTAGTAGAATTTATGCCCTCACCGAGCCTGAGAACCTTCACCTTCGACAATACCTGGATCAATACCTGGCAAATGGGTTTATTCGTCCTTCCAAGTCCCCTGCCTCTTCAGCTTTGTTCTTCGTTCCAAAAAAGGAAGGAGACCTTAGAACTTGTATCGATTATCGCTCCCTGAACCAGATCACCGTTAAGAATAGATATCCGTTACCTTTGATCCCTGAACTCCTGGACCAAGTCAGAAAAGCATGCATATATACAAAGCTGGATCTTAGAGGAGCTTACCACTTGGTACGAGTAAAAGAGGGCGATGAATGGAAGACGGCCTTCCGCACCAAGTATGGGCTATTTGAATATCAGGTCATGCCCTTCGGACTTTGCAATGCCCCGGCCGCCTTTCAATATTTTATGAACGATGTCCTCAGAGAGCTCATAGCTGTGTGTGTTGTTGTTTACATCGACGACATTCTCGTTTATTCTTCATCGGAATCTGAACATCGGAAACATGTGAAAATGGTCCTCGAAAGATTGCGTCAACACAAACTTTTCGCTAAGTTGGAAAAATGTGTTTTCAACGTGACTGAAGTTGAATTCTTGGGATTCATATTATCACCTGGCGGAGTGCGTATGGATTCAAAGAAGGTCGATGCAGTTCTCAAATGGCCATCACCATCCTCCGTAAAAGGTGTGCAAAGCATGTTAGGCTTCGCTAACTTTTACCGCAGGTTTATCCCCGAGTTCTCTCGAATAGTCCAGCCCATCACTGCCTTGTTAAAGAAAAACAAACGTTTTGAATGGTCTACCGAGGCGGAAAACAAGCTTTCCAGGATTTGAAGACTAAATTTATCTCTGCACCAATCTTAAAACACCCTCGCCCCGAACTCCCCTACATCGTGGAAACTGATGCTTCAAGCCTTGCCATGGGGGCAGTTCTATCACAAAAGGACCCGGTAACCAATCAGTTGCATCCCGTGGCATTTTGGTCCCGCAAATTCTCGCCTCCTGAAGTCAATTACACGATTACTGACAAGGAACTTCTGGCTATCAAGTCTGCCTTTAAGGCTTGGCGGCATTATCTGCTGGGGGCCCGACACACCGTTACTGTGATTACGGATCACCGAAACCTGCAATATTTGAAAACCGCAAAAGCCCAATCCTCTAGACAACTCCGTTGGGCATTATTCTTTGCCGAGTTTGACTTCATAATTACCTATCGACCTGGTACAAAGAACGGTAAAGCCGATGCCCTTTCTCGGATGGAGTGGAAGAACACTTGATCAACCCTAAACCTGTACCAATCATTCCCGAACAAAGAATTCTGGGTGTAATCGCCACAGAATCCATAGAGGAAGTTAAGGATAAAGCCAGGCAACTTGTAACTCCAGCAGACATACAGAATTGGCATCTGCAGGGAAAGGACTTTGCAGTAAAGGACAACTTATTGTATTTCCAAGAACGATTATACCTACCCAGCACAGATTTACAGAAAAAAAGTAATCTCTTGTTATCACGACTCTTTAATGGAAGGTCATCCCGGTATAGCCAAGACCTCAGAAAAGATCAAGCGCTACTTCTGGTGGCCGTCTTGGAAAAAAGATATCAGAGACTTTATAATGTCCTGTGGAGTATGCGCCCAAAACAAGAGTCAAAAGGAAAGACCAGCAGGCCTCTTACGCCCTATTGACATCCCACCTCGCCCTTGGCATACGCTTTCTATGGACTTCATCACCGATCTACCTCCATGCTCCGGATACAATACGATTCTAGTAATCGTGGACTTATTCTCCAAGATGGCGCATTCCATTCCGCTCAAAGGCTTGCCAACAGCAGCAACTCTGGCCCGAGAATTTCTCGAAAACATCGTCCGACTGCACGGTTTTCCTTCGGTTCTAATTTCGGATCGAGGTAGTCAATTTATTTCTCATTTTTGGCGAAGTTGCTGTCGGTCGGCTCAAATTGATGTGAGACTATCGACCAGTCACCACCCTCAGACCGACGGACAAACCGAGAGGACCAATCAAACTCTGGAACAGTATTTACGCTGCATGCTGCAACAAACTGAAAAAACTTGGAAAGATATCCTTTGGATAGCCGAGTATGCCTACAATAACTCTGTCCATTCGGGAACTGGGAAAACCCCGTTTTTTCTTTTGTACGGCAGTCACCCTCGAACCTCGGAGTTGGATCCCCTCCAAGATCTTGAAACACCAGCAGTAGACTACCTGCATTCTACAATCACCCAAGTCTTTAAGGAAGCTGTTTCTCACCTTCAAAGGGCTAAAGAACAATACAAGAAAGGAGCAGATCAACATCGGAAGGAAGCCCCTCACTATCAAGTAGGGGATCAAGTCTGGTTATCCACCAAATATCTATCTCTAAAAGGGCCACGCACATTCAACCCAAGATACCTTGGTCCCTATTCCATCACTACCATAGTAAACCCAGTAGCGGTCAAGTTGGACTTGCCCCCGCACATGAAGATACATCCGGTCTTCCACGTCTCTCTATTAAAACCCGTGCAACCTCAAACCCGACTAACCAAATCTCCAAAACCTATCCTAGTTGATGGAGAACTCGAGTTTGAAGTCAAAAGCATTCTGGACTCCAAGATCTCCAAATCTAAACTATTCTACCTAATTGACTGGAAAGGCTACGGCCCCCAAGAGAGATCCTGGGAACCTGCTGAATATGTCCACGCTCCTCGCCTAATCAAAAGATTTCACCGAACATTTCCTGACAAGCCAAAACCCCCGGAGAAGCCCGGTTTGGGAGGGGCCTTGAGGGAGGGTACTGTCATGATCTCTGCTTCCAAAAGGTCAGGGTTTTCCCAACTCCCTTGGAAGCAGATCCATAACCCAGGTTCCGAGTGCCAACCAGTCCCAATTGGGACCTTTTGGACCCAGTCCTGGCGCCAGTGGCACCAGGCTCATAAATATGCCCAGTCCCAGCGCTGGAAGCGCCGGGCTCATAATGCTTGGGTGGACTTACCTGCAGCAGACCATGCTGCTTACTTGCCTGCCAGTTGAGCCTCTGATCCTCTTCTGTTTGGAACTACTTTTCCTGTTGGGTGGGGCTGGAGCCACTCCCTAGATTCAGAACACTGGAACTCTTCTGGAAGGCAGGAACTCTTTTCTTACCAGGAACTCTTTTCTTACTTAGGCGTGGCTGTGGAAGGAGACACCTAAGCACTACAGGAGGCTATTTAAACCACACCCGGTGGATGAATCTTGCTTTGCATTATTCTGCACCCTCTGCAGCAGAACGCTCATCGTGTCTTCTGCATCCGGTCCTGGGCCTAAGGAAAAAGGCTTACCATCCTGAATCCAGTCTTCAGCAACACCTATAAAGACAAGAAAGAACAGGTTAGCATTCCGGCATCTGAAAGGCAAAGGCTCACCTAATCTTCGTGCGCTCCGGAGGTCTTCACACTGCATTCCGGCATCTGAAAGACAAAAGCTTACCAACTCTTCGCACGCTCCGGAGGCCGTCGGCGCTGCATCCCGCATCTGAAAGACAAAACAAGGTGCGTTTAAAGACATTGGGGAACTTTAATACTCACGTGCCATTACTCCTTTCCACATCTAACCCAGTGGGTATCCCGGCACCCTGCAGCCGCTCCGAACTTGTACCTGCAAAATAAAAAGACAGTTAGAGCGCATCGTGAAGCTGGCAACAAGCGCTTACTTACGTGCTTCCAGGCGCTTCTATCCATCACACGGGCTCCATCTTCAACTCACTTCAGCCCGTCATCCGCCATCGCCGGAACCCTGCAAAACAAGAGACATCATTATTAAAGACTTTAAAGACATTTGAGTTACTCGAAACTTACCGTTCGTGCAGTAAACGACGGACAGCAGTCCTCTGAAGTCAAGAGGCCTGCGCTACCTATCCAGTGAAGAAACTGGTTACAGCACCCTGCCCCGAGGCAGATGGAGAGCTCGGCATTCACTTACCTAAGGTGAGAGCGTTAACCTGTGGGGGTCTACAGGAGAGGAGAAGGGGAAAGAGATAGGGACACCCCAATAACCCCAGTTCATTAACCCCGTATTTTCTATCTGCAGACATCTTACTCTGCACGTCAGGCATACAGGGCACAGAGGTCCAGCCCAAAGAGCCAACCGGGTGCTGCACATCACCTTTGAAGATACGGTAGTCGCCCAGTCAAGACCGGCGCCTCTGCGAGAATCAGGTGAGCGTTACAGAACGCAAAGCCTACCGCAAAACTCTCGCCCAGGCGCTATGGAAACCTCGGATACTGACCACCTAGCCCGGTTACTTGGGGAACTAAGGGCAGAAGTGCATGCAGCTCGTCAGGAAACGAACGCTCTAAGAAGGGAACTAATTATTTCCAAGGAAAGAACAGATGATCTTGCTAGACAATTGCTACAGTCACAAGCCGGACAGACCCCGCTACCCGCATCAGGGGCAAATCTTCCTTCAACATCCTCTATGAATCCAGTGCAGATCAACCTACCTGGGGATGTACCTCTGGCTCCGCCCGAACGATTTTCTGGTGACCCAAAGAGGTTTGCGATATTTATCAATCAGTGCCGGTTGCACTTCTTATGCCGGCCAGCAGCCTTTCCAACTGATCAAGCTAAAGTAGCTTTTGTACTTTCGTACCTTAGTGGCAATGCGGCAGACTGGTCGATCCCTCTAGTTAATCAAGATGATCCGGTTCTCCATGATTTTCAAGCCTTTCAGCTTAGTATGGAAAAACTGTTCGCAAGACATGCACAGGGGCAGGCCTTGGACAATGAGCTTCTTTCATTGCGACAGGGTAATCAAGACCTTTTGGCTTATATTGCGTCTTTCAATAGACTAATAGTGGAAACTCAATGGCCTGAGGACAAAAGGATTACGCTGTTTTATAGAGGTCTACGTGGAGAGCTCAAAGACGTTTTAGCCCAAGTAGTGAATCCCCCACAAGACTGTTCGGATTATATAGACTTGGTCGTTCAAATAGATCACAGACTGCAGAACAGGAAGGCCGATCGTTCCAAGTTTGATGCTCGAGTATTTTCCAAACCGCCAACTCCTTCCAAAGGAGTAGACTCCGGGGAACCCATGCAAATAGGGGGTCTGAAAGGTCCTCTAACACAAAGGGAGCGGGAAAGGAGAAAACAGTTGCAATTATGCCTATATTGCGGAAACTCAGGGCACTTTCTTCGAGACTGTCCGGTGAAACCTGCCAAGAAGGCAGTAGGAGCTGCAGTTACCACAGTTACAAACTCTGAGCAGGGAAACAACCTCGCCCGACAAGAATAGAGGTCCTCTTGCCGAGCGTGAAAACCAGTTCCGTGACCTCGCATTTCGTGATACCTATGGTCCTCATTGGCCCTGATAATCCGGATCGATTACATGCAATTGAAGCTTACGTCGACAGCGGTGCCATCGGCAATTATGTGGATCATGAAATGGTTTTGAGGATGAATCTAACTCTTTGTCCCAAGGCTGTAAAGGACGTCATTACTACGGTGGATGGTACGGAGATAGCCTCCGGGCCAGTAACGCATACCACTCAAGAGGTGACGCTAGTAAGTCAAGATGGACACCATGAGAAGATCGTGTTCGATGTGATCAAGGCCCCTCAGTTCCAGATTATTCTAGGAATACCTTGGTTAGAGAAACACAATCCTCTGATCGATTGGCGAGCAAGAACGGTCCAGTTTCCAGAATGTGTCTCTACTTGTCACCCTCCACCTGGTGTTGCACTGGCAGCAATTTCTTCAGAGACTCCCCAGTTACCTCCCGAATACCTAGAATACCAAGATGTTTTCCGGAAGGAGCAGGCTAACTCTCTACCTCCTCATAGGTCTTATGACTGCCAGATAGACCTGATACCTGGATCTACTCCTCCTTGTAGTAGAATTTATGCCCTCACCGAGCCTGAGAACCTTCACCTTCGACAATACCTGGATCAATACCTGGCAAATGGGTTTATTCGTCCTTCCAAGTCCCCTGCCTCTTCAGCTTTGTTCTTCGTTCCAAAAAAGGAAGGAGACCTTAGAACTTGTATCGATTATCGCTCCCTGAACCAGATCACCGTTAAGAATAGATATCCGTTACCTTTGATCCCTGAACTCCTGGACCAAGTCAGAAAAGCATGCATATATACAAAGCTGGATCTTAGAGGAGCTTACCACTTGGTACGAGTAAAAGAGGGCGATGAATGGAAGACGGCCTTCCGCACCAAGTATGGGCTATTTGAATATCAGGTCATGCCCTTCGGACTTTGCAATGCCCCGGCCGCCTTTCAATATTTTATGAACGATGTCCTCAGAGAGCTCATAGATGTGTGTGTTGTTGTTTACATCGACGACATTCTCGTTTATTCTTCATCGGAATCTGAACATCGGAAACACGTGAAAATGGTCCTCGAAAGATTGCGTCAACACAAACTTTTCGCTAAGTTGGAAAAATGTGTTTTCAACGTGACTGAAGTTGAATTCTTGGGATTCATATTATCACCTGGCGGAGTGCGTATGGATTCAAAGAAGGTCGATGCAGTTCTCAAATGGCCATCACCATCCTCCGTAAAAGGTGTGCAAAGCATGTTAGGCTTCGCTAACTTTTACCGCAGGTTTATCCCCGAGTTCTCTCAAATAGTCCAGCCCATCACTGCCTTGTTAAAGAAAAACAAACGTTTTGAATGGTCTACCGAGGCGGAACAAGCTTTCCAGGATTTGAAGACTAAATTTATCTCTGCACCAATCTTAAAACACCCTCGCCCCGAACTCCCCTACATCGTGGAAACTGATGCTTCAAGCCTTGCCATGGGGGCAGTTCTATCACAAAAGGACCCGGTAACCAATCAGTTGCATCCCGTGGCATTTTGGTCCCGCAAATTCTCGCCTCCTGAAGTCAATTACACGATTACTGACAAGGAACTTCTGGCTATCAAGTCTGCCTTTAAGGCTTGGCGGCATTATCTGCTGGGGGCCCGACACACCGTTACTGTGATTACGGATCACCGAAACCTGCAATATTTGAAAACCGCAAAAGCCCAATCCTCTAGACAACTCCGTTGGGCATTATTCTTTGCCGAGTTTGACTTCATAATTACCTATCGACCTGGTACAAAGAACGGTAAAGCCGATGCCCTTTCTCGGATGGAGTGGAAGAACACTTGATCAACCCTAAACCTGTACCAATCATTCCCGAACAAAGAATTCTGGGTGTAATCGCCACAGAATCCATAGAGGAAGTTAAGGATAAAGCCAGGCAACTTGTAACTCCAGCAGACATACAGAATTGGCATCTGCAGGGAAAGGACTTTGCAGTAAAGGACAACTTATTGTATTTCCAAGAACGATTATACCTACCCAGCACAGATTTACAGAAAAAAAGTAATCTCTTGTTATCACGACTCTTTAATGGAAGGTCAGCCCGGTATAGCCAAGACCTCAGAAAAGATCAAGCGCTACTTCTGGTGGCCGTCTTGGAAAAAAGATATCAGAGACTTTATAATGTCCTGTGGAGTATGCGCCCAAAACAAGAGTCAAAAGGAAAGACCAGCAGGCCTCTTACGCCCTATTGACATCCCACCTCGCCCTTGGCATACGCTTTCTATGGACTTCATCACCGATCTACCTCCATGCTCCGGATACAATACGATTCTAGTAATCGTGGACTTATTCTCCAAGATGGCGCATTCCATTCCGCTCAAAGGCTTGCCAACAGCAGCAACTCTGGCCCGAGAATTTCTCGAAAACATCGTCCGACTGCACGGTTTTCCTTCGGTTCTAATTTCGGATCGAGGTAGTCAATTTATTTCTCATTTTTGGCGAAGTTGCTGTCGGTCGGCTCAAATTGATGTGAGACTATCGACCAGTCACCACCCTCAGACCGACGGACAAACCGAGAGGACCAATCAAACTCTGGAACAGTATTTACGCTGCATGCTGCAACAAACTGAAAAAACTTGGAAAGATATCCTTTGGATAGCCGAGTATGCCTACAATAACTCTGTCCATTCGGGAACTGGGAAAACCCCGTTTTTTCTTTTGTACGGCAGTCACCCTCGAACCTCGGAGTTGGATCCCCTCCAAGATCTTGAAACACCAGCAGTAGACTACCTGCATTCTACAATCACCCAAGTCTTTAAGGAAGCTGTTTCTCACCTTCAAAGGGCTAAAGAACAATACAAGAAAGGAGCAGATCAACATCGGAAGGAAGCCCCTCACTATCAAGTAGGGGATCAAGTCTGGTTATCCACCAAATATCTATCTCTAAAAGGGCCACGCACATTCAACCCAAGATACCTTGGTCCCTATTCCATCACTACCATAGTAAACCCAGTAGCGGTCAAGTTGGACTTGCCCCCGCACATGAAGATACATCCGGTCTTCCACGTCTCTCTATTAAAACCCGTGCAACCTCAAACCCGACTAACCAAATCTCCAAAACCTATCCTAGTTGATGGAGAACTCGAGTTTGAAGTCAAAAGCATTCTGGACTCCAAGATCTCCAAATCTAAACTATTCTACCTAATTGACTGGAAAGGCTACGGCCCCCAAGAGAGATCCTGGGAACCTGCTGAATATGTCCACGCTCCTCGCCTAATCAAAAGATTTCACCGAACATTTCCTGACAAGCCAAAACCCCCGGAGAAGCCCGGTTTGGGAGGGGCCTTGAGGGGGGGTACTGTCATGATCTCTGCTTCCAAAAGGTCAGGGTTTTCCCAACTCCCTTGGAAGCAGATCCATAACCCAGGTTCCGAGTGCCAACCAGTCCCAATTGGGACCTTTTGGACACAGTCCTGGCGCCAGTGGCACCAGGCTCATAAATATGCCCAGTCCCAGCGCTGGAAGCGCCGGGCTCATAATGCTTGGGTGGACTTACCTGCAGCAGACCATGCTGCTTACTTGCCTGCCAGTTGAGCCTCTGATCCTCTTCTGTTTGGAACTACTTTTCCTGTTGGGTGGGGCTGGAGCCACTCCCTAGATTCAGAACACTGGAACTCTTCTGGAAGGCAGGAACTCTTTTCTTACCAGGAACTCTTTTCTTACTTAGGCGTGGCTGTGGAAGGAGACACCTAAGCACTACAGGAGGCTATTTAAACCACACCCGGTGGATGAATCTTGCTTTGCATTATTCTGCACCCTCTGCAGCAGAACGCTCATCGTGTCTTCTGCATCCGGTCCTGGGCCTAAGGAAAAAGGCTTACCATCCTGAATCCAGTCTTCAGCAACACCTATAAAGACAAGAAAGAACAGGTTAGCATTCCGGCATCTGAAAGGCAAAGGCTTACCTAATCTTCGTGCGCTCCGGAGGTCTTCACACTGCATTCCGGCATCTGAAAGACAAAAGCTTACCAACTCTTTGCACGCTCCGGAGGCCGTCGGCGCTGCATCCCGCATCTGAAAGACAAAACAAGGTGCGTTTAAAGACATTGGGGAACTTTAATACTCACGTGCCATTACTCCTTTCCACATCTAACCCAGTGGGTATCCCGGCACCCTGCAGCCGCTCCGAACTTGTACCTGCAAAATAAAAAGACAGTTAGAGCGCATCGTGAAGCTGGCAACAAGCGCTTACTTACGTGCTTCCAGGCGCTTCTATCCATCACACGGGCTCCATCTTCAACTCACTTCAGCCCGTCATCCGCCATCGCCGGAACCCTGCAAAACAAGAGACATCATTATTAAAGACTTTAAAGACATTTGAGTTACTCGAAACTTACCGTTCGTGCAGTAAACGACGGACAGCAGTCCTCTGAAGTCAAGAGGCCTGCGCTACCTATCCAGTGAAGAAACTGGTTACAGCACCCTGCCCCGAGGCAGATGGAGAGCTCGGCATTCACTTACCTAAGGTGAGAGCGTTAACCTGTGGGGGTCTACAGGAGAGGAGAAGGGGAAAGAGATAGGGACACCCCAATAACCCCAGTTCATTAACCCCGTATTTTCTATCTGCAGACATCTTACTCTGCACGTCAGGCATACAGGGCACAGAGGTCCAGCCCAAAGAGCCAACCGGGTGCTGCACATCACCTTTGAAGATACGGTAGTCGCCCAGTCAAGACCGGCGCCTCTGCGAGAATCAGGTGAGCGTTACAGGTCCCCTCGTATTGGAACATGAGGGAGAAGGGATAACCCCATCTATATCGAACGTTCTTTTCCTTGAGCATCTTCGTTAGAGGTCCGCACATTTTTATGAGGGCTAGGGTCAAGGCTCATTCTGGCTTTCTCAAGAATTCTAGCTTTGTCCCTGAATCAGTGAAATCGGGCGAGGACTGAGCGTGGCCCACTCGCTGGGCCTCCTGCCCTATGAATTCGTTCGGTTACCAGTTCATCCACCTCATCATCCGTTGTCAGTAGTTTAATGATGTTGTGAAGTGTCTCCTTGAGGTCCGCTTCCGTTTCTCCCTCTCTCTCCGGAATACCAAAAATTTGTATATTATTCCTCCTTTCTCTCTTCTCCAAATCATCGAGCTTAAGTTTAAACTCGTATTCGCGTCGTTCCAGTTCCGTCATTCTTTGGTTGAGTTGCCCTTCCAGCGTGTCAATGGAGGCCTGATTGTTTTCAACTCCCTCGAGTCTGTCCTCCATGCTATCAAGCCGTTGAGTGATCCTATCTATTTTGCCACCTATATTTGTTCCCAGGTTCTTAATCTCCCCCAGTAGGGCGGCTCTGTCTCCTTTCGTAGCTGCAGCCAGGTCGTCTCCTGTAGTGGCGCAGTTCGCCATCTTGGCGCCAGTGGTTGTAAGCAAGGTGGGGGTGTAGGCAAAGTGAGCTAGTTTATGTTTAGTACTCATACAGATCACCGATGGCGGGCCTGGGTAGTAGCTGTGTGTGCTGTAATAATCCACGCCTCACTCGATCTAGGTGGATGATGAAGGCCTACTCCCTCGAGTTGCGCTGTGGGTAGTTTGTGAGTGGGGCAGCTTAAGTTCTTGTGTGGGCCTGGGGTGGTGCCGTAGGCAGGCGGGCAGGCGGGGCATCGTGCTGGGTAGTCGGCTCCGAGGGGTAGTAGGCACCGTCCCCTGTCGGTTCCAGTTATGAATTCTGTCTCTGGTGGAGTTCGTGCACCTTCTTTTTTTGGGCCTAGACAGCTCCGCCGTTGGGTTCACCCAGGAGGTCACAGCTTTGTGAGGGCTCCACTCGGTGGTTTTCCCCAATGTCACTCCGTCCCAAATTGGTATGTTTGCGATCCGCAGTTCACCCCTTCATGCAGCACTTATTCGCGCTCACCGGGTTGGTTGGCTGATCTCACGTCCTCGTGTGAGGGTGTTTCACTCTGGGAGCCAAGCACACGCCTTCCGGGCCTCCTAACGGCAAGACACACGCAGTTGGTTTCGATTTCCACATGCCTCGGAGGCCCCGATTTTCTCTTACGTTTTCTGAGGCTGTGGAAGGCCGATTTACATCGGGATTTTTCCTCGGGGTGGGGGGGACGTTCACATGGCGAAATCCCGTATTTGTTCAGCGGGGGGGTTCCAAAAGACGGGGGCTCATTCCATCTTCCGGGGTGCTGGTTACGGAGCTCACAGAGAGAGCATGCTGATATCTGCGCCCCCTGGTGGCTGTTTTCGAACCATACATTTTTTAACAAAAAACCCATCAAATTTATTTGGGGGGGTTAGAAAATGATATATATAGAGTGTGGGTTTTTGGGAATAAAAACAATTGAAGGGAATGAGGGGTTGAGGGGGAACCTCCCAAAAAGAATTTAAAAAAAACATTCTATGGGTTTTTTTCATTAAAATAATCGTGAAAAAACATCCTGCGATGAAATGACATGGAACCATAAAAAAGCATTAAAAAATAAATAAAGAGTGAGCATTTATACAGCATTCTTGCTATTGGAAAAAAGAAATTGTTTTCTACATAGAATTAAAATGATGTGTTTGAGGTCTGAAACGGATTGGGGAGAATTGCTGCAAGGAAAACGGAAGGTGCTTGAATTTAGAGATACAGCACCATAGTGCCTGCATCTAGCATGTCTGTGGATTATGGGTCATTTGTAATGGGCATGCTTTTCAGGTCAGGTTGAGAAAACATCTAAGCATCATCTATAGTGTACCACTGATCCCACCTAAATATTGTGCCATGGTGGTTGGCACCTTGGTAAATTCAAGGCTTGACTGCTGTAATGCACTACTTATGGGCATTCCTAAGAAGCAAGTGCAGGGTCTACAGGTTACACAAAATGTGGCCGTTAGGCTGATTTTCTCCCTGCCTAGATACTCTCACATCTCGCAATTCTGGAGAGAGCTTCAATGGTTGCCAGTACAATAAAGGGTACTATTTAAAACCCTGTGTTTGATTTTTAGGTGCATCCAAGGAACAGCCCCGAGATATCTGGGGTCAAAAATCTCGGCTTATTAACCCGAACGCTGTCTGCGCCCATCTAAGCAAAAACTGTTGGAGATCCCACATTCAAAATGCATTACGTGGGGTGACAGACGTTTTTCTCATGCAGGGCCCAATGCCTGGAATGTTCTACCATTTGAAATCTGCAAAGCTAAATCTCTGCTGGAGTTCAGAAAAAAATTAAAACGTATCTGTTTAAAATATAGTAGCACTGCTCCTTCTGTTTTCTGTTGCTGACATACCATCTGTGCCTAGAAGAAATGTTGTTGCTTGGTTCCTGTCTGGGATTTGTGCGGTACAAGTTTTCAAATTCATTCAAATTCATTCATTCAGGTTAACCACTGAACACAGTCCACCCCAGCGTGGTGGGAGTGGGTATACACTCGGGTGCCACAGGGTCAATAGTAATCCACGAACGCTGATGTCACAGCTTGCAGGCTCAGGAGCTCCATTGTTCTCTTTTATGCTTTATTGGTGCCCATATTGATGCTCCCCTGGGATGTGAAACATAAGGAAGAATGTGTGAGCGATTTTATTTTTAGTGATTGCTTATTTTCATCAATCCAGGTCACAGCTTCGACATTGCTTTCCCAGATGCTAAAACAAGTACTGTTAATAGGTACTGCTACTTTTTTAGAAAACACCACTTACCCTTCAGCCCTACATCCTATCAACCTTTCCACCCACTCATCATTATACAAAACTGTGCATTCTATAAGCAGCTGTGGCCTTGTTCTACACCAGGCAATGCATGACCTCTGAGGACAGTGCGCATTGTGTCATAAATTATAGGTCCCCCTTTCTCGCTCCCTTTTTTCAAACATTGTTTCTTCCTTTTCTGACATCTTTTTGTGCTGGCTATAGTTATCCTCATAAACAACATCATCCTCTTCCACCCACTCTACTTGGAACTTGTGTCCCTGGAACAGTCCCCTAATTTTGCATAAACCTAGGTGAACTAATCAGTGTGCTGTCTGTCCTGGTATTTCCTGGGGGATAACGTGTTTGGGTGTGCTAGTCACATGTGGGATAAGGGAGCAGATGTAACATGTATCATTTGCCCTCTCCACCCACTGCCCACATGCAATTATACCACATGTTGTCACTGTCGGTGTGATGCTCTCCCCTATCAACATCTCCCTTTTACTTCTGATCACTGAAATATAAGCAGTGTTTGCTACTTCTACATAAACAGTGGAACATTCTACCAAAAAAGGAAAGGGAAAGAGAGAAACAAGAACACAGCTAGCAACCATAGACCATAATTACCAAATGTATGCTGCGGGGCTGAACAAACATACTATGTCCTTCTGAAAAGATGAAATGATGTTAACAATGTGACATTCAGTTGGAGTATATTTCCTTTTACCCCCCCCCTTGTCTTCTCCTAGAAGGGGTGTTTCCTTTGTCCCTGAGGTCATCCGTGATACAGATCCATACCCTCTGGCTCTCAACCTTGACTGCCATAGGAGTTGCCTAAGTGAAAGGTCCAACGAAGCAGGGCTCATTCCATTTTGTTGTAAAGTTCTTAATTTAAATCTTTTCCCCTGGATTCAGAGGTGGCTGCTGCAGTAGGAATTCTTGCTCTTGTGGTGTTGGGGTTTTTGCAGATGATGCAGCTGGCCGGCTTTTGTGAGGAGCAACTATCTTGATATAAGTGGTAAGTTCTTTAAGATACACCTGAAATTCCTCCCCCAGCACCTCTACAGAGCTGTGAGCATCCAAGATTGTACGTGCAGGAGTGAGCAGTGCCCGCCTCCTCATGCCTGTAACAATATTGTGCTGAGTGAGGTGGTGGTCAGAGCCATTCTGGTTACACACGGCAAACAAATCAAGTGGTATGCAGTGCAGCAAGCTCTTGCAAAGCATTTCACACATCTTTGCAAGGTGTTCTTTAATCAAGCCATAGAGACATTCCATTATTCCATTGGTCTGAGGGTGGTACACAGAGCTTAATTGATGTTTTATTCCCAATAGGGAAGTTATCTGTTTGAAGAGCTTGTTGAACAAATGTGGTCCATTGACGGACCTCAACACTTCACAAACACCCCAGTGAGGGAAAACCTCATGCAATAGAAATGTAGCTGCTGATTTGGCATCAGCATGGGCACACGGTCCAACCTCAAGCCAACAGGCGAATGGGCACACCACAACAATCAAATAGCAAAAGCTATTACGCCTGGTAATTACATCTACGAAATCAATATGCATATGCTAGAATGGCCCTGAGGAGCATGGCTGGGTTGATTTCATAGTTTTCAGTGTGTGCCCAGCGGTGTACTGCTGGCAGGTCACACAGTTGTAGATTAATTCTGCCACGTCTTTCTGTAAATTTTTAATGAACCATTGTTCCTGGTGGTATCCTCTTTATCCTAGTGTAAGCAACTCCTGAGGCATCATGGGCTCCCCTGTACTGTTCTGTCCCCATATTAAATCTGGAGTTGATAGGGAGCACCCTCTCTTTCTCCATAGGTCCTGTTCCCACTGCAGAGCATGTCCCTGTAGCACTATTATCTGGGCAACAGGCAGAGCATGATAAGGGTCCATGACAGGTACTTGTTGCTCTGAAATGTGTGTGAACAAGGGAACTTTTCATGTAATGTATGGTAAATACGCTGCTTCTTTAGCTGCAAGTCTGCTGCATCATTACCGGGGAAATTACGTCTGTACCTTGGGTGTGTGCTGCACATTCTACAACTGCTAGGGCTGAGGGAAGGGGCAGTACGTCTATTAATCTGGAAAACAAATCTGCATAGTGCACTGGTGTACCATCAATTTTCCTGAACCCTCTCCTCGACAACCCTGAGTGCACTGTAGATGTGACACATGCTGAATCTGAATAGATGGTAACACACCATCCTTTCATTGTTCTATTGCCATTGTTAATGCCATCAGTTCTGCTGCTTGTGCAGAAGAGTGTAGGGGCAGTGTTAATTTTTGACATAACCTCAAACATCCCCTCCTAATAGCGCACTACAGTTGCCCTCTTGTGTTGATAACCAGAGTTCTGATCGATCGTCGATGACCTGTCAACAATAGGTATCTCCCCTTCCTCTATGGAATCTTCTTTAACTGTAGTGAGATCATCTAATATGTCCTGGTAGGTAGTACAGTTGTGTACATAGTTCTCTCCTTCACTGGCTCTGTGAAACATGTAGATGGATTAACAATGTTGCACTGTACTGTTAATGGGAGAATTGGACAGTTATACCTCATACCCTTAAGCTCTTTGGGTGGTAAGCTTAGACTTGGATTTGTCCAAGATGGCAAATAATGTGTTCTCCACATAGAGTGTCACTGCAAAGGCCATACTCATCATGGATGATTTCTGTATTGCAAACGCAGCTGCAGCAAGTGTGTGTTCACACAGAAAATATCTCTGCATGACTGGGTCTAACTGACTGTTAGGGAGAATTCTCCAGAATGCCTAATTTCCCTTACCTACTGAGTCCCTCAGCAGGTTTGCTGGATTTCTAGGATTTTTTGTCTCCACCTGGTAAGAGTGTGAGCATTTTTTCCCACTCTTACATGTGTTTTGCTGTGTTTAACATTTTTGTGTTCATAGACTGTGAAGCCTCACCTACTCCATAGGCATCATCTTTTTACTGTGTGTCACACAGCACCTTTAGTGCAGTTACACGGTGTTGTCTTTTTCAGACTTCCCACTCTTAACTCCACTTTCTGGGACGGACTACTGTCTCCCAGAACATGTAAAGTTGCCATTGACTTTATTAGTCTTTTTAAATTCAAAAACCCAGTACAAACTATCTTACATAGAGTACTGGAAAGGGTTAATGGTTATCCCTTTTTAAGATTTGGCTGGTGGCAGTGGTATCTACCATATTTTTCCTACTGTGGTCTATGAAAATAGCCTTTGTATTGTTTTAGGCTATGTTAGTAGCCTCGAACTTTAATCCGCTGGACCCCATTTACTTTTATTTGGTTCCGGCTGGGTTCATTCGCCATTTCTTTTTGTAAAGGTCGTTCTCGTGTTTTATTCTGCGTGGCAAACCAGGTTGGTTCCTTTGTTTGCCGTCCTTTGGCATGCTTCTGACAGAAGCCCTCCTTAGGCGCCTGAGAGTCTAGGTAGACAGGATGTGAGGGAGGGGTTTTAGGCCCCCTGCACATGGACTCCTTGGAGACACAAGCCGCACTCTTGTTTGATTGGCTAGGTGACTGTCCTGCCAGGACAGCTACCCTGCTGTTTGATTGACAGCCAGGCTGTGTGAATGGGGGAAAACTGCATAAAAAGCAGGTCTCTGGGAGTTGGATGGCAGAGTCGCCACTGGATCGAGAGAACCAAAGAGAAGCTGAAGGAATAGGACTGCTACAACTACTGAACCTCCCGATAAAGCCCTGCTGCAGGTCCGAATCTCCTAAACTTCGACGACAGAGAAGATCTGCAAGGAATCTTCTTCCCTTGAGCTGGTGGGACCAACCATTTCTCCAAACACCAATCAAGGCCTCCCTCCCCTGGTTGAATTTGCTGTGCACTGCTGCAGTGAACCAGATAGCCAGGAGGACTGGACCCTGTTTGGGCTTTAAGGAGCGCCCCTTTTATTCTTTGCTTTGCTCTGTTGCTGGTTTCTTTCCCGGGCAGTGCAGGACCCTCCAGTCTTCCTCATGCGTGTCAGTCCGACAGTCACTTCAGGAACCATGATCCTGCAGGATCTGCCAGGAACTTCTGCCTCAGCTACAGCATTCTTCTTCTTCTAAGGTACTGTTCAAACCCAGTTGTTCGTTCCGTCCGACCACGGTGAAAGTGTTTTAGATCTTTCGCCAGTTCGAGGGCTTGTCCTTCCCTACTCTTTTAAGTAACTTTTCTTCTGACCAACTTTGTTTCGAACTATTGGCAAAGACTTAACCGCAAACTACTCTGAAGTGTGTAATCCTCTGAAAAGACTCTGAACCATTAACATTGGCCCAGGCCTATTGATTTGAATCCTCATTGTAGTAAGCCTTTTGTAGATTGCCCTGCCTACTTACTTGTTGGTTCTGCTTAATTTTGTATAACCTTGTCTTTCCCTCCCTTTTTAAATTGCTTGAGTGCCATTTTGCTCACACTTCATTTTGAGCTTAACTCGTCCAGAATTGATTGGTTGTTGTGTAGTATATTAAGATTGTGATTTTTCTTCTCCTTTACTCAGTGAACTGTTTTACAAATGATTGTGTAAATAAAGGTATATTCGTTTACTCAGAAACCTTGAGTCAGTGTTTGTCTGAGCCATAGCAATTGCTGTCCTTCGTGTAACTTCTGATACTGTTCACTTTACTCTTGAGATAAGTCTGGCTGCTCAGCCATCGCTACCACTTTACTGTGTAGCACAGGCTTGTACCAAAGGTGAATTTGTACTTGCACTTGTAGTCTTAATTGTGTGTGGTGTTCCCAAAGGGTACTGCACATGGTTCTGCCTAACACTGACGACTATAATGAGCCAATGGAGTGTGTCCTCTTGCTGTCCTTTGGGTGATGACAGCCATCATCACCTGACCATTAAAATGGAGAAAAGGAAAAAAATGTGTGTATATTGTGCAGTTGCTAAAATGGGTGCAGTGCTAGGTGCATTCATTCATTCTTGGAATGAATTGATCATTTGTGTTGTCCAATGTATTGGGCCCTTTGCTTTATGTGCTTCCTTCAAACCTTGGAAGAGGGGCTTGGTGTAGGGGGAATAATCAATAATCCAAGACTTTCAGTAATTGCACAGTCCCAGAAATTGCTGCATCTCTTTCACTGGGCATGGTTGTGGTGTGTTGTGTATAGCAGCGGTCCTCTCCTGAGTAACCCTCCTCCCCTCCAAGGATAGACTCTGTCCTAGATACACAGTTACTTTTTGGCAGTATTGCAGTGTTTCCTTGTCCACCTTCTACCCGTTGTCATCCAATAGTGTCAGTAGTGTTACTGAATCCTCTCTGTTCTGCTCTTCAGTGGTGCTGCACGCTTAAAGATCATCAATGTATTGTATCACTGTGCTAGGCATCTGCTAGTTACCTAAATCCATGTGTAATCCTCTGTTGAAAACACCTGGAGATTTGCTGTACACTTGTGGTAAACAAGTGTGTTGGAACCTGGTTGTTCAGTAGATAAATGCCATGAGATACTGTGAGTCTGGTTGCAATGGTATTGAGAAAAGTACATTCTTTAAATCTTTTACTATGGATTGCGTTGCTCCTTTGGGAACGGTACACAAAATGGTTGCTGGGTTCGTCACCACCAGAAACTATGCCTCTTCAATGTTATTTAAAGGGCAGAGGTCCTGAATCATCCTCCAAAACCCTCCTATCATTTTCGTTACAGGGTATATGGCTGTGTTACATGTGAATTCTGATATCTTAATGGTTCTACATGATTACTGCGTGCCCCGTTTTTTCAAATCTGGAAATGCTGAATATGAAAAAGGAGGCGCATAGTAAGCACATTGCTAAAGCTCTGCCGCTTTCCCCTACCCGCGACACCCGCTACGCACTTACCTTTGCTTCGTCAAACTTAGCTTTACTCCTGACTGATTGTACACTCGCCCATCCCCTTGTGACGTTAGTCACCTACGTCTAAAGTGGATTGGGACTTCATCACAGGGTCCTTTTTTCCTTCTTTATTTATTCTTTTTAGTTTATTCTTCTGGTGTCACACTCCTTCTGTTGGAAGCAGGATACACCCCTGCAGTCCCTGACTCCATTATACTGAACATAGGGAGCGGGGGACACCCCCTCGACCAAAGTTCACTATAATGGGATTCAGGGTATTTGTTTGTGCCGAATGTGCCGTAATTGCACATTTGACTTTTTAAATTAAATATTTTGGGGCAATACCATCTTAATGATGCCTTGTTGCCACAGAGCCAAAATTGTTTCATACATGTCCTCGTCTGCTTCCCATGACAGGGAGTACTGTTTTACTCTGGGTAGAACTCATCCTTATTTCAGCTTGATGCTGCCCACCCCTATTTGTACTACTTCTAAGCAGATGATGATAGTGGTGCCTTGTGCTACTTCCTTGTACGCTGCTGGTCTGAATAAGAATTTGGTGGGTAATCAAAACATTTGGTCCTTAATCCTGGGCACCCATCTTAACAATACTTGTACTCCATAAAGGAATAACTCTAGGTAGAGTGGTGTACCTCGCAAAGTACTGTGTATGCCGAATGCTTGTATCAGTGCTGCAACCCAAGTGCAACGGATGACTTGAGTGCAACAAACCATATAGTTTTCTGAAAACAAAACTGTCATATTTAGTTTGCTCGTAATATCTCTGCCTAATATGTTTATTGGTGTTTCTTGTGAGTACAGCAAGGGTGCTACAATTTCGTGTGTACCTATGGTAAAAGGTAAATCTTCAGTGATAGGAATGGTTACAACAGCCCAAAAAAAAACCTGAATGTCCATAACTTTGTCCGACATGGCAAACCATCCCTCCCTTATACAGGTCTTGGTAGCTACTGTGTGGACAAAAAATGTAATTTCCTTGTTGCCTATCTTCACTGCAACCTTTGGATCCTCTTATGGGTCTGCAGTTAACAAAAGGACTGAGCACATCAGAGCTGTGGGCTATCTGACTGGGTGGTCAAGGATACCCTTGCGAATGAGAAAGGGATTACCCCTCAAAACTGGCACTCCTGTGTAGTATGGTTCTGCATTCTGGGGTAACATATTATGGTACCATTGGTGGGCCGGTGTTTGTGATTGTGCTTGGAGGGTGTTGGGTTATGGGTATAGAGGCAACATCTGTTGCTGGATAGCGCTTTGCAGTGCGTGTGCTACTGGGGACAGCTGCTACGTTGTGTGTTGACATTTGGGGGAAACAGTACTTGTATCTGCGGAGCTGCATTTCTGTCTGTGGGTGTTGCATCTGATGTGCCGGTGGCTATATTTGTATTAGAGGGGCTGAATTTGAGGCTGTATTTGCAACAGAGGAGGCTGCATGTGTGACTGTGGGGCATAGGTAAGTGTGTGATATGCTAGGGGTCCAACCTGGCCATACGGTGCTTGAGGTCTGCTCCGACATTGTCGTGCAAAGTGTCCCACCTTCCCACAAGTAAAACACGGACCTCCATACCTGGGTCTTGCCCCTCCATATCTGAATCCACTTCCTCTCTGGAAGTTTCCCCTTCCTTTTGGAAGATAGCTTCCTCGTGGGAAATATCACGATTGAAATGTACCAAAAGCAGCAAAAAGACATTACATTGTGTAGTGAGCACTCTGGAAATAATTAACCTCCTTAACATCACCTCTCACCCATCACTCCAAAACTGTTCTGTAGTTTTCATATGGCAGTCTTCACTTTTTGTATAGATGACTCTGAAGTAGAAACAAGAAGGCTGTTTGTTTTGGCGCATGTTTAAACATGTTAGAAATAATCACTTTTGTTAATGGTTGGTGTAGAGATAGATGACCCACTCCTGGTATATTAAGTATATGTAACGCAATGCATTCTGGGGTAACACTATTTACTTTTTTAAAAAAAAGAATTTTTGCAATTACTTTTAAAGAAAATGTTACTTATTAACAGCACCTAAATATATTCCTTGTTTCACACTATGTTTTCATTCAGTAAATTACTTTTCAATACCTTCATTTAAGTATGCATTAATGCAATATTCCTGCTCAGCTGCAATCTAACATGCTGTACGATGTGCTGTAGATGAGACTGAGGGAGCTACATTGAATACATTCCTGTGTGCTTAGGGAGATGTGTGCTTGCGGAGATCTGCTCACCTTGTTGTTTTCTCACTGCCTGTGATTTAAATAGCTTCAGGTCTCATTGCTCTGTTTGGTCATTCTCCATTGCCTTCATTTGTCATTCAAATTGCTTCATTTTGTCATGCCACACCAAGCATTATGAACACACTGACAAAGCAGTCAGGGTCATAAATCTTTTTTCAATATTTGTTGTAAAGGGAAGTGAATTTACTGCAAATATATATGTCTGTAAATGAAATATAATGGACTCTAGATATTGTGTGAGGTTTCCCGATGTGCTTGGCTGACCAATGTGAATACCACTGCCTGGCCTCTCTGCAGAATGATCACATTTCTAAGAAGGATGGCATGGCACTGGCTACGCATGACTGGGTCTGATGATTCCCCGGGACGTATTTCACAAAGGTCTTTCTTGCCTCTTAGCCAAACAAAGATATTAGGTGCATTGATCATCTATCTTATTAAAATGGTCATGCATCTTTCGTCTTGCTGATCTCTGCATTTAGAGAACATTGGATCCACACGCAAGATTAAAAATTGTAAATACAGTAGATCACAAATCATATTGAATTTTAGATTGAAAAATAACCAACACTACATAAATATAAGTACAGCAAACAAGGCTGCCTATCTTGCTCAGAGTCTGAGAGTGAATGTGTCTATTAAAGCATTTAGAGTCTATTAAAAAGTCAAATATGAGGATCATCAAACTGTTGTGAGAGGATATTTGTGCCTTCATTCGTAGCATATGTATTAATTGCAAGAGATAAGTATGTGTATATCCAGTTCTTGTCATTTTAAAGCAACGGATGCATGTAAAATGTATGCACACTGACACTATTTATCATACCACAAGTTGCCCTCCTAAACAATGATGAGCACGTACGTGAAACATGGAGCATGAGAAATGTAGAAAAGTGACTTTTGTTTAAAAAAAGGTGTAGGTTGCGAGCTGTATGCTGAAACGCTGCTGCAGCATCCCTGTAATTCTGCTATTTGTTTCTGACTGATTCTTTTTCGCATGTGAGTTCTGATCACCAATGTCGGATTTGAACACAAAATAAGCCTTGGCACAACAAGTGGCTCATATTCACAAAGCAGTCTTTAACCTTTCAAAATAAACACATTGGATAGTATTTGGGGAACATTTGGGGAAAATGTGTTGTAAACAGTACATCTTAAAGCACCGGCACTTCAGACCTTCACCTATGGGCAATTCCAATCCTGCTGACCACTGAACTTAGCAAATATGAAAATCCGGACGTGCTCTCTCAGGTCCTCATGTGGGTCTCACCATTGATAGCCCTTACCTGTCTCACTATGCAGAGCCCCTGATTTAAGGCGACATTTCAAAAGATTTCACTGAGAGTAGCATTTCTGCACTCTAGGGGAAGGCCTACCAAGCCTCCCTTTTTTTCTGAAATCTAGGGTAGGCTTCTGGAATGAGACATTGGGCCTCATTACGCGGTTGCAGTTCTGGATACAACGGTACCAGTTAGTTTGCCGGTACCGTTGTTACCGGATCGGCAAACTCAGAGTTGTGCCTGCAGGTGCCTTTCATTCTGCCAGGACTGGCCTGGCGGAAGGAAAGGAACCCGCAAGCAGAGCAAGCCTGTAGCACCGGCTCAAATGGGCTCAAATGGGAATGGGGATCTGCCGGCACCGGCACCTGTGAAAGGGCAATTACCAGGTCCGGCGGGGCCAGAATACCCCGGTAATTATCCATTTGCGGGTGCCAGATTTTCTTGCCGGTATGGAGGTAGCCTTGCCGGTAAAACCGGCAAGGCTACCTACAACCTCGTAATGAGGCCCATTGTTTCTAGAAGATCTGTGTGAAACATGGGTGTGGCTGTGCATGAACATCTGTCCTCTTCCTTGGACTTCCGAAAAGCACAGTGAGTAAGCATATGTTCTGGACAGTTATCACTGTTATGCCTTGAGTGAATACACATTCTGAGACTTTGTTTGAGAAGAAGTCAAAGAAAGTTAAAGGTGGGCTCCATCACAGATGGTCGATTTCCAAACGTTTTCGTTGAAGCAGACTAGTGCTCCTGGTTTTACCCCATGAAGATCTACACCGTTCCCCAAAAGTGTGCAGGGCCTCCTTTAATGTTGTGGCTTGCCACTGTACAGAAGAAGCCTACCCGATGACGGCATGAGAAATCTCTACAAAAGAAACTGCAATGCTCTCTGAGAACTCCTCATGGTGATGCTCTGCTTGGTACCCTGGGAACTATATGTTCATGCCTTCCGTTGTGAAGCCACGACCAGGGCTGAACCCCTTGTCTTAGTAGGACACATTTGAACAAATATTCAAGAACTTCTGGCTCCCTTGCACACCAGGTGTTAGGGAGAATTCTCCAGAATGGCTAACTTTCCCTTACCTCCTGAGTCCCTCACCAGCTTTGCTGGATTTCTAGGATTTTTTTTTGTTCACCTGGTAAGAGTGTGAGCCTTTTTTCCCACTCTCACATGTGTTTTGCTATGTGTGTTTAACATTTTCATGTGTTCATGGACTGTGGAGCCTCACCTACTCCATAGGCATCATCTTTGTACTGTGTGTCACACAGCACCTTTAGTGCAGTGACACAGGGTTGTCTTTTTAGACTTCCCAACTCAATCTCCATTTTCTGGGACTGACTACTGTCTCCCAGAACACGTAAAGTTGCCATTGACTTTGTTAGTCTTTTTAAATTCACAGACCCAGTAAAACCTATCTTATATAGAGTTCTGGAAAGGGTTAATAGTTATCCCTTTTTGTCTGTTTCTCGTGGAACATTATTTCGTTCCCCTTTCTTTAAGATTTGGCTGGTGGCAGTTGATCTACCCTATTTTTCCTACCGCAGTCTATTTAAATAGCCTTGGCACTGTTTTAGGCTAAGTTAGTAGCCTCGAACTTAAACCCGCTCGACCCCATTTACTTTTATTTGGTTCCGGCTGGGTTTATTCGCCACTGGATCGAGAGAACCAAAGAGAAGCTGAAGGAATAGGACTGCTACAACTACTGAACCTCCCGATGAAGCCCTGCTGCAGGTCCGAATCTCCTAAACTTCGACGACAGAGAAGATCTGCAAGGAATCTTCTTCCCTTGAGCTGGTGGAACCAACCAGTTCTCCAAACACCAATCAAGGCCTTCCTCCCCTTGTTGAATTTGCTGTGCACTGCTGCAGTGAACCGGATAGCCAGGAGGACTGGACCCTGTTTGGGCTTTAAGGAGCGCCCCTTTTATTCTTTGCTTTGCTCTGCTGCTGGTTTCTTTCCCGGGCAGTGCAGGACCCTCCAGTCTTCCTCATGCGTGTCAGTCCGACAGTCACTTCAGGAACCATGATCCTGCAGGATCTGCCAGGAACTTCTGCCTCAGCTACAGCATTCTTCTTCTTCTAAGGTACTGTTCAAACCCAGTTGTTCGTTCCGTCCGACCACGGTGAAAGTGTTTTAGATCTTTCGCCAGTTCGAGGGCTTGTCCTTCCCTACTCTTTTAAGTAACTTTTCTTCTGACCAACTTTGTTTTGAACTATTGGCAAAGACTTAACCGCAAACTACTCTGAAGTGTGTAATCCTCTGCAAAGACTCTGAACCATTAACATTGGCCCAGGCCTATTGATTTGAATCCTCATTGTAGTAAGCCTTTTGTAGATTGCCCTGCCTACTTACTTGTTGGTTCTGCTTAATTTTGTATAACCTTGTCTTTCCCTCCCTTTTTAAATTTCTTGAGTGCCACTTTGCTCACACTTCATTTTGAGCTTAACTCGTCCAGAATTGATTGGTTGTTGTGTAGTATATTAAGATTGTGATTTTTCTTCTCCTTTACTCAGTGAACTGTTTTACAAATGATTGTGTAAATAAATGTATATTCTTTTACTCAGAAACCTTGAGTCAGTGTTTGTCTGAGCCATAGCAATTGCTTTCCTTCGTGTAACTTCTGATACTGTTCACTTTACTCTTGAGATAAGTCTGGCTGCTCAGCCATCGCTACCACTTTACTGTGTAGCACAGGCTTGTACCAAAGGTGAATTTGTACTTGCACTTGTAGTCTTAATTGTGTGTGGTGTTCCCAAAGGGTACTGCACATGGTTCTGCCTAACACTGACGACTATAATGAGCCAATGGCGTGTGTCCTCTTGCTGTCCTTTGGGTGATGACAGCCATCATCACCTGACCATTAAAATGGGAGAAAAGGAAAAAAATGTGTGTATATTGTGCAGTTGCTAACATGGGTGCAGTGCTAAGTGCATTCATTCATTCTTGGAATGAATTGATCATTTGTGTTGTCCAATGTATTGGGCCCTTTCCTTTATGTGCTTCCTTCAAACCTTGGAAGAGGGGCTTGGTGTAGGGGGAATAATCAATAATCCAAGACGTTCAGTAATTGCACAGTCCCAGAAATTGCTGCATCTCTTTCACTGGGCATAGTTGTGGTGTGTTGTGTATAGCAGCGGTCCTCTCCTGAGTAACCCTCCTCCCCTCCAAGGATAGACTCTGTCCTAGATACACAATTACTTTTTGGCAGTATTGCAGTGTTTCCTTGTCCACCTTCTACCCCTTGTCATCCAATAGTGTCAGTAGTGTTACTGAATCCTCTCTGTTCTGCTCTTCAGTGGTGCTGCACGCTTAAAGATCATCAATGGATTGTATCACTGTGCTAGGCATCTGCTAGTTACCTAAATCCATGTGTAATCCTCTGTTGAAAACACCTGGAGATTTGCTGTACACTTGTGGTAAACAAGTGTGTTGGAACCTGGTTGTTCAGTAGTTAAATGCCATAAGATACTGTGAGCCTGGTTGCAATGGTATTGAGAAAAGTACATTCTTTAAATCTTTTACTATGGATTGCGTTGCTCCTTTGGGAACGGTACACAAAATGGTTGCTGGGTTCGTCACCACCAGAAACTATGCCCCTTCAATGTTATTTAAAGGGCAGAGGTCCTGAATCATCCTCCAAAACCCTCCTATCATTTTCGTTACAGGGTATATGGCTGTGTTACATGTGAATTCTGATATCTTAATGGTTCTACATGATTACTGCGTGCCCCGTTTTTTCAAATCTGGAAATGCTGAATATGAAAAAGGAGGCGCATAGTAAGCACATTGCTAAAGCTCTGCCGCTTTCCCCTACCCGCGACACCCGCTACGCACTTACCTTTGCTTTGTCAAACTTAGCTTTACTCCTGACTGATTCTACACTCGCCCATCCCCTTGTGACGTAAGTCACCTACGTCTAAAGTGGATTGGGACTTCATCACAGGGTCCTTTTTTCCTTCTTTATTTATTCTTTTTAGTTTATTCTTCTGGTGTCACACTCCTTCTGTTGGAAGCAGGATACACCCCTGCAGTCCCTGACTCCATTATACTGAACATAGGGAGCGGGGGACACCCCCTCGACCAAAGTTCACTATAATGGGATTCAGGGTATTTGTTTGTGCCGAATGTGCCGTAATTGCACATTTGACTTTTTAAATTAAATATTTTGGGGCAATACCATCTTAATGATGCCTTGTTGCCACAGAGCCAAAATTGTTTCATACATGTCCTCGTCTGCTTCCCATGACAGGGAGTACTGTTTTACTCTGGGTAGAACTCACCCTTATTTCAGCTTGATGCTGCCCACCCCTATTTGTACTACTTCTAAGCAGATGATGATAGTGGTGCCTTGTGCTACTTCCTTGTACACTGCTGGTCTGAATAAGAATTTGGTGGGTAATCGAAACATTTGGTCCTTAATCCTGGGCACCCATCTTAACAATACTTGTACTCCATAAAGGAATAACTCTAGGTAGAGTGGTGTACCTCGCAAAGTACTGTGTGTGCAGAATGCTTGTATCAGTGCTGCAACCCAAGTGTAACGGATGACTTGAGTGCAACAAACAATATAGTTTTCTGAAAACAAAACTGTCATATTTAGTTTGCTCGTAATATCTCTGCCTAATATGTTTATTGGTGTTTCTTGTGAGTACAGCAAGGGTGCTACAATTTCTTGTGTGCCTATGGTAAAAGGTAAATCTTCAGTGATAGGAATGGTTACAACAGCCCAAAAAAAAAACCTGAATGTCCATAACTTTGTCCGACATGGCAAACCATCCCTCCCTTATACAGGTCTCGGTAGCTACTGTGTGGACAAAAAATGTAATTTCCTTGTTGCCTATCTTCACTGCAACCTTTGGATCCTCTTATGGGTCTGCAGTTAACAAAAGGACTGAGCACATCAGAGCTGTGGGCTATCTGACTGGGTGGTCAAGGATACCCTTGCGAATGAGAAAGGGATTACCCCTCAAAACTGGCACTCCTGTGTAGTATGGTTCTGCATTCTGGGGTAACATATTATGGTACCATTGGTGGGCTGGTGTTTGTGATTGTGCTTGGAGGGTGTTGGGTTATGGGTATAGAGGCAACATCTGTTGCTGGATAGTGCTTTGCAGTGCGTGTGCTACTGGGGACAGCTGCTACCTTGTGTGTTGACATTTGGGGGAAACAGTACTTGTATCTGCGGAGCTGCATTTCTGTCTGTGGGTGTTGCATCTGATGTGCCGGTGGCTATATTTGTATTAGAGGGGCTGAATTTGAGGCTGTATTTGCAACAGAGGAGGCTGCATGTGTGACTGTGGGGCATAGGTAAGTGTGTGATATGCAGGGGTCCAACCTGGCCATACGGTGCTTGAGGTCTGCTCCTACATTGTCGTGCAAAGTGTCCCACCTTCCCACAAGTAAAACACAGACCTCCATACCTGGGTCTTGCCCCTCCATATCTGAATCCACTTCCTCTCTGGAAGTTTCCCCTTCCTTTTGGAAGATAGCTTCCTCGTGGGAAATATCACGATTGAAATGTACCAAAAGCAGCAAAAAGACATTACATTGTGTAGTGAGCACTCTGGAAATAATTAACCTCCTTAACATCACCTCTCACCCATCACTCCAAAACTGTTCTGTAGTTTTCATATGGCAGTCTTCACTTTTTGTATAGATGACTCTGAAGTAGAAACAAGAAGGCTGTTTGTTTTGGCGCATGTTTAAACATGTTAGAAATAATCACTTTTGTTAATGGTTGGTGTAGAGATAGATGACCCACTCCTCGTATATTAAGTATATGTAACGCAATGCATTCTGGGGTAACACTATTTACTTTTTTTTAAAAAATAATTTTTGCAATTACTTTTAAAGAAAATGTTACTTATTAACAGCACCTAAACATATTCCTTGTTTCACACTATGTTTTCATTCAGTAAATTACTTTTCAATACCTTCATTTAAGTATGCATTAATGCAATATTCCTGCTCAGCTGCAATCTAACATGCTGTACGATGTGCTGTAGATGAGACTGAGGGAGCTACATTGAATACATTCCTGTGTGCTTAGGGAGATGTGTGCTTGCGGAGATCTGCTCACCTTGTTGTTTTCTCACTGCCTGTGATTTAAATAGCTTCAGGTCTCATTGCTCTGTTTGGTCATTCTCCATTGCCTTCATTTGTCATTCAAATTGCTTCATTTTGTCATGCCACACCAAGCATTATGAACACACTGACAAAGCAGTCAGGGTCATAAATCTTTTTTCAATATTTGTTGTAAAGGGAAGTGAATTTACTGCAAATATATATGTCTGTAAATGAAATATAATGGACTCTAGATATTGTGTGAGGTTTCCCGATGTGCTTGGCTGACCAATGTGAATACCACTGCCTGGCCTCTCTGCAGAATGATCACATTTCTAAGAAGGATGGCATGGCACTGGCTACGCATGACTGGGTCTGATGATTCCCCGGGACGTATTTCACAAAGGTCTTTCTTGCCTCTTAGCCAAACAAAGATATTAGGTGCATTGATCATCTATCTTATTAAAATGGTCATGCATCTTTCGTCTTGCTGATCTCTGCATTTAGAGAACATTGGATCCACACGCAAGATTAAAAATTGTAAATACAGTAGATCACAAATCATATTGAATTTTAGATTGAAAAATAACCAACACTACATAAATATAAGTACAGCAAACAAGGCTGCCTATCTTGCTCAGAGTCTGAGAGTGAATGTGTCTATTAAAGCATTTAGAGTCCATTAAAAAGTCAAATATGAGGATCATCAAACTGTTGTGAGAGGATATTTGTGCCTTCATTCGTAGCATATGTATTAATTGCAAGAGATAAATATGTGTATATCCAGTTCTTGTCATTTTAAAGCATCGGATGCATGTAAAATGTATGTACACTGACACTATTTATCATACCACAAGTTGCCCTCCTAAACAATGATGAGCACGTACGTGAAACATGGAGCATGAGAAATGTAGAAAAGTGACTTTTGTTTAAAAAAAGGTGTAGGTTGCGAGCTGTATGCTGAAACGCTGCTGCAGCATCCCTGTAATTCTGCTATTTGTTTCTGACTGATTCTTTTTCACATGTGAGTTCTGATCACCAATGTCGGATTTGAACACAAAATAAGCCTTGGCACAACAAGTGGCTCATATTCACAAAGCAGTCTTTAACCTTTCAAAATAAACACATTGGATAGTATTTGGGGAACATTTGGAGGGAAATGTGTTGTAAACAGTACATCTTAAAGCACCGGCACTTCAGACCTTCACCTATGGGCAATTCCAATCCTGCTGACCACTGAACTTAGCAAATATGAAAATCCGGACGTGCTCTCTCAGGTCCTCATGTGGGTCTCACCATTGATAGCCCTTACCTGTCTCACTCTGATTTAAGGCGACATTTCAAAACATTTCACTGAGAGTAGCATTTCTGCACTCTAGGGGAAGGCCTACCAAGCCTCCCTTTTTTTCTGAAATCTAGGGTAGGCTTCTGGAATGAGACATTGGGCCTCATTACGCAGTTGCAGTTCTGGATACAACGGTACAAGTTAGTTTGCCGGTACCGTTGTTACCGGACCGGCAAACTCAGAGTTGTGCTTGCAGGTGCCTTTCATTCTGCCAGGACTGGCCTGGCGGAAGGAAAGGCACCCGCAAGCAGAGCAAGCCTGTAGCACCGGCTCAAATGGGCTCAAATGGGAATGGGGATCTACCGCCACCGGCACCTGTGAAAGGGCAATTACCAGGTCCGGCGGGGCCAGAATACCCCAGTAATTATCCATTTGCGGGTGCCAGATTTTCTTGCCGGTATGGAGGTAGCCTTGCCGGTAAAACCGGCAAGGCTACCTACAACCTCGTAATGAGGCCCATTGTTTCTAGAAGATCTGTGTGAAACATGGGTGTTGGCTGTGCATGAACATCTGTCCTCTTCCTTGGACTTCCGAAAAGCACAGTGAGTAAGGATATGTTCTGGACAGTTATCACTGTTATGCCTTGAGTGAATACACATTCTGAGACTTTGTTTGGGAAGAAGTCAAAGAAAGTTAAAGGTGGGCTCCATCACAGATGGTCGATTTCCAAACGTTTTCGTTGAAGCAGACTAGTGCTCCTGGTTTTACCCCATGAAGATCTACACCGTTCCCCAAAAGTGTGCAGGGCCTCCTTTAATGTCGTGGCTTGCCACTGTACAGAAAAAGCCTACCCGATGACGGCATGAGAAATCTCTACAAAAGAAACTGCAATGCTCTCTGAGAACTCCTCATGGTGATGCTCTGCTTGGTACCCTAGGAACTATATGTTCATGTCTTCCGTTGTGAAGCCACGACCAGGGCTGAACCCCTTGTCTTAGTAGGACACATTTGAACAAATATTCAAGAACTTCTGGCTCCCTTGCACACCAGGTGTTAGGGAGAATTCTCCAGAATGGCTAACTTTCCCTTACCTCCTGAGTCCCTCACCAGCTTTGCTGGATTTCTAGGATTTATTTTTGTTCACCTGGTAAGAGTGTGAGCCTTTTTTCCCACTCTCACATGTGTTTTGCTATGTGTGTTTAACATTTTCATGTGTTCATGGACTGTGGAGCCTCACCTACTCCATAGGCATCATCTTTGTACTGTGTGTCACACAGCACCTTTAGTGCAGTGACACAGGGTTGTCTTTTAGACTTCCCAACTCAGACTCCATTTTCTGGGACTGACTACTGTCTCCTAGAACACGTAAAGTTGCCATTGACTTTGTTAGTCTTTTTAAATTCACAGACCCAGTAAAAACTATCTTATATAGTTATCCCTTTTTGTCTGTTTCTCGTGGAACATTATTTCGTTCCCCTTTCTTTAAGATTTGGCTGGTGGCATTTGATCTACCCTATTTTTCCTACCGCAGTCTATTTAAATAGCCTTGGCACTGTTTTAGGCTAAGTTAGTAGCCTCGAACTTAAACCCACTCAACCCCATTTACTTTTATTTGGTTCCGGCTGGGTTTATTTGCCATTTCTTTTTGTAAAGGTCTTTCTCATTTTTTACTCTGCGCGCCAAACCAGGTTTGTGCCTTTGTTCACCGTCCTTTGGCGGGCTTCTTCACAGAAGCCCTCCTTAGGCGCCTGAATGTCTGAGGGGGACAGGATGTGAGGGAGGGGTTTCAGACTCACTGCACAGGTTCTCCTTGGAGACCCATGTCGCACTCTGTATGATTGGCTGTGGTGACTGTATGCCGGGACAGCCACCCCGCTGTGTGATTGACAGCCAGGGTGTGTGAATGGGGGAAAACTGCATAAAAAGCATGTCTCTGGGACTGAGAAGGCAGAGTCGCCATTGGATTGAGAGAACCGAAGATAAGCTGTCAGAAGAGGACCTCTACCACGACTGAACCTCCCGGTGAAGCCCTCCTGCGGGTCCGAATCTCCAAACTTCGACGACAGGGAAGATCTGGAAGGAATCTTCTCCCCTTGAGCTGGTGGGACCAACCAGTTCGTCACACTACAAGCCAGGCCTCCCTCCTCTGGTCGAATTTACTGTGCATAGCTACAGTGAACCGGATAGCCAGGAGGGCCAGACCCGGCTTGGGTTTCAAGTGGCGCACCTTTTATTCGTTGCTTTGCTTTGCTGCTGGTTTCTTCCCTGGGCAGTGCAGTACCCTCCAGTCTTCCTACTTCGTGTCAGTCTGACAGTCGCTTCAGGAACCATGATCCTGCACAACCTGCCAGGAACTTCTGCCTCAGCTACAGCCTTCTTCTTCATTTAAGGAACTGTTCAAACCTGGTTGTTCGTTCCGTCCGACCGCGGTGAAAGTGTTTGAAACCTTTCGCCAATCCGAGGGCTTGTCCTTCTCTATTCTTTAAAGTAACTTTTCTTCCAACCAACTTCGTTCTGAACTCTTGGCAAAGACTTAACCACAAACTACCCTGCACTGTGTGATCCTCTGCAAAGACTCTGGTCCATTGTCTTTGGCCAAGGCCTCTTGATTTGATTTCCTCACTGTAGTTACTTTTTCTAGATTGCCATGCCTACTTACTTGTTGGTGCTGCTCAACTTTTGTCTGACCTTGTCTCTCCCTCCCATTTAAATTGCTGGAGTGCCATTTTGCTCACACTTCATTTTGAGTTTAACTTGTCCAGAATCTATTGGGTAGGGTGTAGTATATTAAGAGTGTGATGTTTCTACTGCTTTGCTTTGGTGAATTGTTTTACAACTGATGTGTAAATAAATTTATATTCTTTTACCCAGAAACCTTGAGTCAGTGTTTGTTTGAACCATAGTAACTGCTGTCCTTTGTGTAACTATTGGTACTGCTCACTTTACTCTTGAGATAAGTCTGGCTGCTCGGCCATCACTACCACTTTACTGTGTAGTACAGGCTTGTACCAAAGGTGAACCTGTACTGTCACTTGTAGTCTTGTGTGTAGGCCTACGTTTTAGTGCTGGCACCAAATGCAAGCATGGTCTAAGCATTGGCAACATTGTTGGGTAATTATAGAAGAAAGGCTTTCTCCAGATAGGTCTCTGCTTGAGGCAAGCAGGAAGCAGTCTGCCTATAACCACTACTTCTGCTCGGGAGTAAAAATCAGTCTGGGTGTGGGTGTTGTGTTTTCTGTAGAGACAATTAATGCACCACTCTGGTAAGAGTTGTGTCCTACCCGTGCAAGTTTTTTTTTTTTTTTTTTAATGCAGTTCTGGCATGTGTTGTTATAAGGCAATATGCATGTATCACCTTCATTCTGAGTACCAGTCCCACGGATATTCACAGATGCCTTTTGAAGAATTTACCCATGCCTATTAATTATCCAGTGTAACGTCAATAAAGAAGAACCCGTTTAAAGAGTATTAAAGCACCATCATTACAAAGGTGGTGAGGTATGACTGGAACCCAGGGCACCCACCATGAGTAGGGATGTAAAGTAGAATAGCAGGATGTAAGCTGATTCTATGTTCAGCATAGAAATTGTTTTTACTGGAAATTGATACTTGTTTTGAGGAAGTTGGTTACATGGAACTCACTTATTTAATTTCATTGGGGGGTAAGCAAAAGCACATGCATGCTCTTGTCTTCTTATAGGTTGCATTGTCAAACAGCATATTTTACTTCTTGACGAATGTGAAACACACATTGCTTTGTTGGTTGAAAGCATATGAGGCCTCTTCGTCAATGGATTGTTCAGCGCCTTTTGCAGTAACAAACTTTGTACCCAGATGGCGTGGAAGCCTTCAATCCTGAATTGTGTTGAAATACATCACCCTATAGTTAGGTGACATGTTTTGTTGGACATAAGGAACATTCATTAGGACTCCCTATTAGAGCTTTAGTAGCACTTCATAGTGCAGGAGGTCCACCACATTTGGCTCTTCCAACGATGGCAAACCTCTGTCATAGCAACTGGGTCCAGTGGGGAAGGAGTACTGTTGTTGCAGCCTTAGGATCGGATTTTGCTCTTCCTCTTGTTCAATTCCTTTAAATGAATTGGAATGGCAAATAAAATTAGGATGGCTAATGTCCTGGTGTATGTTTGCCTTTTCCAATACCTTTCAGCATTAATTTCTAACGAAGTTGTAACATATTTTGCTTTATGATATGGTAGGTTATTTTTAACGCGCTCAATACCCAGATTTTTCTAAGTGCAGACCCGGGGATTGAACCTGCAATGTTCCGTGCCGTCTTGAGCACGTTGCCCCTGAGCTATACTCCTGAGACATTTTACAGCTCGTGTTTGAATTGGTTAAGTGCTGTGTAGCTATGATGTAAGTGTAGTCAAAGGAAAATGGGTGTTCTGAACGAAGTTAGGGCAGCATATGGACTTAATAATAATTTTGAAACGAAGAATGCACCCCTCATGCATCATTTGTTTATAAATTACTTTGTTTACATTCTTTGGGCCAAGAAGCACAACGTGTTCATGACTCGTGAGCTTGCATGGTATTATTTTTTTTTTTATTTTTTTTTTTTATTATACGAGTATATAATCACCAAAGTGATTTTTACAAGAAGATGAACATAAAGTTTCACAGCGTATTTTCCCAACACGAGAATAAATCTACAGAAACACGAAAGTAAGGTAGAAGACAATCCCCACTCCCATCGTCTATCTATTTATCTATGTCCAGTCCCCCTAGCTCGGAGGTACATGTGCAAAGATCTGGTCCAAGATTTTAGTAGCTGCGATAGACCAAGATGTTCTCAAGCGCTCCCACCAGAGGTCTTCTTCCCTTAGATAGGCATTTTTTAGGTGATGAAGTATGTATGGTGATCTAAATTTCTCTGTGCCTGAGCACAGTAATAAAAGGTGCCGTAATGTTTCGCTTTGTTCAGTGTTATTACAAAAACGGGAAGTATTCGTTGTTGCAAGGCCCCTTGTGTACAGAATCTCGTTTGTGGGTAACAAGTTTAGCCTTGCACGTAGTAGAGTGCTCCGAGTTTTCCTGTTTGGATGCCTTATCAAGAAAGGTTGAATTTCGTTCAGTTTTCTGATTGTTGGAGGTAGATGTCTAGCTAGTTTGTACTCAGATGCCTTATCCAGTGTAATTATCCAGTCCATTTCTTCCATTCGAGTTTTAGTTTTTGCCGGGTTACCCAAAAGTTCTTCTATGGAGCTTCCGCAGATTTCAAGTTGCTGTAGGCACATTAGCTCCCATTTTGATAGTAACATGGATTTACTTCCGTTCATCTCTGCCTGTACCATCAGAAAAATTGCCGAGGAGGAAGGATCTTTTATCTTTCGATATAACATAACTGCCGCTCTTTTCACTATTGACTCTAAAGAAGAGAGGGAAAGTTCACGTCTTATCAAGGCGATCGGAGTGGAAGATGGTAGATTACTTTGTTTACATTCTTTGGGCCAAGAAGCACAACGTGTTCATGACTCGTGAGCTTGCATGGTATTATTTCCCTTTAGGTGACAGGGATTCCAATAGAGGCTGTATTGTAATGTAGGTAGAAAGTCCTTCTGATCCTTGCAGTTTTTGTTTACCTGCACTGGTTGCTGTGTGCCATGAAAGTAGAAAGCTGCCCCACAGATATTCATGAGGCAGCCCTGTTGCTCCTTATACACATCTCCGTACTCCCCCACGGAGTTAATGCATTGGGGAAGGGCAATGTTCTAGGCCAGTCAAAGGACCTCAACCTGCAAACGGATCACTGTGACACTGTGCTGAAGCAATTCGAGTGGCATGGGAGACGTTCTGCGGAAATGACAGAGCCGGCCACAGAAATGGAGGCAGTGAAAAAGAGATTGGCAAGAAGTGGAGGCCATACAAGACACATGGGGCCGATCTGGTGCAATGAGATTAACATGGGGATGAACTGGAGGCTGGCTGTGAGATTGGCATGGGGCAAAACTGTTGTCAGTGAATGTGTTGCGGGACACTCTCGGGCCATAAGAGTTACCTGAGGAAGAACTGGGGCAAGGAGAGAACGATTGGGGCAGACTAGCAGTGAAAGTGCAGTGCTGATAACCTGGCCAACCAATGTGACATTGGGGCTAATCTTAAGTATGTAAAAATGACATTTGCTCTTCTTTAAAAGCAGTAGGTTTAATCTTTTTTCGTTTTTTATGAGCTGCAAAATTCAACATTTTAAACACTTTTAAAAGTATTTTATTGGGCGGAAGATCCCACCAAACACCAGCCACCACTTGGAAAAAGCAAATCATGCCATCAGAATATGCAAAAGAGGACTGTCTATGAACATGAAAAATACACGGTGGAAAACGTGTGGAAAAACAACCTCTCGTGTTCTAAATTGGGCCCAAGCCCATATGCAATGCGAGAGAAAAAGCATAATGCTTTGATCAGCAAAAAACATGCCATATGTAGATGAAAGTGTATTTTGTAATATGATTCAAATTTTATGTATTTTTTTATTGTTTGTTATAGTTTTAAAATAAAACTTTTCAAACACACCAGGGACTACTCGGGTGGTGATAGTTCGGGGTGTACATGGCCTTTAACATTAACATTAACATAAAAACACTAGAAATCAGCATAATTTTGAAAGCACTAGCAGAGAACAATCATCAGCACATTTACATACAAAAAATAATCTAATCTAAACTATTCAATCTAAGTCAACAACTGTTTCACACAGCGAGATTCATCAGGGCAATTGTCATACATGTGATTCATCTTCAATGGTTAAGAAATATGAGATAACAATTCTGTGTTTTGAATTAAAAACAACTTGCTATACAATGGAACATAACACTAGTCTATAACTTGATTGAAAGTCAATTACTTTGTGTTTTTCTGAAATAGGATTCTTTGGGTCCGATTCATAGAAAAAGTGCATTGACCCAATAAATTACCGCGCTCGTAAAACCTATTTGCAGTACCTGCACACAAAAGCATGTTATGCGCTTTCCATGTATTCACGGAATTTCTATCGCAAAGTAACCCTAGGTGCAAGTAGCTGCCAGAACTCCTACAACACAGCCCCACGCAAAGCAGATCCAACCACGTATGCCAATCTTTGCGCAGTCTGCATCCCTGCCATCATGCACCCCGTCAATAATGCAGGCAGCCCCTCAGCAATCAAAGCAGCACCCCGGTGTTATTGCGTACTGTCCGCAGTAGCTCCTAACGGCACCATGAAAAAAATGTGTTATATGTCACGTAACTCAAGTTGGTCCCCGGTAAATATGCACATGACCCCCCGTAAATGATGTCCGCACCCCGCTAATCGGCATAAAAGCACCCCTAACTTCAACTAGCACCTCAACTATGTTCCGTCACGCCTAAATTGCTATGTGAACACTACCTCTGTGAGTTGGATCCTATGCATACAGTGCTCTGCACCTTCTATCATGTGACAGTGAGTTCACAAGGCTTGCGTGTAACTTTTCCCAACATGAGGTCACGTGTTGGGTATCATGAATTTGGTTGGGTTTGCGCTTGGCTGAGTACGATTACACTACATAGCCCGTCCCTCAACACGCCCACGTTCTTCCTCATTTTGCTGGGAAAATGGGGAATATGCATGTCCCATCCCTTATTTATTTCTCTGTGTAGGCCTGTCCCACATTTTTGCATGGAGTGTCGACCAAAGCACTCGACTGCACGCAAAGCCATGATGGACCTGCGCAGAGTCCCTGTGAGGTCAAAGAAAGGCACACAAAGTCGGTTCCTTGAATCGATGAAAGGAGTTTGGCGTGCTGCAAAGTGCGGAAAGTCACTTTTCAGGGTGCCACGAATTCTGAAAATCAGGCCCTTAGTTGGAACTACTTTTTGTCTTGAATCCTCACGATACAGCAGCCCCATTGTTGTGGAGTGCCTAGTGCCTATGAGAAGTCCTGTGCAAAAACCATTTGTAAACACTATGGTCAGCCACGACTAGGGTGTCTAGAGATGCCTTTTGAAAGGGATTCCTCACAGACCATAGGCACACCACAACAACGGCATTGCTGCATTATAAAGGCTAACCTAAAAAAAGATTGCTCTAGGAAAGGAAGAATATTTACAGGCATGGGTTGATAGGGACAAACCAGAGGCTCCCCACAACAATGTGATTGCTGTAACATGAAGATTAACCAAAAATAGTAGTTACAACACATCAGAAAAGCGTGAGGCAATTGGATTTCAATCAAGTTCTAATCAAGTGATATGCTTTTCTTACATATCAAGTTAATAGGATTATTATCTCGTTTTTCTTAGCCCCTGCATATGAAACAAAGCTGGCTTGTATCAGATGGTTTAGATTAGAGCAGTATTAAAATATACACTTTCATGTATAAACGACAGGTTTCATTATTTTCAGTCTGTTTTGTATGTAATAAAACAGTCATTAATTAGGAGTACATTGCTAGTCACAATATTTTACTTTTCCCTCATATTTTGGGTTTTGATACCAGGTGGGTTGGTATCTTCTCTGTGACGCAACCCTGAAGAATATTCATTTTATGTTTGTTGGTGCAACAGCCAGAATCCTAAACTTGCTGTTCTCCGGCACTACCTCCAAGAACATAGTGAAGCTTCAACCTCTCCTAAATAAGGCACTAAGAGCTGCAGTAGGCCTTGAACTCTCCGACCACATCAAAGCAGCAAGAAAGGATGCTCATTGGTTTCCCATGAAAGCAAGAATTGACTTTAAAACACTTGTCCTGGCCACTGATGTCTCCACCAGAACGCCCCCTTCTACCTCATCCCCCACATTTTGCCTAAACCAGTGACCCAAATCTTTCCATCCAGCCGATCGCTACTCACACCCAGATTCAACCACAAACATGCAGGGGCGGCCAGCTTCTGCGTGACTGCCCCCACCGTCTGGAACACTCTCCCTGACCACATCAGAAACAAACTCATTACTAAAATTCCAAAAACGTTTAAAAACCTGGCTTTTTAACACATATGTATAACTGACCTACGATACACACTGTAAGTTTCTTCATTGCTATTTATTCCTTTGTCTGTTCTGCTTTCACAATTCTGGTACAAGCGCCGTGATACCTCCGAGTCTGGGTGCTTTACAAATGTATAAATAAAATAAACCCCCACCCATACACATATGCAGTAGAACGTGCAGGGTACGGTTTGCCAAAATGCCCCACAACAACTGCTGGCAGGTGGTATAGGGTGACACCAAAGAACCAATAGCATATTCACAGTCATGAAATGCTCCTGACAAGTTACTGGCAATACTATGTTGCAAACGTGTTTGTAGCAAGTAATGTGATGTGCTAGTGCACCTCATCATGTTTGCTGAAAAAGCTGCATCCCAAACCACAGAGAAAATGTAAATGTATACATCTTAGATGCGCAAATGGAGATGACATTTTCACAACCATTTGTGTTTTTTGCCCATTTCACTGCACATCCCAAATCCATAATTGGGATGCTCTTAGAAATGCACAAAACTTAGACTTAGCGGAGGCGAAGGAGCAATGGATGAGATTTTCATTTCAGAACCTTTCATGCATTTTCTTCGATGTGGGAGAGCAGCGGTGTGAACAACTGCTCTTGCACCTGCGTTTCCATTTTTCAAACACAGATAGAAATGCCTTCTTCTTTTTCATAGATTTCACAGTGACAGCCCCTGGTGGAGCTTATTTGGTGTTGAATGGAGAGGGTAAAAGAAGCCATAGAAGTAACTGAAAATAGTATCTGGAGACAGGAGAATGAACAGGGTCCATGGAACCTGCGGACAGCAAGAGACGGCATCCTGGAGGATAGACCAAGAATACAAGGGTAAGGATGGGACAGGAGACTGTAGAGAGGGCCCAGGAGGCCGTGGAAAGACAATCTCTGAAGGTGGGGGGGAGATCAAAAAACATAGTGGGCAAGAAAGAGAATTAGCGATAAAGCAGGGGAAGGAAATGTCTAGGAGGTCAGAAGACTATAGGGCCAGGTGTAGAAGTGCTCAAAGGACTGGAGAGAAAAAGGTTCCAAAAAGGCAAAAGGAGGTGCCCGAAGGGGTGAAGTAGATGTAGAAGGGAATTGGATACTCTAAATTGTTGCAAGGGTGGTATCAAAAAAGGATGAATGGCTGAATTGTTCTAGGGTTGGTGCTCGAAGGGGTGAAGGAAGTGCGCAAACAGAGGAAAAGGTGGGGAGGAGAATTGAGAATTGAGGAGAATTGACAGCTGGTGCGAGAAAATTGTGATGACAGATAGATAAGGAAAGAACTGGAGATAAAGGGCAGTGAAGCGGAGTGGGTAGAGGAAGTGTTAAAAGAGTTGGAGGGGTGAAGAAACATATGGGGCAAAATGAGGAACTGACAGTAACATCAAGGAAGCAGTAGGAAGTAATTAGGTTGTCAAGTCAAAAACCAGGAAAGGAGGTATTACAGAGATGTATTGAGCAGAACCTTGTTGAAGGGGAGATAGTTGTCCTCAAGAGCAAAAGGGATTCACCTAGAAATACAAGATTGATAACCACATGAAAGGCTTTGTGGCAATAAAACTAGAGCAGAGACGTCAGAGTGGAAAGAGAAATTGGAGCAAGTGGAAAAACACTGGTAGAGAGGAAGTGGGGGGACCTAGTGAGAACCCTGTCCCAGCTTTAGGGCATCCTTCTGTCTATCTCTGGATCAAATCCATCTTGGAAGGCCTACCACTCCTGGCCCAATTTACAGAGACCAAACATAGGCACTAAGTATAGCAAGAACACCTATGATTGACAACCAAAGAGAACATCCCTTGAGAACTGTTGGAAACAGGATGCATAAACTCTTTAATCTTGGACTGAACCTTCAAAAGAATAGACCCTAAGAACTGTGATAAATAGGGTGCAGGAAACCCTTAAAACCTGGGATTGTGTGATCATAATATATTGAGTGGATATTCCAGGGAAAACCCGGCCTGGACATACTGAACACTGGCAGAACTTCTGGTTGGAACACTTCACTTCGCAAGAAACACTTTCAGAGGAGAAGTGCCAGGGGGAGGATAAAAAGGAGAGTGCAAAGCAAAGCTCAATTAAGTGCTGCTGGGGTGGAGAGAAATTAGAAGCAACAAGGAAGGTCATAAGTTGCTTCCGGAACCTGAGGTGGTCCTGCTCAAGTTTGAGATAGGGAGGGACAAGCTGAGGACAGAGATCTACCCCCCACTTTGTGCCTGGAAAAGCGGCTGACCCTCAGAGAGTTGGAGGTGGGTGGGCATGGGGCCCAGGAAAGAAGGAATTTGTTTAGGAAGAGAGAGTTGGATGTGGTGTGGTGTGGTCCCCGGCCCCAGAACGCCTTGTGGACAATGCAGAGGGCCTGGAACTTGATCCTTGCAGCCACCAGGAGCCAGTGGAGAGATTTCAGGGCTGGAGAGATACGAGCCATGAGCTTGAGGAAACGGACAAATCTTCCAGTCCTGTTCTGGATTAGTTACAGAGGGCGAAGAGTAGGGGCAGACAGATTTAGGAAGAGGCTGTTACAGTAGTCTAGCCTTCAGAGAGCCAGGGCTCTGGAGACAGTGAGCTTCAGGGAAAGTGAGAAAGGTAAGAATACCTCTGAGGAAGTGCAGCTGGTAGTGGGACTTCTTAGAGACATCTGTGATGTGAGGAGAGAAGAAAAGGGTGGAATTAAAGATGACACCAAGGTTTTTTGCCTCATAGGAAGGCACATATAGAGGGTCCGAGGAGGGTTGGCCAGAGTGAAAGAGGGAAAGAGGGAGCAGGGGTCCCAATGAGAAGGATCACATTACTAAGTCTACCAATGCAAAGCTGAAGGTCCAGAAGAAAATAGTAAGATTCTTCAAAGTTGAAGACATAAGCTACATCTTCTTACATATTATTTGGTGCAGAATGTGGGCTAAACTCAGCTTTTACACATGAGTCAGGCATGATAAAGTTGTGTTGTAAGTAGTGTGCTGTATATGTAATGAATTGTATGATACTCTGTAAATAAGTAGAATTAGTTATTGTTGTGAGGCAGCAATTAGTGTTAAAAATGGCTTAGCATGACAGATTTAAGGGTTTTTGCAGAAGCCAGGTTTTTTGGATTGCAGACGTGGTCAACTGATACAATGAGTACCTGGTGTGAATGTTTAATTTCAGAGATTGCAAAATAATCTCTAGATCATTTATTTGACGAAAGTACTGTCTAGCACTCATGTTTGATAAGTCTCTTTGACTGCAGTGATAGAAAATCAGAAAAAGACAGTGTAATTCGGCTGGGAGCCAAATTGTGGTTTATCATAAACAGGGTGTTTGAGGTTCAAAATCAGGATTGCATACAATTATGATGTACCAAAATGAATTGACAGATTTGCGTGAGAAAGTGAGCCAGTTAGAAAATGGTACACAGAGTGAGGGTCAAAAGTTATTACAGGTGCAATGGAAGAGCTGACACACAAATGAGTTTTCAGCAATGTAATACCGTGCAAAGTGAATTGGAGATAAAGAAATAAACACATGCAGGTATATTCAGAACTTATTAAGCATTTGAAAGGGGAGATAGAGCATATTCAATGTGATTGGGATAAACATGTAGTATTTAATTGTATTTTTTATTTATTAAATTTGTTACACACCCAGACCTATAGGTATCACAGCGAGGTTACAGACAGCGTATAATGTGTGTTGTACAGAGTTACATTCAAACAGAAGAAAACATGGTGATGCTCATAACGAATCTTCATTTCAACATATATACCAAAAGACAAATGGAACAATCACTGTTACAGGTGACAGGTCAAGGGCACCCTCGTATCACAGTTAGAGCCCAGTAGAGTAGCTTGCAGGGTCAAGGTTGGTTGAACAGCCAAGTTTTTTTCAATGCTTTTTTGAACAATAAAGTAGTTTCCTCGTTTTTGATGCTGAGTCGTAGGGCATTCCAATGAGTAGGGTCAAGGATTCTGAAGGTGCTACCTCCTGCTTTGTTATATTTGTAATGCAGGATTTCCAACAAAAACTGGTTATTGGATCTGAAGGTCCTACTGGGGATTTTTTTCTTGATGATGTTATTGAGGTAGCTGGGTGCTTTATTCATGAGACATTTATGTACAACATATAAGGCAGCCAGTGGTTTGCTCTCCTAATGTTGGAGGGCTACCAGTCATTTGGTCGACAACCAAATGGTCGAATGACCATTTGGTCGACACCAAATGGTTGAAATCCAAATGGTCGAATTTTTTTTTTTTTACATTTTTTTTTGTTTGGGGGGGGGGGGGGGTTCCCCCCCCCAACCCCCCTTTTGAAAAATTATTTTTTTTTAACCAAACAAAACAAAAATATATATATAAATAAATAAAAAAAACATTTCGACCATTTTCTTTTCGACCATTTGGTTTCGACCAAATGGTCATTCGATCTTTTTTTTTCGACCAAATGAGCGGACACCATGTTGGAGATATGTTCTGGTTTCTTTATGCCTAATGCCGCTCTAAGGGCTTTATTTTGCAGTAGTTGAATGTTACTGATATTAGCTTTGGACGTTCCTAGTAGGAGGGCATTACAGTAGTCAAGTTTGGTTAGTATCAATGCTTTGTGCAATGTTATGCAGTTAGTGGGTGTGAGGAATTGTTAGCTTAGGGAGATGAGTTTGGGAGTTTATGCTGTGGAAGAGGAGAGGGCTGAAATATCTTTATTCATGGTGAGATTAGCATCTATGTAAACTCCTAGCGTTTTGACTGGCTTGAGTACTGGGATTAGGGTACCGTCAATATTGATATGCGCGTAATCTGGTTGGAGACTGCTTGTTCTAATTTGGGAGCCCACAATGAGGACCTCCATCTTCTCATCATTTAGGCAAAGGCTATTTAAAGCCATCCAGTTTTGAATGATGGTGTAGACTTTATTGATGTTCTGAGAGTCTTGAGTGTAATCCCCAGTGATGGGTATAAGGATCTGAGTGTCATCTGCAATGTTTGTGTAGATGACACCCATATTGTCTAATGCTGAGAATAGGAGTTTTGTGTAGGCATTGTACAGGGTCGGGGAAAGGCAGGATCCCTGGGGGACTCCTTTTGGATCCGCAATGGGGTCCGCGGCCTCCTTCCCAATGGCAACTCTAGATGTTTGTTCCAATAAGAATGATTTAATCCAGAAAATTGCATTATTAGAGAAGTTAATGTCTTTTGTTAGTGCTTCACATAGTTTATCATGGTCTACAAGGTTGAATGCTGCTGATAAATCTAGCAGTAGCAATATGGCCATTTTTCCTGCATCTCTTATAGCATCTATTTGGATTTTTAAGTCAGTGAGAGCAGTCTCAGTACTATGGTTGGGCCTGAACCCAGATTGTCTAGCTCCTAGGGGGTTATTGTGTTCTAGGTGGGCTTGTATTTGACTATATGCTATTTTGTCGATAATATTAAGAAGGAAGGGGACCGTAGTTATGGGCCGGTAGTCAGTAGCAACTAATGGGTCTAGTGAGTTTTTTAAAATAATGGTCTGACCTATGCTTCTTTGATACTAGCTGGGACTAGGTTAGTGTTGAAAGAGGCATTCACAAAACTGGTGATTATAGGGGTGAGGGTGGGTGCACATAATTTAACTAAATGTGCTGGGAAGTTATCCCCTTTGAGATGTGATGCTTTTAGTTTGGCTATGGTGTTGGACACAACTTCTTGGGAGACAGGGGAAAATAGAATGCAGACTTAGTAATTGGGTTAGTAGTAGTTTGTTTTTCAGATAATGCTTTTCTTTTGCTGATAATTTTAATTTGTAGAAGTTTAATTTTGGTGGCAAGGGCATCTTGAATAGTGGTGCACCATTCTTTACTAGGTTGTACCGGATTGATGATAGGGATAGGGTTTTCCAATTCCTTGAGGATGGAGAACAGCTCTTTAGAATTTGAGGACGCATTACTAATCCTGGTATTGAGCACATCCTGTAAATGTACTAAATAACAAATGCCAATAAACAAATTTGAAAATAAATGTTAAAAGCGTCAGCAGCCTCTGGGGTTTGGGTTGTGTTATGGATATGTTCCAGTGAACGTTTTCTTCGTCTGAGAGATACTAGTTCATCATTAAACCAAAAGGAGGATTTTTTTTCATTCTTCTAGTTTTGGTGACACAAGGTGCTACAGAGTCTATTGTGTTTGTAAGGCAGCTGTGGTAAATATCTGCCAGCGAGCAGGGATTATCATTGGCAATCATCTTGTCTGTGAGGATATTTTTTAGAATTGGGTTGAGGTTATCAACTGAAAGTTTACGAATATTCCTGGTTACATAGGTATCCAATGTGGTGGATTTAGGTGGGTCAAGTTCATTGCAGATGATGGAAAAGTTCACACTATGGTGGTCTGTCCAGAGTAATTTGTTGATGGATTCTATGGTTCATGTGGTATTAAGTGGTAATATCCAATCAAGCGTTCTCCCTTTAGCATGGGTAGGCTTGTTCACGAGTTGGGTGAATGACATATCTTTCAAGGCATTGTATAAAGCTTCTGCTTTGTGGTCTTGGGTATCATTAAAGCCGAGGTTTAGGTCCTCAAGGATTATGCATTTAGTTTTCAGTTTGATGAGTGGTGTCAGTAGCAAAGGTATGTATAATTCAGACTGGGAATTGGTATTAGGTGCTCTGTATATGGTTACTATGTTAACGGTGGTTTTGTGATTAGTGGCTAATTTAGCTAGTAAGATTTCCTACCCATCTGGGTTGTCAATAGATCAGACTCTAATTTTAAGATGGGTTTTAGCAATAATAGCTACTCCCCCTCCTACTGATTTGGTTCTGTCAGATCTCAGGATGGTGTAATCAGGAGGAATGGCGATGCTAAGTATTGGTCCAAAAGCTTGGTGTAGCCAAGTTTCTGTTACTATAAGTAGGTCTAGTTGTTGCTCAATAATATAGTTATGTATCTCTGAGGCATGAGCAGCTATGGACCTTGCATTAATGAGTGCTGCTTTGAGTTGCATAGTAGGTGGGGACTGGAGTGTAGGTGTTAAGCATGGCTTGACCACGTCATGCATGGTTGTCTTGGTAGACTGGTGTATCTGTTCTGAATGTAGTGGAAGGGGTGACAGGGGCATCTATACTAGCATTGTTTATAGTTCGAACTCTGAGCCGTTGGAGTCTGATACTACCCTGTACTGGGATAATCTTAGGTTGCTTAAGTTTAGTGTAGTCTAAGTCTGGCTGGGGTAGGGTGTTGTGTGTCCGTGCCCTGATTCTGTTGCATCTGGTTATGCCTTGGATCGGGTAGCTATTCCTAATCGTTGACCCGTTTGCAATGGGTATGGGTATCCTACTGTTCATTTTTTGCGTATGTCCATTACTGACTTCTATGCAGGTGTTGGTTTGGTGATGGTGTAGGGGGAATGGGGTGGGGTGTGGGAGGAAAGGGGTGGGGCAAGGGATGGGGTGATGCGGGGGGCATCCTTCTCTGAGAAGGCCATGTTTATAGCTCAGGAAGTGGGAGCCTGTGCACATCACGTCATATGGTACAATGCAATATGGGAACATTATGAGCATTAGCCCGCCTAGCATGACTTTCTATTGGTGAGGAACTGGCCGTCTATTAACACTAGGCTGCTGGTGGACAGGTGCATATATTCAGGATAAGTAGACTGGTGTGGCGCGTATATGCTCTGTGACTACTAACTCATGCGGTTGGTTGCTACTATGGGTACGGTAGTTCCAGTAGGGTCTGGTGAGGATGTATGTGTCGGTAGTGGAGGCAGTACTAAGTTAAGGAGGCGCACCCCTATTCTAACTGAACAAATGGGTGGAGTGGGGCGGGACGTCTGGTACACAGCAGTAATCAGGAGAGTGCTAGCCTTGACTAAAGGGCAGGGAATTAAAGTAGATAATCATGGAACGTGGGACAACGTGATAAGCGGTGCGAGGTGCACCTAGTGGGGATGGCACTAAGGTGTTGCTTAATCTGTAGGTTTATAGTAACATCAATAGTAGCATCAGTAAGGTGCTAGGTACAATAGTATATATGGCAGATATATCATTATAGAAGCCGGGAGAGTAGCATCAATGTAGGGCAATGAATAGGTTAGGCACTAGACCCACTAGCAAGGCAAGCAGAATGGTCATTGCAGAACGCAGTTGCAGTATATCCCAAAAACGATCATTGAAGGCATGCTGGGCATAATGTCAGGCAAACGTCAAAGCAGAGCATAAGTTATAATAATGTACATATAATCCTGGCAAAGCATTACGATACGGTCACACAGGCATGTGCACATACTGATCTATGTAACTTGGGAGAGATGGTAATAATGATATCGACTGTGGAACATTTTCGTGGTTTTGGCAAATGGGATTGTCCGGTAGGAAACAATACGAAAATACGCAAATCATAGGATTCTTAATGCAGGTGGGGGTGTTTGGCGCAGTCACTGTATATAGTGTTCAGTGCGCTGCCAATTACACACAGATATAATGGATGTAAGATGGTTGCGAAGTCATTCAGTGTGTCCACTAGGATGTGGGATAATGTAGCAGGAGCCTTATTGAGTATACTTGCGCAATTAGATTGGTGCAGTTTAGGGCGGATACATATGCATTTAACATTAGAATGCTATTTTGCCTTAGCGCTTGTGTATACTGCGGCGCATGAATCCAAAATGCATTAATGGAATACTAATGCAGTCGTTTTAACATTCCCACCACAGGCATCAATTTGGTTAATTGCTAGGTAAGCTATTGGTTCAGTAGGGAATGAATTGGTACATACGATCGCATTTGCCTAAGAGTTAGCACAATGTCAATTCCCTGCTTACTTGGCTGTTGTTGGTGGCTCTTAATGAGAAGACAGTTTGGTGTGGGTGTCCATTAAGACTAGGGTTGGGGAAAAAAACGAACAGAGTGACTGGCTCCGGTGACGTCTCTGGACAGGCAACAAGAGCCTTCGATGTCGTGCCTTAGAGGGTGGGCCAGTTTCTCACTTGCCGGCGAATGGGGTGGAGGTAAATAGGAAGGCTCCAGCAAATCCTATGGGGCCATGCAGTGCTGGAAGGAAGCAGCGGTTACAGGCACCCTACTGAAGTTGAGCGGCCATCTTTGAGGGTCAAACCTCGTGGGCAAGCTACTGCATTTTAGTAGAGTTTGTGGGTAAAGATGGGGCAGAGCTCATGGTGCAGCGTTGCACGTAGATATGGTTGCAATACACATATATTGGAGAAAAAGGAAGCAATAATTCCGATATTTTTGGAAATTAGCCCATCACGCTTGATGGGGTTGGAGTGAAGCCCGGGGGCTTACCGTGGTGCTGGAGGCCCATCGGGCCTGGGTGCTGCTCCTGCAGTGGGATGGGAGCTCCTGCTCCTTCGGCTGTGGAAATATTCTGTACTAGGCTCAGGACAGGAAACAATAGCCTTCGATGTTGTGCCTTAGAGGGCGTGCTGGCATCTCGCCTGCCCGCGAATGGGGTGCAGGTAAAAAAGAAGGCTCCAGCCAATCCTATGGGGCCATGCAGGGCTGGAAGGCAGCAGTGGTTACAGGCACACTACTGAAGTTGAGCGGCCATCTTCTAGGGTCAAACCTCGTGGGCAAGCTACTGCATTTTAGAAGAGTTTGTGGGTAAAGATGGGAGCAAAGCTCACGCTGCAGCGTTGCACGTAGATATGGTTGCAATACAGATGTATTGGAGAAAAAGGAAGCAATAATTCTGATATTTTCGGAAATTAGCCGATCACGCTTGATGGGGTTGGAGTGAAGCCCAGGGGCTTACCGTGGTGCTGGAGGCCCATCTGGGCCTCGGTGCTGCTCCTGCAGTGGGATGGGAGCTCCTGCTCCTTCGGCTTTGACAATATCATTGTGATGCAAAGATTCGGCAATTGTTATATGATGTTCAATGCTTGGAAGATGAAGTCATTCATTTGATGTCCAGAGCTCAAAAGGATTTAAATAGTTACCAAATACAAGGGGCAAGTCACGCAAATTAAGGTGTTACTTACAAGATTAAAAGGAGAGCAGAATAGAATAAATGTAATTCACAATGAATATGAAGCTCTGATAGATACAGAAATTAAAGGTAACACATAGAGACCTAAAACATATTACAGTAATGAACTGCAAGACATTGCACTGAACGATTCTGTGTTACACCAATAAAGGGATGCCTGGAATCCAGGCTTGCCCTGGAGGAAATGCAGTGAGAGTCGTAGAAATGCCACAGCTCAGACAGGCATGCATGGTTTTCCCTGATGTGAGAGAGATGTGTAGAGCAGGGTAACCTGGGAGGGAAACTAATGAAAATCTAATTGCAGAGTGCACAGAAAATGTAGACATTTGAAAGCTAATGTATGCTAGTCCCTGCTAACAGTCCGCTCAACAAGCTATAAGCTATGTGGCCTGATATGTTAATTAGTCTCCCCACCCCACCCCACTGATTTAGTTTTATTATTGTCTTTTTTTGGAGATAATTTGCCAACAATGGTGTAAGTATATTAAGCCTTTTCATCATCCGTCATCTGTCCTGAAGAAGGCCTTTTTACCAACTAAGGAAGAACTCACTACAGGAGGTGGTTCATTCTACACCAGATAGGCTGAAACGCGTCGATATATCCTGCTACACCACATTGACGAAATGCGATCACTTTCTCTAAATAGAGAACTGTTTGCATAGATAGCAGTGCATTACTCTCTGCTGTGCAAACATCATAATGGCTATTTCAAATACTGTATATATCTGAAACCAAATTGTTTGGCAGAAATCACCAAAGTAAAACTTGTTTGAATGTATGTTTTTTAATATGTTTTGAATTGAATTGAGTAAGACAAATTAATGTTGCATATTTTGTTTCCTAAATCCAGAGGTATGTAAGTCCATGTAGTTTTTTTTAAAGTTTTTTGAAAATTTACACAAAGAAATGAGAATCGAAGAAAGTGTGCAGCGAGATATAAAGCGGTAGACAGGGGTAGTTTGTGTTTAATTTCTTCTTTCATGACTGTGAGTGGGGACATCACACGAACCCCATAGCTGTAGATGAGAAAACCCATTGCAGGCAGACCCAGTTAAAGTAATGCAATCACTTAAAGAGATTATAAAGTCTATTACAAAGGATTCTGATGGCTCCATTGAGGAATATTTTGACCAGGTCATACAAACTTATCAAACCCTGTATGTACCAAAAGTGAGTTATATTTCTCTTGGACAGTTGACCAAAAACATTCTGGGTTTGTGTGTGGCCTAACAGAGCACACTATTATATCATGGGAGAAATACAGGAAGTAAGTTTGCAAATTTTTCTCGCCATACAAGTCACTGCAAGAAGCAAATTGGGCAATTTATGTATTGAGCCGGTGCAGGCGAGTCCTCAACACAATGTCTACAGACACTAAGAAGTGCCTTTTTAAGGTTTGGCAGAGAGTGTAACATTAACTCAAATTAATTCAAGCTAACATTTGTTCACGGATCACATCAGTCCATTGTAGCGCAGCTAGCACACAAATTCTCAAATGAGAAAGTATTCATTCAGTGCTGGATCAAGCTATAGAAATATGGGAAGTCATGATACACATATAAACTAAAAGTAAGGAACAGAAAAACAAAGGGAATGAGACATCAGCTGGCCCTAACAGGAAAGCCAAAGAATGGCATGTATCAAAATCACAAGGAACCACTAATGCAGGGAAATGCCAAGGAAGAGGGTGCAGCACCACTGTTGTCATTGTTTCAGTCTAAAATATTTGGGACAAACGACAAAGATAGGCTTTCAGCACAGTCCAGCAGAACCAAATAGCCCTTTGTGTCAATCACCTCATGGACCATACCAGGCACTTGGAACTCAAAGTAGATTTAACCCTATGACAATGATGTATGGGTACAGTAATCAAATGGAACCAAGGTATGTGAACAGATTCATTGAAACAGAGGCCCAACAAAGGGAACAGCATCAGCCGAATGAAAGTCCTAATGTGACATTTAGCGCATACTTGTATGCCCAAGTCACAGCACATGGGGGTTATGGACAAGAGACAGCACCATGCTCTCCCGCTCCTTTGTCACAGGAGTTTAGGGGAAAAGCTGACCAAATCATGTCCCCAGAAGGTAACCATGGTTACCATAACAGACTCAGGCAAGCTGAATCAAATCCATAAAGGCCTAGGGTACAAAGAAATTACTTTTGGGGTCAACAAAGATTTCACAGTTTGGAGACACACGTGAGGATGCTTGCTGAGCAAGTGAAATCACCAACAAATGAGAACGCTGAATGAGGAGCATTAGAGTGAGTTTGCACATGGACCCATAAGTGACTAGTCATACAGGCACCCCAACATGGAGAGCATATATAAAATAACACGCTATCAGACAGACATACAGTTATGTACAGTCTCTTATAATCTGAGAATAAGGTCTATAACGGGATTGAAAATAAGAACACACATGGGTAAGAGGTATGGGTTACTTAAGATCTAAATCGAACTACAGACTCCATTCAGAAGTGTGAGGACAGTGAAAGACAAAGGAAAAATACACATTCCTACAACAGCATGGGCGTTGAGCCTAAAGAACAGAGGAAAAGAAAACAACTTAAAGGAAAATATACTCGAATAGAGATAATGAGGATACAAACAAAGAAAAACACCATAGTGGTAAAGGTGCAAGATGGGACACTCACAGCATGGGTGATGAAAGAGATAGTGCTGATCTAGATGATGAGGTTTAAGGCCATAATGTACACATGCATTGGATGGTCCAGCTGAAACAATACAAATGAGAACACAGATCAGAAATAAATGAAACAGGAATAAATGGACTGACTGCTGAGGAGGGAATGCATGGAAAGAAAATTGATGGGCTCCATTCCCCAAAGAACCGGATATTGTTCTTATTTCCACAGATGTAAAAGTCCATCAAATTGAACATACAGGTGAGTCACTGGAGAAATATTGCGTGCCTCAGATGTTCAATGATGCAAAGTTAACAGGTAAAGTACAAGTGCAAGGTAAGTTCCAAATACAAAATCCTGCGTGGCAGAATGATGAAGGAATTCCTGAAAATGTAGAGAAATGATGTAAAATAGGGAACATAAATGATGATACTGAAAACATGGGTGAGGAAAACCAGTAAGGAAATGGGTGTGACCACGAGTGGGTCTATTACTCAGGGAGGCCAGTAGATAGAAAATCTTCCGATGGCCTTGCAGATGAGGAAAAAAAGAAGGCAGGAATGTTGGAGATGAAACAGTCAACAATGGGGGTAAGGTATCATTTCACATGCCCTTTTGTTTAGCAAGAAGTCAAGTGAGCCTAGGGAGAGTCAGTCCTGAGATCAGTAACAACTCACAATAAAATAACAATGCAATGAGTTTGCAAAGGTGGCCCCAGGAGCAAAGGCTACCGTGATGTCAAGGAATCTGATAGATAGCATAAATGATGCAAAACAACAATAAACTTTAAAGTGACAATAGATAGAGGGACCTTTGTACAATTTCAATAGTGAGGAAATACATGTGATTGACATTAAGGTAGGGAGACATGAGTTACAACAGGAAGTGGTGGTGACCACAATCGAGGAAACACCATTGCAATTGGGCAGACATTGTCTGAAACATTTGTCACTGCTAATCAATGGTTTAAACAGTGTTCTCTGGCCATTGGGCAAAAAGCCACTGGAGCCTCAAAAAGTGCCGAACGGCATAGTAATCCAAACGAATATCACACCATAGCCAAGTCAGAGAGAGTGGTTGAGGTTTATCTTCAGAATGGGTGCATCCCTATTGTTACTGTCATACTCATGTGCCATGATAAAATGCAAGATAAGAAGATAAAACAATGATTGGATTTTCACTTTGATCTAAGGAAGGACTGGCAAGCGCAAGTCGATAAAACACATTAAGATTCTATTTACAGGCAGAAGACACAAAACCCTGTGATGGACCTGTGTCAGATCAGGAAAAAGATATCTCATCTATTGCTGAGATCCACATGAATGAGGGTCACCCATGCAAACAAGTGCACATTGATGGTATTTTGAAATTATTGAGGCAGTACTGGTCATAGAACAAGAAAGTTTCATCAATGAGAAAGTGTTTCAACAAATGCTTTACAGAAAGAAAATACTAAATGTTACTATACAAAATAAGCACATATTCGGATTAGACAACCCTGATCAGGGACACAAAATCACAGGGAGATTCATGTTGAAAGTAGAGATAGGATCCAAAAGCATCCATCACAATGTGCGGATAGGAAGTGGAACTGTGGCCTTATTTTATCTGGGAAATATTATTAGGCACTGGATGAGCATTCTTCTGATTATTGAGCCAAATGTTTGATCCAGACTGGGTGAAGTACCACAGGGATTTGAGAATAAAAGGCAAATATATTGCTATGCGCTAATAAATGCCACATGAAATTGAGCTATGGGTGTAAAAGAATGTTAACATTTCTGCATTCACAAGACAAATTACAGTAACATTGAGACCCAGAAAGGTGCAGAAGATTATGGAATCTGTTGCATGTGTGTGTATTCATGAAAACATGAGAGACCAAATAATAGAGTGCGAGTGCACACTGTTGGTAGACGTTGAGGACAGTCCAATACTGGTAGATAACAAAGGATGTCAGGAGATTCAGAAGGCACCCCATTAAGAATGGCAATTCAGATTTCAACAGCAAAATCATTGGAAATATTCCTTAAAGTTATGTCACTTTAGGAGCTGAAATGCCTGAGTATTTAGACTCCAAACCAAAAGGGGTCTTCAGAATACAGTCAGTATATGCTCATGAACGGAAGGAGATGATTTGTCATCCTAAGAATGATTGCATTCTACTTAGGTTGGATGACAGTGAGCAAGAAAAACATCAGGAAATTGAGATGGAAGCTGAAATACCAAGATATCTGGCATCAGAGTGGCATCAGTACAAAAGGATATTGTGAAATAATTAGAGGGCAGTACAGAAATTTCTCCTCTGGTACATTTTCCAAAATTTCCTACAGTGACAGAGGATAAAATGCAGGCTGCAGATGCATGCGCAAATGACTTCTAGCGGGATCAATTGAGGAAGATATTTGTATAATTCAAATATGTATTTGTCAGAGATGCAAATGATTGTGAGCATGCCGATCTGCATGTTGCAACCTCACCAGAAGGTTTTGGCAGGCAACATGTTTTTAGGCGACCATATAGGCTCCCTTTAGCATGATTGGACTCATTGGCTGAAATCATCAAATGGGATAATCAGACCTATTAACCGTACATCAAACACCCCTATATGAGGTGCATTGAAAATCACTGATCAGTGGCGATTGTTTGCAGATTTGTTGAGCTTAATAGGTGGGTGTCTGTGTCAAGGTGGCCACTTCCATTCATTGACCAATGTCATACACAGACACATGCGTCAAAGGTTTTCACCACATTGGATTTAGCATCTGGATACTGTTACACATCATTAACAAGAGACACACACAACCTATTCTTGTCGACCTTTACAGGGAAACAATATTCATGGCAAAGGGTTCCATTTGGCTACATCAGTAGCAGGAGTCTGGAATCTTTCTGAATAAGGTGATCCCGGATGTAGCTGAGATAGGAACTGTAGTTTATGTGGATGATATCCTGATTAAGAATCAGTACATATATGAAAACTTCAGTGAAATAATACATGTAATCAGTCAATTATAAAAGACTGGGAAAAACATGTCATTACAGAAGGCACGATAGAGCAGAACAAGTGTCACTGTCTTAGTACATGACATCATGGAACAGGGGTTGAACCCACAGAAGAAAAAGGTGGAATCTATTCAAAGCTTAAAGGATCTGACCAATTTGACGGGTTTGAAAGGTTGATTGGGGATGACAAGTGACAATAGAAAATGTATTGAAGAGTATGCAGAAATCCCACAGGCATTGACTAAGTTGCTGAAACAAGGTGTTCCCTGGAAATAGGGACAGGAACAACATGAGCATGAGGTGGTAGCTAAATTAAAAGATTGTTTGGACAGGGCCCCATGTTTGGCTTATCCAAAGAAGAATCAAGATTTCTTCCTAGAGATAGCATTTACAGACCTATGCATGTCAGTGGTTATGTACCAGAATAACAAGATTATTTATTGCCTATGCTAGCAAATCATTGTCACAGGGAGAAACACGGTTTAATTAATGTGAAAAGGCACTGTTGACAACTGTGTGGACAACATTTATAACCCATTATTGAAACTGCGCAGCAGCCTCTACAATTTTTATGAAGTAAAAGGATCAGTTCAGGAAACCTATCCCAATCAAGAATTACCTCATGAGCATTGGCATAACCCGGATTCCCCGTAGAGGTAAGATATGGGCATAACAAAAAGAGTCCACTGGCTCAGGGACTTGCAGAATTACATGATTGTGCATGTGTAGGAACCCCAGAAAGTATAGAATTAGAACCTTATCTAGTCTGTAGCTGCCATTGTGCCAAACTGCAAAGCAGTTGCTGGGGTTGTCAGTAGGCAGGTCTAGCAGAGTTACCTGTTTGCACCATGCTTTTACCAGAATCATTTTCTTTTATTAAAAATCAATAAAGCTCCTGCTAGCATGCCCCACAGATCATGTTCTGTCACAGTGCAGTCATGCAGAAAGGGCGGTAATTATCTGTGATGGGCTGGACTGTCTCTGTTGGCATGCACATTGTTTTCACCCTTCTGCAATAGTACAGCAGGCTGACAACCTATGTTCAAAGCAATTGCCATTGGTTCTGACTAATTCAAAGCTTTTCTGCCTATCGCCTTTGAGTGTTGCAAGTCATCCTAAGTGCCAGAAGAATGATGACATGTGAGTTCTGAGCTTTCTGTACCTAGATTCCTCTTCTAACACTCACTGACAGCATCCAATGAGGTTGAAACTTGTATGAGTTTGCTTGTAGTCTCCTGCAGATGGCATGTGACCTAACATTTCATGATGGACTGCCTCCTATGGGGTGGGATAACGTTTGATCTGCATGTGGTGTCTCCTCTTCTGTAATGGTTTATGGTGCAGACATATTTTAGAATCAATCTGTGCAGAGAAACTGCCAATGATTTTCATTAATGCAAACATTTCCATCCATCATACAACATTGTTGCCTAACTCAGCATGGTTAAATATTATTGATGGATTAAATGTGGGTGATGTGATTTCAGTGGATATCCAACTGCCATTATACGATCTTTGAAAATGGTAATATACACCAGACACAAAACGTAGGTGGAGGCTCGGATGTCTATATGAAAAAGTTGTTGGCCTGCTGGGAATGAAAAGGAAATGGGCTCTGATGAATAATTTCATGTTTTACAATTTCTGAACAAAGAGAACCCAAAAACAAACAAAATGGTTCTACAGATCTGCTTGAGACTGGTGACATGTTAGTTGTGGATGTATTGCACTTTGTACCAATAATAATTTTAATGATATTGAATAGTATAGGATGATTTGAATGCCCAAACAGCTAGTGTGTATGACTGTGGGGACCTAAACCCAAGTCCCCACATGGTAATGCCTTCCAAATGACTTAAAACAACTTAAAAGACACCTGTGGCAATTTTCATAACTTTTGAAAAAATTACCTCGTGCGAACCTGTGTTTATTTTGGTGTGTTGATTTTTTTCGGAGCTCTGCCACCGTAGGCTAGATGTGGTATTGCAGTCATCAACACACAGACCAGAATATAATAATAATAATAATAATAATAATTAATTTAAACACACTTCATAAATCTGATGCCCTACATGCTTAGACAGAAGGCACCAGATCATGGAAACCATTTATATACAAATATAATTGTGTTTTAATGGTCTGGCCCCTTTCCTCTTTGGGTTTAATTTGAAAATAAATACAATTAACCTATTTTATTTGTATTTTGTCACTTTACAAAATGTTATATAATCAATACGTCACTTATTTCACAACACACTTCCACATTCAGTTTAAGCATTCACTTCTTTTCTAATGTGACTTACTGTACTTCCTTATGCTGCTGGGTTTCTGTCATTGTATTGTGAAGATATTACTCATATTGTGTGCACTGATGCTGTCTTGCACAATTGAATGTTGGCTTGAAATGTGTCAGATTATACAAAAATGTCCACAGGGTTGATGCTTAATTGATGCTAAGTGGGTCTCATTACAAGTTCAGCGGTAAGGGGAGAAAGTGATAGTAATAGAATTGCTGCCACTTTTACCAATGTGCTTATTTAAGGGATTTAAGGGTTATTGAAAATGAACACTAATTCCTACTGTGGAATTAACCCTGGAAAAATTAGCACCAGGGGAATAAACAATGAAAAGCAGCAATACATCCACAGGGGCTAAATCTGGCAGAGGAATTAGTGCCGGAAACAAAAATACTAATTCCATTTCAGGTTGAAATACCAGACAAAACACTGCCAAAATAGTAGCCAAGTCAACCAATACATGATTCAGGCAGAGAGTGAAATTATGTAACAATCAATTGGATCATTCGTACATTAACTGACATATTCACCATCATATCATGACTGTCAATGAATGGACTATGGTCAGGACTCAGATCAGACTGAAGTGGTTCACCTTTGACAGGTGGCTCACCCTTTTCGATATGACTTTCTGGTGACCTTCATCCAGGGATCTTCAGGGTGGTTTTTGATGAGTAGAGAAATGGCCTATCCCTACAAGAGGCCAGCCTGAGAACTGTATCAATGTGGTCCCCATGCAGACCCTCCTCAGGAACAAAAGAACAAAAGTAGGGGGAAGCCCTTATGGGTAAGAAACCCCCCGTCCCAGTAGCAAATCAGCAGTACGTCACAGCGGTAGACAGCAGAACACATGGAATCCAGCAATGACTGTCAGAGTCACACAAGTAAGGGTACTGAAGGAAAAGTATTCAGAGAGTGGAGGAGTTGGCTGCATACATAGACAACAGAGTGGAGGAGCTGGCTGCCTACATAGACAAGGTAGCCAAGGAGTGTGATGCTGGAGAAGGACAGCTGAGCAGAAAACAGACGAACAGGGAATGAGGTCAGGAAACAAGGAAAAGAAGAAGCAAGGTTCGAGCAACCAAAAGAAAGGAACAAGAGACAGCAAACTACGGAGCGTACCTGCAAGCGAGAGGCTTTTCAATGCAGATTTCCTTCACCGAACATCAAGGTAACTTCCTGGATCTACGTGGAGTGCGAGGATGACAACATAACCAAGTATCAATAGTTACACAAAGGACAGCAATTACTGTGATTCAAACAAACACTGACTCAAGGTTTCTGAGTAAAAGGATATACATTTATTTACACATCAGTTGTTTAACATTTCACTAAAGTAAAGCAGTTTAAAAATCACACTATTAATACACCACACCACTCCCGATAGGTTGCAGACAAGTTAAGCTCACACATAAAGTGGGAGAAAAATGGCACTCCAGAAATTTAAAAGGGAGTGAAAGACAAAGTTAGGCAGAAATTGAACAGCACCAACAGGTAAGTAAGCAGGGCAATCTAGAAAAAGGAACTACAGTGGTGGAATCAAATCAAAACGGCTTAGGGCCAAAGTCAATAGGACAAAAGTATTTTGCTAAGGTCACACAGCTCAGGGAAGTTTGCGGTTAAGTCTTTGCCAAGAGTTCCGGACGAAGTTGGTCAGCAGAAAAGTTAGTTTAAAGAGTAGAGAAGGACAATCCCTCGGATTGGAGAAAGATTTCACACACTTTTACCACAGCTGAACGAAACGAACAACCCTATTTGCACAGTACCTTTAAAACCAGAAGAAGCTGTAGCTGAGGCCGATGTTGCTGGCAGTTCCTGCAGGCTCACGGTTCCTGAAGCAACTGTCGGACTGACATGAAGTAGGAAGACTGGAGGGTCCTGCACTGCCCAGGGAAGAAACCAGCAGCAGAGCAAAGAAACAAATAAAAGGTGCGCTCCTTAAAACCCAAGCAGGGTCCGACTTTCCTGGCTATCTGGTCCACTGTAGCTTTGTACAGCAAATTCGCCCAGAGGAGGGAGTCCTGGCTTGCAGTGTGGGCAAACTGGTTTGTCCTACCAGCTCAGGGGATGAAGATTCCTGGAGGATCTTCTGTGTCGTTGGAGTTCGAGGATTCGGACCTGCAGCAGGGCTTCACCGGGTGTTTCAGTCATGGTTGGGGTCCTCTTCCATCAGCTCCTCGTCGGTTCTTTCGTTCCAGTGGCCACTCTGCATTTCCAGACCCAGAGACCTGCTTTTTATGCAGTTTTCCCCCATTCACACAGCCTGGCTGTCAATCACACAGCAGGGAGGCTGTCCTGCCGGGACAGTCACCACAGCCAATCAGTTCAGAATGCGACATGGGTCTCCAAGGAGACCCTGTGCAGGGAGTCCTAAACCCCTCCCTCACATCCTGTCCCCCCAGACATCCAGGAGCCTAAGGAGGACTTCTGCATAGAAGCCCACGAAAAGACGGTGAACAAAGGAACCAAACCTGGTTTGGCGTGCAAAGTAAAACACGTGAAAGACTTTTACAAAAAGAAATGGCGAATAAACCCAGCCGGTTTTAAGATAACCGTGGTAGGAAAAATAGGGTGGTTACCACTACCACCCACCAAGTCTTGATGAAAATGGCGCAAAACCATGCTCCAAGAGAAACAGACAAAAAGAGGATACGTATTAACCCTTTTCAGTACTCCATGTAAAATGGTTTGTACTGGGTCTGTGGTTTTACAGAGGCTAATCAAGTTAATGCCAACTTTATGTGTTCTGGGAGACAGTAGTCAGTCCCAGAAAATGGAGTCTGAGTTGGGAAGTCTAAAAGGCAACCCTGTGTTACAGCACTGAAGGTGCTGTGTAACACAGAGCAAAGGATGATGCCTGTGGAGTAGGTGAGGCTCCACAGTCTGTGAACACAACAATGTTAAACACACACAGTAAAGCATCAGTAAGAGTGGGAAAGAAAGGCTCACACTCTTACCAGGTCAAAAAATTAAATCCTAGAAATCCAGCAAAACTGCTGAGGGACTCATTAGGTAAGGGAAATGAGCCATTCTGGGGAATTCTCGCTAAAAATTGGGTGTTTTCATGTGTTACCCTACACAACAAATTGCAAACTGTTTGGCTTTTCACCCCATTTTTTACAGCAAGTGTGTTGTATAAGCCATCATTTTCACCCATTAATCAAAAAAATGTAGCAGATGGAAAATGCCCCTGAAGCCTCCATGGTAGTTGTGGGCTCCCTCACTATGTTTCATTGCTCATGCATATTGTGGCAAATATTTACACCAGACACTGCTGGTTTTGCTATGCAGCTATGCACTAATCTCTGGTGCACTGAATGGCTGGTAAGAGTGCATCTGCTTGTCAAACAGGTGATATGGGATTGAGAGAGGGCCAGTGCAACAATAATTAAATTCCAGGGTTCGGAGGTCTAAGCTCTGCAGACAAATGGCCAATCTTGCAGTAGGCAGCTGTGAAAGCCGCCTCCCTAAAGGTCAGTTTTTGACATATCTGCTCCCTCAACCTGTCAATTTCTGATGCCCCCCCTAATCCCACTCCTGCTGTGCCGCCCTACCACCACACTCCATCCCCCATTTACCTTTTGTGCTACAGCGCAGTCTTCCAAGTTCCTTTTAGGCTGCAGCCCCAAAAAGCCCCAAAATGTGGGAGGCCGTCATCCTTGTGCGGCCTTCCATACATAGGCCTTTGGGCTACAAACGAAATTATGGATTACAGCCTTTACAAACACTAATCAAGGAGTATGAGGATACATAATTGTGTCACTAAAATCATGAAATTTTTCACATTGTAAGGATTTTTTTTTTTTAAATGTGAGCTTAATCAATTATAAGTACTCCAATTTTCGCAGATAAGTCAGAGTGATAGTGATAGTAAATTATTTGCCAGGATCACGCACCTTAGCAAAACAGTGAAGCAGGTATTTTATCCCATTCTACAATGTCAGCACTTGACCACACATCTTCTTTTTATTTTTAATCACTTTATTTAAAGATTCTAACAACAAACAAAGAAAAACAATCTCCAGTACATTGCATCGTGTTCAGATTGTAAAATCTAAAAGTAACTTAGAAATAAACAAAATGATACTGAATATATGAACATCGATAATATTTACAAAAACAAATACAATTTGAACAAAAATTCCTGACACTCGACCATTAAGACAAGACAACAAGAAACCAAAACACACAACTAACACCCAACGGAACAGCTCCCCAACTCCAGAAGTATCAAAGTATCCCCATCCCAAGGCGGGGATTATCCCCCCAGACTAGGAACCCAACCTTCAGCCAAATAGGTCATTAAAGGGTCCCCAAAGTCGGGAGTAACGACCCTCTCTACCTTGTCCAATGAGCAGAACTTTATCAAAGTTCGACAAGACCTGCATATCTGATAACCACCCATCCACGCTCGGTTTCTTCCTTGACTTCCAGACCCGTAGGATTTGTTTCATTGCCAAAATTAACCCTTTATTGATCCATTCCATACAGTCCCTAGCTCTCTCTCCTCTACCCCTGTTGGATAACAAAATGATTGAAAGGAAAGAGCGAGGAAGATTTTCTTCCAATACAAGGTCCAGTCTATCCAATACCCCAGTCCAGAAGTCGGAAACTCTCGGGCACGTCCACAACATATGTAACAAAGAGCCCACACCACATCCACAGCCCCAACATGAATCAGTGTCCGAGAGACCCAATCTGGCCATCTTGGACGGAGTCCAATATAGTCTAAAGAGGATCCTTTGCCTGATATAACGCAGCTGCAAATCCATCTTTGCCTGTACTCCCACATGAAGTAAATACATCCATTCCCGAACTGAGATGTCCACCCCAAGATCATCCGCCCAGGTCTGGCGAAGCTTATCCCATGCTCTCACATCACCCTCATTCGCCGGCATCAGCTTCAGATAAGTCGAAACTCCAAACGATGCTGAACGGAGAAGTTCACACAATGCAGGTCTCTCAGTCATGCCTCCGTCTAACATCCCTGTCCTTTCAATCAAGAGCATCTTTAAGGCCTCATAACGATTTCTTTCTCTAGCTCCAATACCAAAGGAAGTTCTCAACTGGTCAAAGGGGATCATGTCACCATTATGCCACACATCACGGACTCTAAGTATGCCCTTACTTATCCAGCTTTTCCAGCATAAGGGCCTATTTTCCAATTGCAAGCATGCATTTTGCCATAAAGACGCATCATAGTGCAACCCATCATTCTCATCTCCAAAGTCCAGAAAGCGTAGCACCGCTTCCCTAGTCGCACCCATTGTGGGCAGCTTCTGTACTGAGGCAGGCAATTTAGACATTGAATAGAGGTCTCTCAACGCATAAGGCGAAAACTGATAACTCTCAATTATATACCAATTGGGAACATATTCATGAACCTCAGAAAAATATGGGGTCGATTTTTTCAAGAGAAAACCTGTGCAATAATTCATCAAGTTCGGGAATCCAAATCCTCCATCCTTTACTGGACCATGCAAAATAAATTTAGGAATTTTGGGCCGCTTGCCTTCTCCCCAAAGAAAATCCCGGAAGACTTTATCAATAGGAGCAATAACTTTCCTCGTAAACTTCAAGGGAATGGACTGTATGATGTATAGAACCTTCGGCAAAAGTACCATTTTAACAGCATCAGAAAAGGAGTCCATGTCTACCTGACTTGGGAACTGATCTTCTTGATATAAAGTTTCATAAAATGTCCGAAAACCACTACATATCTCATCTTTCTTACTAATATGAACACCATTGTCATCAACTAGTTTTTGGATAAAAGAAGCATCCGATAGTCCCCGTAACCTATTCGCTAACAGTTTCCCACTTTTGTCACCTTGTTCCCAAAACTTTTGCTTCATAAAAAACATACCCTTCTCATATTGGGCATCCATTTTCTGTTTAAGTAAGTCCTCTAACCGTCTGACCAACAATTTATCCTCAGGTCGCTTGGACACTGCAAAATCCTTCTGCACCTTTTCTAGTTCCCTTTCCAACTCCTGAATCTCCGCCAAGGTTTTTTTCCGCACCCGCGATGTAATATTCATCAGTTCCCCTCTCACAGTCGCCTTGAAGCTCTCCCAGACCATGACATCAGATGCGGTCCCAGTATTAATGTCAAAGTAATCCCTTGTGAAACTGTCCAGAGAATCAGCAATCCCCTGTTCTTTTAAAATATGAGTTTTAAGCCGCCACCTAGTGAACCCCGACCTTTCTTGTCCCATACTCAACTGCATCATAATCAAAGAATGATCTGAAATACTCCTTTCTTTTATAGTTACCTCCCTCAAACCCTCAGCCAGCCGTTCAGAAATAAGAAAATAATCAATCCTCGAATGAGAGTCATGTACCGGTGAGTAAAAGGAGAACTCCCTCACTGCAGGGTTAAAAAATCTCCAAGCGTCAATTAAATCCTGAGCATCCACAAATTCTTTAAAGGATCTACTATTGTTTCCAGCAGTAAATCTACATTGCGCCGAACGGTCCATTTTACCGTCAATCACACTATTGAAATCTCCTCCTAAAATTACATGTTCCCCTTTCATCTCCCTCAATAGCGTCGATAGCATCCTAAGAAAAGGGCCACCACTACTACATGGACCGTAAACCGAACCAATTGTGATTAATCTACCCTCATATGTAACATCAATAAGAAGTATCCTCCCCTCATCATCCATTACCACTTTCTCCACCTGAAACATTAGGCCTTTGCGCAGCAGTATACCCACCCCCCTTGATTTAGAACCATAGCAATTAAAAAAGGTCTTAGTAAACCATCTATTTTGGAGTAGATGCACAGACTCGTTCAACAAATGAGTTTCCTGGATGAGGGCAATATCCGTCTTTTCCCTCCTCAGTCTGTTCAGCACTTCCTTCCTCTTCCTCGGAATATTTAGGCCCTTAACATTCCAGGTACACATTCTCAAATCACTCAACGACATTTGGACTCAAATCAAAACCAGTCATATTGGCCAATCCTATTAAACTTGGAAAAATCCAAACCAAAACTAAAGGGGAGCAAGCAAACTGAAATATGCAAACACTACAGAACAACACAAAACAATACAAAACAAACACAGACATAGCAAGCACATGAACACACAATAGCAAAACAAATGATACACCCCGCAAAACTGTAAGGTGATGTTGAGTGTAGTTATTTACAAAAAACAGTAAAGTCTCGAACTGCAACTACCCCAGAATCCACACCCAATGCATATGCAGTGACAATCATAACTAATATTCCACCCCTATAACCACTAACACTACCCACAAGAACCCCAGAAAAGCATGGAGATCAAAGTAACCCATCGACCCTCCTTTAACCCATTCAAGTCCGCCACATCAATTCCACAGTGTGCGGCCCAGTAGCCACCCCAATAACACAGAGCATATAGAATTCGTCCTTACAATCCCATTAACCCAATTACTCTCACTAAATAATAGACCATAGGTGAATGACTACACTTATGATGCCCAACATCCACTTACACAAGTTAGTGAGAGACACCGTATACCATTAGGCTTAATACCCACGTCATCTCAGAATCCCCCGCTTAAGAATGGTTCCAGCCCGGGCATGGCAAGGTCCACAGCGAGTCGTTTGGACCATTGAAGTCATAAGTAATCTATTATACTATTACCCACCCAGTTGCCATCAGAATAAAGGAATTCCCCTGACCCACCACATTCCCCCTAAGCCACAACAGTATCAAACACTCCATTTCAGATATGTATTCCACTTGCTGTGGATTTATAATCAGTCAGCCAATTATGAAATGCCCTGTACTATGTACCCTAAGAGAAATGAACCACACAAGGCAGGAAAATATCTGACTCAATCCATTTAGGTGCGTAGCCACAGTAGAAGACACCTGCATGTAACTGAGACCAATAATGTACGCCTGTTTGCATTTCCCCTGCTTATGCTTCAACACATTTCATTCCATGCCCTTCAATATGAATTTTCAAGGCTGCGGTCACCAAGATAAAAGCAATCAAGTCAGATAAAATCACTGATCATGGTATAATGGATGATAAGGCAGTGTTAGAGGGGGGGGGCGTTGCAAGTCTCCATGAGTGCGCCGTTAATCACTGCCTCAACCACCATAGACCACATATATATATAACAGCTAGCGCATCTTCTAAACTTTACTTGGTAAAGATATTTAAGATTTTGATTTCAAGGCCTACTGTAATACTGCTTTATACAGTTTACTTGAAAAATACACAAACTGCAGAAATCTGACATGAAAATCCTTATGGAAATATGTTAAACCAAAAGAATATCATTGCAGCTTTAGTTTTCACATCCTGAAAAGGAAAACTATAAGTGCCAGAATTCAAACTAACGCAATCCTGAAACATCTCCTATTTAACAACATTGTTTTGCCTGTGTTCAGAAATGCAATAAATAACGTTTGTTATAAATTCACTTCGGTATAGAGAAAAATGTTTTGTAGGGCTCTTTATTCCGTTACCCACTTTATCTTGATGGTAAGCAGATGGAGATATTCTAAATAACTGATCCTGTCTCGGGTCCCCCGAGGATCACGCATTTGAAAAGCTTTGCTGATAACAAAAGAAATGTTTTGCATATGTTGCCTGCAGACCCAAGGACGCTGTTTGTGTATCTCAGACTCCTTGTGAGTTTGAAAATTGGCATTGCTTGCTTCCAAGCCGAGCCGATTCCAAATTTGGCTCAGGAAGAAATAAAGCCGTTCAGGACGGCTCTACGTGAGCTTGAACAACACGCACGCTCTTTTAAATGAATTAGTAGCAGGCATACACTTGATCTGCAGTAGGCTTCCACCTTTGAGTTAAACTAACAGTAACATAATAATTAAAAAAATAAATCATGAACCTTCATTTGTCTAAAACGTATCTTTCCAATGGGGCGCACTTTAAATGCGCTGCCATGGGAATTCTTGTTTGCATAGTTAAACAATCCTACATGCAGGATCTCAATGAATGCCATGGGTCTTGGGGATCAGATTACAGCAAGGCTAAAACCTATTATTATGTTAAAGCTCTTGTGGCCCAGAGTCTTTTAGAGCTTCTTCTCACCTTAGAGCTCAGTTTGCCTCCTGATGTGGAGAAGGGGAAGCAGAGGGCAAAAGTGAATGGGCTTTCACCCGACAAACACAAAATTGGGTGTCTTCACTGGCCCAATGGGGCCACACAAGGCTAAGAGCTAGGTTGTATAATAATTGACCTTTTCACAATTGACCTCGGGAGAATTGACCTCGGGGGAATTGACCTAATTTAGAAGGTCAATTAGGACATATATGCGGGGGTAACCCCTCTGCAAACCCCCACCCAATCCAAAACCCCCTGCAGCACCCCACCCAATCCCCTTATATTATTTTTAATCCAAAACTAACCCAATACATATATAAAATAACTAAAATAATATAAAGGTCAATTGTGCAGAAGGTCAATTAGGACCACTATAATTAGTTCAATTGTGCAAAAGGTCAATTATAAAAGGTCAATTTGGGTAATACCAAGAGGCTATACCAGTGTCACATTGCACTACAAGTTGCATTAACCTACCCTTTAGTATGACACTCCAGGTACGTCTGGACTAAGCACAAGTATAGCTAAGTGAAAAAAAAATACACGAGAAGTAAGCAAATAACATATGTAGCATGTTAACTATAAAACGAAGTTGCAGATTATTCATGAAAAGGGCTGCAGTCCAGGTTATGCTATCTTGCATTTGCATAGTGCCTCAAGCCATATGTTATGGCGTTGAAGCGCTGTGGTTGAGTGTCCTTTCTGGGAGACACAGCCCGAGAGGTTAACAGATTGAGCATAACAGTACATGAGGCTGGAGCAGCAAGGACATTTTGTGTAGATTATTAGAGGAATAGCAAAGATAGAAAATTGGCTCGAGAAATTTTGAGCTGGAAAAACTGGAAAAGACTATGTTCAAAGCTGGACCACATTTTTTCATTGGCACTTGGCTATGTTATTTTATTTATTGAACATCTGTATGTCGCCTATACAGCATAAGGTGTTTCCAGGCGCCACAAGACAAAGGAGGAGGGGGAAACAGAGGAGGATAAAAGGATAAAAACAATATACAGTCCTACTAGGGCTTGTGACATTCGGCTCATGCAAGTGCAGCAAATATGAAGTGCTGGGGGTGAGGGAGGCAGGGCGAAGGGAATGAAGAGGGATGGGGGATGAAGGAAGGAGGGGGGCCCAGAGGCTGGGGAAGTTCTACGGGGAGCCTCGAGGGCAAGTGTGCTAGGGGAAAGGACAAGGGTCAGTTAATGCAAAGCGGTGGGCCAGACTCAGTAGCTAAGTCAGAGAAGGGTGCCGGAAGGCAAGTGCTAGTAGGGAGGTGCTGAGGCACACTGGTCGAGGGAGGGCCTGGCCCCTGTATGACTCAGAGGGGACGAGGTGGCAAGTAGCAGCAGCAGGGGACATTAGCAAGGAATGGGGAGAGCGAAGGAGGAGGATAAGAGGAAGGTCTTGAAAAGCTTCCAGAACTTAAGGAGATACAGCTCAAGTCTGAGAGGGGTAGGGAGGCCATTCCAGAGGGGGGGGTCTACCCCCCACTCTCTGCATAGAGAAACGTCTTGAGGACCAAAGGGCTCCAACAGTGAGGTATTGAGGAAGACAAAGCTGGATGTAGCGTGTTCCCAGGCCTCAGAAAGGCATGTGGACGATGCAGACGTTTTTTGAATTTGATCCTTGCAGCCACCAGGAGCCAGTGGAAATATATTAGGGTTGGAGAGATGCGGTCGGTGGCTTTGAGGCCACGGATGACTCTCGCAGTCCCATTCTGGATTAGTTGAAGAGGGCGGAGGGAGGAAAGAGGCAGATAGAGGAAGAGGCTGTTGCAGTTGTCCAGCCAGGAGGGAACCTTGAGTTTCTGGGGGAAGGTAAGGAAGGAGAGAATGCCTCTGAGGAGGTGAATCTGAAGGTGAGCCTTCTTGGCAAGGTCAGCTATATGAGGTGAAAAGGAGAGAGAGGAGTCGAATATGACTCCTAGGTTTTTTGCCTCACAAGAGGTTGAAGGGAGTGAGCCCAAGGAGAGAGGGCAGAGAGTAGGGGGAAGAACAGCAGTTAGACAATTGGGAATGTGAGAGGAGGGAGAGGAGGTAAAGGATGGAAACTTAAAGGAGAGCTGAGTGTCATCCGCATAACACTGGAAGTGAGGAGAGAAGGTGGAGATCGGGTGGCCAAGAGGGGCAAGGTATATGTTAAAAAAAACATGGCGAGAGGATAGAACTCTGAGGGGCACTGCAGGTAGAGAGTGAGGTAGAAGAGAGAAAAGGACACATTTGAACCTGGGATGCTTGAGTGCCAGGCAGCGTTTAAATTTAATTGGAATTGTGACAACCTCTTGCCAAGCATGCAGTCTAACGGTCTCATGCATATGCTTTGAGAACAAAAGGTAGCTTCTGTTGCCTTCCAGTGCTAAACGGCAACTGGTCATATCCAGTGCTGCCTTGTGGGTATCTCCTTCTGCTTTCTGTAAGCCTGGTTCGGACAGACAGTCATGAAGAACCACTTTGGTTAGTCAGTTTATGTCCTCCTCTCTGGGCCTTCTGTTTTGTAATCTCCCACAAGCATGAAGGAAGGTGCTGGGACATACAATTAAGTATAAGTTACTCACCATATTGACTACTGTACTCCTACCACAGTCCCCCTTCCTCCATATGCATGTAGAAACTCCTATGTATGGAGGAAAGTGGTCTATGGGCTAGGAGTACAGTAGTCACCACGGTGAGTACATTGTATTTTATTGACCAGTTAAATTATTGGAAATTATCAGCAATGTTTAGGGGAAATTGCAGCTAAATAAGGTAGAATAGTGGGCCTATTCAAACAACCTATTTTCCATCACTCAATGTAAATTTAGAACACATGCAAAGTAACAATGGACTACTGTTTTGTGTTTCAGGCACTACTAAAAATTTACCTACGGGCCTGGTTTGTTGTCTTCCTTGAACTTGCATAGACCTTTGACACCATCATTGAAAGGTTCTGTTGCTAGGAATGGGCATAGACCTTCTGTCTTTAATCCAGTATCATATAAAGATTCTCTCTCGACAGTAAGATGTGGATTTTTTACAGTAAAACTATACTAGACATTCACACGAAGAATGAGATCTTCTAGTGAGGTTCACTAGTGCCAGTACTCGTTTTGCTCCAAAGTTCATATTTATAGAGCTATCTGGCTAAGGAGATTCTAAAAAAGGTTGGTGGAATGATATTTAATGACTTAGTGTCAAGAACCAAGGCTTCCTCCCCCAACTCCTCACCTGGTTCTTCTGGGAAGGATTCCTTAGGGTTGGCGTCTGGCTTCTTCTGGTCCCTTCTCCTTGAGGGAGTCTTGTCCTTTGGAGTTCGGACCTTCTTATCGTGTAGGTAGGGTCTGGCCCCTCCGGAAGCCACCTTGGCAGAGATGTAACTCTGACCTCGGGGATCCCCAGAGGGCCAGTCCTAATCTCCCGGGAAAAAGCATGAATGCAGAAAAAACCCTGTTTCCAAATGGGCTCTGATGGGGGACAGTCGGTTCCTCTCAATCGACAAGGAAGGCGTTGTTTGCTCCACACCAAAAGGAATGCTGGTTGAGTAGATGTCTGATTCCACTATTGTCCAGACTGTAGGGAGTTTAAATGGAAAAGAACACCAGAAGTTCTCAAAATTGAATGCTGAGATGAGTAAAGGATATAAGGAGAAAAGGCAACACCACGTGATAAGTGACAGAAGATGATATAAATAGTATTAGGGCGAAAAGAATATCCTGAGCAGGTTGTGAAAGGTTGACTGAAAGGAAATAGAAATGTATATGGATATAGTCCAATAAAGCAAGAGCTAAAGGTTCCCAGGGTGCAGTCTGAGCAACAAGGATCCAACAAGTGAAAGGCAAAGGCAGCGCCGATAGAAGTATGAAATACCGGCGCCTACAAGACAAAACGAAATAATAAAGGATAGGCTGAGTAGCGAATGGAACGAGAGCTAAGGAAGACAAACTAAGGGCAAAGGCACAGAACCAGGCGGCGCCGAGACACCGTGAGTAGAAGGAAAAAGATGATAAGTCGGAGAGCAAACAGAACAAAGGGACAAAAGAGGCACGGGCAGGAAGGAGGAGAGGGACTAGGGTAGGATTCAAGGCGGTAAGTAAGTTCGCTGTAGGAACGGAAGGATCCACAGAAGAAACTCCAACACCCGAACCGAGCGTTGACAAACAGATACAACGCACCGGCTTGTGGGAGGAGCCAGCCTCTTAAAGGGACAGCGGCCATCTTGGGTGAGGACTGGAGCGCGCATTGATCATAGCTCCCAGCGCTTCCACAATCTCCAGTTCCTGACACTTAGTGCATGAAGGCAATTTTTTATTTAATACTGCAGGGGGAGGCTGTGGGAAGCTTGATGGCCTGTCTGTTAACCACTACACCTTGTGCAAGCAACAGCTAACATTACACATACCCATGCTGGAGCCCCCTTGGAGCATTCATACTATGTTGGGTTGTAAAGACCTGGAGGTATGAGACCTAACGAAGAGTCATTTCTGCAGGCACAGTGCATCTCGAAATGTTGTGAACTGTGTACTCTGCGGTATGACATGACTGTTTTCGCTTGCTGTGCGAACATCTTTGTCATCCTAGCGTACATTGTGGAGGGTATATCATTACACCTGCAAACATCCGTGCTTCCTGTTTTCCCCCATTTCTGCTGGCGTCTTTGTATTGCATCTCGATACACCTATTGCCAACATGAAGAGATGATCAGGAGAGAAACAGGAGGCCACATGGACTCCTTTACAAATACCGCAAGTAGGGCAACCCCTCGGCGGCATTAGCAGCAATAGACAGCGAAAATAATACAATCAAACAAGGCCAACTAGATCCAATAATGGAAGCCATGCAAAATGCTTTTGCCTTTGTCAATTCTAAACTAGATGACTTGGCAGCTAATATCTCCCTACTTACCAAACTGGACAAAGAGAGCAGTCGAATCACACAGGCTGAAATCAGGATTGGTGAAGCTGAAGCTATAATGGGGTCAATGTATACTGGCATAGCAACCCTAAAGAAGGAACTCTCAACTATCAAAATGAAGTGTGAAGATATCGAATCCAGTTCTAGGGCACAATAATGTGTGCATTCTTGGTATACATAAGTCAGTTCCCAAGGGTACTATGGAGCCATTTGTTGAGAACATTTTAAGTTCAATCCTTGGAAATCCACAATTCTCCTCTCATTACCTAGTTGAAAGATCCTGTAGAGCATTGCAGCCAAAACCTAAACCTGGTGCTCCTCTGTACACTATCATAGCGACAATGCTCAATTACAGGAAAAAAGGATCTAGTCCTCAAGCTGGTTTATCATTTCACTATTGTACAGACCATTTTTGATACAATCCCCTCAATGGCATCAGCTTCTCTGGGGCCCGAGTAGCACTGGATTGGTCTAAAGTGACATGGTCAAGCTATACGATCAGAGAGGCCCCCCAATTTCAGACTTTACTACCTGGTCACCATGGCGCAGTTTGCTTCATTTTGGTATGCATCGTTCCCTAATCATCAGCATATTGATACAGAGTAAAATGGTGTTGCTCTTAATAACCTGCACTGTCATATTTAGTAGTTAATCTGATGATACTTGCAGTTTGATGCCATTAGGACAACTGTTGCAACCTGGTTGAGATTATTTAGGTGACCGGAAATATCGACCTATTATAGCCGCTGCGTGCCCCTATGGGGTTTTCTAGACATTATGCTCCCACAGAACAAGAGTGTGCCGTCAAGTTGGGATGAAGAGGGTGAACTTGTAATAGAGCTATGATTCCAATACAAACTTTGCAATACCTTCATATGGAAATTCCTTCAGGCGAAAACAGAAAACATTGGTTGATTTTATTACTCAAGTTTCATACCACAGTAAGCTGGCGTTGACGCTATATTGCAAAGTCCAGCAAACCTTAACTTCCACCACTCCCCGAGCTGTACACCTGGCATTAGGTAGTCCGACATTGATTGTGTCCCTTTGGATATGATATGGCATTTATAACGCGCCTATAACAAGTGTTTCAAGGCGTGACGAGGCAAGGAAGGGGGAACAGAGGGAAGACAGAGACAACGATCTTACTAGGCCAAGTGACATTGAGATTGTGCAAGTGCAGGAGAAGGGGGAAGGGGAAAAGTGCAGGGGGAAGTGGGAGGGGGCAGTGCAGTACAAGGGAACGACAGTAAAAATAAATAGAATAAATAAAAGCAGTAAGAAAAAGTGCAGCCAGCTGGTGGCAAGGGTAAGTGCAGACATCAGGTGTCAAGTGCTGGCAAGGGGCTGTAGGGATACAGAAAACAGTCCCCAAGTGTGGCAGATGCCAGGGAGGCAGTGCAGGGGTGCAACTGTCGGGGGAGGGGACCTGGGCCCGAGATCAGCAGGTAGCCAGTTGACCAGTGCAGTTTCAGTTACAGCCAGGAGATGATCAGGGGAGAGGAGGAGAGAAGGCAGAAGCAAAGGGGAAGGTTTTAAGGTGCTTCCGGAACTGGAGATGGTTCTCCTCAAGTTTCAGGGAGGGAGGCTGTTCCAGAGGGAGTTCCAGCTGAAGAAAGAGATCTACCACCAACTTGTTGCTTTGAGAAGCGACTGACCCAGAGGGAGTTGGAGTTGGATGAGGCCTACAGGTGAAGTTGCCTCCTAACCAAAGAAGTATGCTTGAATACAATATATTGCCTAATCCAATTGAAAGTACTCAATAGGCTTCAGTACACACCAGCTACAATCACTAAATTCTCTCTTGATAATAGTAATGCATGCCTCAAATGTCATGGAATGCCCACAGATTTTATTAATATGTTATAGTATTGCCCATTAGTTGTTGCCTTTTGGTCAGCAGTTGCAAACAACACACTAGCTGTAATTACAGATATAGCACCCACACTAGCACCAAGAAAACACCTATTGGGGATACAAGTAAGATGTCAATTGTTAAGTTTAGGTTCTTCAATCTAGCATGTCTTATTGGCAGGAAATGCATTTTAAATTCTGGAAGTTTCGATGAGCCCCCATGTACTAAGTGGCTGAGAGAACTTGCATTTATAAAAGCTAGGGAAGACTTATATTTCACTTATTCCCCTGGCTCTTTGTCCTAAATACATATGGGAACACTTTGCTTTAATATGACTGAAATAAGAACCAAGACTTCTAATGAGCAACAATGTAGATGACAAAGTTACTTTTTGTTTACAATTTTACAGAAGGTGTGCATGGTTTTGATTTATATGCCTTATTCTAACATATGTGTCACTTGTAACTGTAAAAGAAATATGTTTCAATTAGGTATTATTACCAATACTTAATGTTTTAAAATAAAAGTTTCAAAAAGATTGTCAAAGCAGGTCTTTTGGGTCTTGTAGTGACTCGACATCTGTCAAGTCGGCTCAAAAGCTGCTCAAAGCGGGAAACAGACCCAAAGGCTACTCCTTTCTATGCTGGGCTATTGTGGGACACTGTGATCGGTCTCAGAGGAAAGCTAAATCCTTCTTCTGCCTTTCCCAGCAAGGAAGGTTGCCAGAGAACACTTGCAGGTGTGCCACTTTCAATGGACAGAGTACTGTGTACTGGTGCTTCATTATCAGGTAGGCCACTCCAAATGCTCCTGTGAAGTGGCTGGAAGGAGGTTTGGCTCCTTTCTTGGAAATCCCTACCTTCGCCCCAATGGCAGGCAATTTTGGACATAGGGAAACCCCACTATGTTTCCAGTTAAATCTTTCTTCTTAATTTCAAAGATGATTTCAATTTAGAAGTGTACATTCTCTTACAACTGTGGATTTGTCCAATGCAAGCCTTCTGTAAGGGGCCAAGTTTGGAGTTTTATCTTCTGATGTCAGCTCCCAGTGTGCCCTGTCTGCAGGTAGTTGGGAATGTGGACAAGAAATAAAGGTAGTCCAGGTATTTCCAAGACAAGGGAAATCCTGTCCTAGCTGCCTGGCTGCACCTCCTCTCTGACCTACTCTTTACCCTTCCTCTCTCTGCCTGCCTAAGAACAAAGAGATACCAGTAATTACCCACCTCTGTCGTGACTTCCCCATTGTGTTTCCAGAGCTTCCTATAGGGCACTGACTACCAAAGGAGTAGGTCCTGATCCACTAATAATAGTAATTGACACAGGGAAGTTCACACATCTATAGTCTCTGACTTACAACCAGACATATGAGCAGATTTAGCATTCAGCCAATTATTGAGTCCACAAATGTGAGCATTCCAAGAGCTGGCCTATTTTATGCCCCATTAGTAGCCAGTCCCAACATTGCTCCGCAGATAGAGATCCAAAATTTGGACATATGGATTGGGTGTGAGGTGATGACGAATCACAAAACCCCGTTCTACTTTGATTAGTGTGAGAAGACCAGAGAAGGAGAGGCCCAACAATTCTTTAAGAACAGGATTTAAGAAGACTTCATACCTGTCACATGCAGGCTTGTTCTGGAGACATGTCTCCTTGAGGCACAGGATGTCATATCCCTCCAGAACCTTCCCTACCTCTGTGAACAGAAATTAAAAGTCCCGGGTCTTCCATGATCCCACTCTCAAAGGTTCAAAGATTCTACAGGCTCTTTCTCATCAATCTATTCTCCAGCTGGTCGTGCCAACAACCCAGCTAGCCAGCTCCAATCAGGCCAATTTGTTTCAGTATTGTCTGGGCACACTTTGCCGGTCTTCAGGTTTTTTTTAAGTCCACCGTTCTTAATCGTGAAATTCCTCAAAGGCCTAAATTCTTTCTTCTGTTCTTCAATTATTGACAATGGCAGATCTGCGTCACTTATGACAGGCTTTTTGATGCGTGTTGGAGGTTGGTTGGGGTGCCCGTTTCTTAGCCTGATTATTCCAAAATCGCTCCTCACTATATTCTCTCAGATCATATTCCAAAGGTAGCAACCGTTCACCTTGCTCCAACAGTGCATCCTTGATGAGGTGGGTTTCTAGATGCAGCATTACGAAGTCTCCTCAGTCCTCCGATACACATTCAACCACTCTTATATCATCTGTTGTTATAAATCTCAGTGCTGGAATGCATGGAAGGAGATTCATCACGTTTTCCCTGTTCAGCAGGAGAGCTTTCCGGTCTACTGTGATTCTTTCGAGGGATATTTTTCAGGGTCTCCTCTGTTCTTCTTGGGGAGTATGAGCGATCATCCTGCCCCGGATTCTTCTGTGATCTGTTGATGTTACCAAAATGTTGCTTTCCTTCTTCCTTGGCCTTGAGGCCAATAGGTGCCGTCCAGCTCTTCAAATAAGCAGCCTTTCTTTTAGCCTCCAAGATTTGGAAAGTAGAGACCAATTTCTGCTGTGTAGGTGTCTCAACTGGATTTATGTTTCCGGGCTTTTGTGATATTAGGGCTTCCGGCTTCTCGATTTCTCTCCAGTCAGAATCACTCAGATTATTCCACCTATCATCTTCCTCACTGTCTATAATTTCCGGGAGATCACTGAGACAGGTGTCTGACTGGAAGGTGGATTCACCTGTCCTGGATTGTAGTTGATCCAGCCTGTTTGTGTCAGTATTATCATGGGGAGGCACATCTTTCGGCATCAAAAGTTCCATGCAGGGTCTTTTGGTAGAGTGGGTCAAATCCCCTTGAGGCGGCACTTGAATGATCCGTAAGAATGCCCTTGAGCCATTCATCTTTCTTTTCGGTGCCTGTTTTAAATTTTCTGTTTTTTTCTCTTGTAGAACATTGCTTTTTCTTTTCCGACCAGGGTCTGACCCACTACCGAAGCCACAGGCTTAAATATTGCAAACATATTTGCCTTGGTCGGCTCAAGATAGGAAATTGTCAGCAAGTCAACCATTACGTTTCCCTTCTCCTTGATTGCATTCGAGATGGGCCTATCCTCTATCAATTGGCAGGCCAAGGAGGCAGCATTCCTATCCTGGGCCGAGTACTGTGTTGACTTCCAGTGGGCCCTCATCCATTTTCCATCTTCTATGATGGCCTCCATAAATGAGGTTTTATTGGCCGTCTCTCTCCAGCCAGGTCTCAGAGCCTTTGCTACCACTGATTCGAGGTTTCTGTGTCAGTGTCAAGCCTTTGTTCTAGCTTTTTTGTGAAAGTATCTACATTTGTCAAATTTTGCTGCAGTGTGCACATAAGGCTCACTTTTTCTTGGATGGTGCCGTTTATTGACTCATATAGCTTACAGAAGCGAGATAGGGACATGGCCAGTGAGGCCATCACAGTGTTTTGGATGGTAGCTATCTCGTCTTTGAGAGTATCGCCCTCTTGCTGATGACCGCACCTAGCCTCACTGTAATTGTTCAGCATACTGGAATCCGAAGATGATGCACCGTGCCTTCTGGTTGGGGAAACTTGAAAACATTCATACTTCTCTTTGCTGTCACCCACCACTGGGGCTTCCACTAGGGTTTGACACCTTGCGGGTGCACTACTACAATTTGCCGTTCATCTCCAAGGCACTCTGTCTACTACAATTTCCGCTCCCAAGTCCTTGGCCCCAGTCTGGGATCCTGTAGGGGTAGCTGCCCTGGAGTGACTTTGCTCATCTCTCTAGACATCAAGCCTCTCTTTTATCATATACATACTCAATCGTCTGAGTGTGTTTATTTTGTCTGTCAAAAGTGATAAGTCCACTGCCAAATTTGCTGCTAAATCAGAGTTTTTAGGCTTGCCTAGCACCTCTTTAGGAGTTAGGTTCAGGGGGCTTTCCCTCTACTCTTCGGGATTGGAAGGTACCTATTGATCTCTCGGATGTGGAGTAGGATATGGAACACCTAGGGCAGGGCAAGACAAAGGGGGTAGATTGCTGGACAGTGGAATTATAACGGGGCTATAAACACATCCTGGCTCCTAAATTACTGAAAGACTTCCAGGAGGCCTTCAGGAGGGGCATGTTTCTGGGCTCAAGCAACAGAAAGATAGAGCGGAATGTGGTTCATTTAGACCATCCTATTGTCTATGATCAATATAGATTTAAAGATTTTGAGCAAAATAATGGCACACAGACTTAGCAATGTGATGACTAGGTTAGAGCACGCTGACCAATCTGGATTTATACCAGACAGGAGCACCAACCAGAGTTTGCAAAAATTATTTCTGATTGTAGATCAATGTAAAAGTGCAAGGGAAGGACTGGGCATAGCTTGCATAGACTTGTACAAGGCATTCAATACTATCAATTGGGAGTGCATGTGGATGGTCTTAGATGAAAATTAGGTTGGGGGACCGGTTCTTACGGTGGGTCAAGCTGCTGTACAACAAGCCCATTTTAAGAGTGAAAGTCAATAAGAGTTTGTATGAGTCCTTGGAGGTGGGCAGGGGTAACAAGACAGGGTTACCCCTGTTGCTGATAATATTTTCTTTAGTAATTGAGCCCCTAACTACTGTGCTCAGAGGGAGCTATAATACCTGCAGAGTTCACATAGGAGAGTCATCGCACTGTGTAGGTTTGAATGCAGACAATATTATCTTGTATGCTGCTAACCCTACGTGGTCTCTGGGACCCATTTTGGAAACAGTGGAGGAGTTTGGGACAATGTCAGGGCTACTGATAAGTAGGCCCAAGTCCACAGTATACATGACAACAGACATAGTGGGGGCAGATTTTTACGATCTTGTATGAATGTTACTTTTATGCGATTCACAAATTTAGATGTGCGGGTGAGTGCAGATTTGCAATGGGTGTACCAGCAGAATGTGTAGGAGGCGCTGCTTACGTTTGGCAAAGCAGGAGGTCTTTGGGCAAAGTTCCATCTGTCTCCAATGGGTTGAGTGGGTTTAGCACTGATGATGGTACTACAAGAATGTTATATGTGTTCCAATAGATGCCATAGGATTAACAGGGTATTGTGGACATTTATTTGGAGGGCAGAGGCTCCAAAAGCCATGTTGTTGACATTACAAGTACCAGCGGGACAGGGGGGCATGGGTGTCCCTGACTTCAGGGCTTTTTTTTGGGCAGTAACGTTACAACAAGAATGGTAGATGAGATGTGCTGCCCTGCAAAATTGTTTGAGCTGATTAGGGCCGGTGAGCACCCTTATTAAAGTCTGTAGGCGGGTGGCGGGAGCACCCAGCAATAAAATGATGTACCTACCTGAGATGTTTTTAAGCAGTAGTTGCAGGTGGCATAGTGCTAATGGGCTGACTCGGATGAGAGGTGAGGTAATCCGATGTTGGGGAAAGATTGAAGATTTATATTTTAGATATAGGGCGGCAATATAGTAGGAGGTTAAACAATGAAGATTACCCCTGCTACCTGCGCAGGGAGTATTAATTCTATTAAAGACTAGGAGGCGAGCATTATGCTTCATCTTCCTTTAGTTCTACTCTTCAGCAGTTCAACAAAACACATATAAAACCATGAAAAGTGTATAACAAAAACTTTTCTATTTTCCAAACTACAATATCCATGAGTCTCTGTAGTCCATGCCCTCTCCACCAGTCACAACCCACTTCCTGTGCCTGGACTCCTCCTCTGCTTTTACTCGCTCTGACAGTCTCTCATGCTCTTTAACTGCTCCTCGCTAACAGTGTGAAGGCTCCTCTGAACTTTAAACCCAAGTGCCGGAACACTCGCGGTTCTCTAGACGCTCCCAGCTACGGCGTCGCTTTCAGCTATTCTTCTGATCTTCCCCTATGAAAAAACACAATAGGAGATTTTAGGGTGGTGCGTACGTAATGTACTAGCTCATATAATGCATTGACATTTTATATACAGTACATTATCCGGGTGGGAATTTAATGCTCGCCTCCTAGTCTTTAATAGAATTAATACTCCCTGCGCAGATAGCAGGGGTAATCTTCATTCTATGACAAGACTGGAGGCAAGCATTATGCTTGTTCAAAGTGTCCCCAACACCGTACTAGCCAAACTCTCAGCTGGCTTAAAATAAAACTCTTTAAATGTGCGATCACTTGACCAGTCAACTGCCGACATTATTTCACTCAAGGGCACTCCTGCTCTTGCGGCTGATGAGGCCATTGCCCCTCTCACTGAATGGGCTCCATACGTGTTCACATTCACACCTGCTGCATGCATGATATCTTTGACCCATCTTGCGATGGTAGCTTATGCAACTGCATGATAGGGCTTCCTGCGCGCCATTAATAGATGAGTAGCATTAGCTGCTCTATGCTCTGCTGTTCTATTCTCGTACTATTTAATGCATCATGCCACGCACCATTTCGAATTGTTCGGAAAATACGGATAATTCACCGTAGTGGTTCCTGTCTTGATTCTCCTGACTATGGAGAATGTGACTCCCTCCGGTCCGAAAGACTGTCTGTTAATTTCTAATGCTCTCACGTCTGATACTCGCTTGCAGGAAATTAAGCATAACAGCATAGCTAGCTTGCCTGATAATTGCTTAAGTGAAAGGTACTTATCTGTTGGCCAACTTGATAGTACGTTCAGCACTGCAGCTAAGTCCGTCCAAAGTTGTGGTACATCTGGGCTCCGGGGGAACCTTAAACCTTGCTCTCCTGATGAGCCTCACTACTGCAGGATGTTCTCCTGCTGGGACGCCCTCTATTGGCATGTGACCAGCTGAAATTGCTGATCTGTACACTCCTATCGTACGAAAAGCTCTCCCGTTCTGCAATAAGTTCGCTAGAAAGTTCAGTATTTCTACTACAGGTGCTGAAATGGGATGAACACTTCTGTTCGTACACCAGCTTGTCCATTTTGCCCAAGCTGCGTCATAGCTCCTCCTAGTGGATGGAGCCCAGGATTCAGCGATAAGCTGTGCAGCCTCCTCCGAAATTCCTGACAGTGCCCAACATTTCCTGATATCCTGCACGCGACTAGCGGAAGTGTCCCTCTCACTCTCAGAAGATGACACGACCCAGCTGGGTCCGTGAGCAGTCGCTCTCCTTCGGGGAGAACTCTGGGTATGTCCGTTACCAGTTCCACTAACGTCGGAAACCACACCTGTGACTTCCATAAAGGCGCTACCAATACGAACTCCGCCTTCTCCCTCTGACATTTCGCTAGAGCTCTGCTCAACATCACGAATGGGGGAAAAGCGTAGTGCGGGCCTCCTGTCCACTCTTGTAGGAGTGCATCGGTTCCTTGCGCTCCCGGGTCCAGCCTCCAGCTATAGTAAAGGTCTCTCGGCGCATTGAGCCAAGAAGCGAAAAGGTCTATCTGCAACGGTCCACATCTCGTGTTCAGCTTCTGAAACACTGCTGGATCCAGTCTCCAATCGCTGGAGTCCCTTAGGTACCGCGAGTTCCAATCCGCTACTACATTCAGTGTGCCCGGCAGGTACTCTGCTGTCACTGAAGTCTCTGATCGTAGACAGAAGTGCCACAGGTCTTTCACTAGCTCTGCTAGCATCTTGGACCTTGTGCCGCCCAAATGGTTGATGTATCGCACTGCTGATATGTTGTCCATCTTCAGCAGGACACAAGATTTCACTCTTTCTCTTGTGAAAGCTTTGATCGCGAACGATCCTGCTAAGAGCTCCAGACAGTTTATGTGCAGGCGAAGCTCCTCTTCGCTCCACTTGCCCCCGGTCTGAAGAGACCCACATCTGGCTCCCCAGCCCTTCCGGCTGGCGTCTGATTCTATTATCAGATCTGGCTTGTTCCCAAATATGGCTCGCCCATTCCAGGCATCCATATTCCTTAACCACCACTCTAGCTCTGTAATGGAGTCTTGATCTAGCGGTACTTGCTGATGGTACTTCAGACCTTGCAGCAGGTGCTTTATCTTCAACCTCTGCAGCGCTCGGTAGTGTAGGGGACCCGAAAATATGGCCTGAATAGAAGCTGCTAGTAGCCCTACTATTCTCACTAATGTTCTGAGAGATACTTGCTGCTTTTCCAGGCATACTCTGATCTCTCTCTTGATGTCTTTTATCTTCCGAGCTGGAAGTTCCAATGTCGCCTTCCTGGTGTCTAGGACAAACCCTAGGAAGTCTAACCTCCTTGCTGGCGTGGTATCTGACTTTTCTATGTTCACTAGAAACCCTAGTGAAGACAGAAGATCTTGCACCCATTTTGTTTGGTACACTAATACCTCCCGATCTTCCGCTAGGAGTAAGAGATCGTCCAGATAAATAATCAGCCTGACTCCCTTCTCCCTGATCGCTGCTGCCACTGGCTTCATCAACTTCATGAAATCCCAGGTTGCAGAAGCCAGCCCGAACGGCATTGTCTTGAATTGCCAGAATTGTTTTTGCCAGCGAAAAGTTAGAAATGGTCTGTACTCCTCGAGAACAGGAACCGTAAGGTAAGCGTCCTTCAGATCTAGACGTGTGAGCCAATCTCCTTCTCTTAGGGAGTCTCTGAGCTGATGGACGCCCTCCATCTTGAAGTGCCGATATATAATCCAGCTGTTCTGCTCTTTGAGATTTATAACTGGGCGTACTTTCTCCTTCCTGTGCACCAGGAACATATTGCTCACAAACTTCGGGGAGGGTTTTGGATCTCTCTATCGCCTGCTTGCTGGCTAGCTGCGCTATCTCGCTGTCTAGGCATGCTCGTTCCGCTTGCGCTAATTTCTGCACCTGCGGCCTGCATTGCTGGACCGGGGTTTCTATGAAATCTAGTTGAAGACCTCTGACGGTCTGCAATATCCAGGAATCGCTTGAAAGCTCACGCCAGTTCTCTAAAAATATGCGCGTCCTCCCCCCTACTGGAGGGTACTGAATTGCTCTCACCTGGTGTAAATCCTTGACCTCGCCCTGATCCTCTGGACCTGCGGCCCCTTGGGAACCTCCCTCTGGACGGGAAGAAAGTGTCTTGACTCTTGTTCTCCCAGTATTGCGCCCTGGGGTTATGGGGCCTTCTTCCTCCTTGGTTGCGACCAGCAGCACGACCCCTGAAGCGGCCGGTCCCTCCAAAAACTCTACTCGAGAATATTTTGTGGATCGATGTCTGGGCCTTTTCTAGCGAAGCATATGTTCCGACAAACCGGCCCATCTCCTTCCCAAATGTCTCTCCGAACAGGAGGCCTTGGGCTCCTTCTCCCGCTTCGTACGATGACAAATTGCTAAGCTTTGAATCTATTTTGAGTAATAGGTCCTTTCTTCTCTCTGACGCGATGGCACAATTCGCGTTTCCGAGAAGACAGACTGCTCTCTGAGCCCAACCTGCGAGGGCTTCAGGGTCAACCTCCTCTTCTGTGTCCTTAGCCCTCTCTGCGAGGTCCATAATCTTGGCGAGGGGTCCCGCTAAGTCCAATACTTTTTCCTGGCAGCTTTTCCAGGATCTAACAATACCCTTGTGAGGGTCCTTGCTCGTTTTTGACATGAAGGTCAGCATCTTTGGATCGAGCTCGGGGGCTTCTGACACTTTTCCTGGAAGGTCTGGTCGCGGGCACTCGGCTCGTAGGCGCTGCCTCACTTCTTTGTCTAGCGGTTTGCATAGTCTTGCTGCCATATACTGTGCAACTAGGGGGGATGTTTCCACTCGGTGGACCTTGGATTCCAGATGCTGTCCGGGTCGAACATATCCTCCTGCTCTTCGAGGAGGTGCTTTTCCTTCTGCACTCTCTTACCCCCACTGGGTCTCGCCCAGTCCTCCTCCTCGGCCTCCTCTTCTTCCTGCGAGGCCTGGTCTTCTATCAGCTCATCTTCCGAGCCTGGGTCTCCTCCAATGTTGTCATCCCCTGGAGCGAGGGTCATGAGGTCTGGCACTGCCTGCCTTTGTAGGTAAGCTTTTTTAAGCTTCGTGAAAGCGTCAGGCACCTCTGAGGCCTTTTCTACCGCCTCTTCCAATGAGCCCCGGGGTTGTCAGAGGCTTTCCTCTTGAGGGCTAGCTTACTCCCCTTATGTTCCTCTTTCGAGGGTACTGTGGGCGTGCCCTTACAGTCTTTGGTGCTATTATCCGGCTGCGAAAGCATAGCTTCTAAAGTTTCCAGCCTCTCCTGGAGGGGTCTCACCACCTCAGCCACTGCATCAAAAAGAGAGCTACCCAGCACTTGCTTAAAGCTGGCAGCGAGGTCTTGGGATTGCTCCTCCTCACTCCACTCAAATTCTAACATCTTCTTGCTGAGCTGTGTGCCCCAAATACCTTAGTCAGGTGTCTGAGCACGCCCACTACTCTCTCTTGATGCTACTGATTTAATAAACTCCCTTTTTTTTCTTTTTTTTTTCTTTTTTCTTTCAGTGGCTGCACCTTGTGTTTAGTGTGCCTTCTGGCTCCTGCTCTTACTGTGCCAATCTACTGCTTGTCTGCAGTGTAGGGATCTGCAGTCTCTTGCTCTTTACTGCTCATAGGCTCGAGGGCTGCTGAGCTTTATGGGTGCTTTACTAAGCACGGCGCGCGCGATCCATATGACCGCTTAAATCCTTTCATACAGTTCCCTTATCTCCGGGTATTGCTCTGAAATGCTTGTACGAGCGATCAGCCGCTGTGTGACTGTGTGCTCGGCACTCCTCTGTGATGCTGAAATCAGCGCAATCTCATGCGCCTAAGCTCCACCCACCCACGGGTGGGGGCTCGCTTCTTGGAGAGTCGTTGCACGCTTCGCTCGCACTAGCTCTGCCCACCCGCGGGTGGGGGCTGCCGGCGCGAGTCTGTGAGCTAAATAACTTAGTGCGCTGCGTAACTCGCGGGTGCCGGTTCCTCCTTTCCAAGGGAGGAAGCCGGGCCTCGCGAGTGCAGTCGCGAACATCGCAGTATCATCCAACGAGGCTGATGGGACCCCTGGGGTTCCGGTAATACGACACGGGGACTGTCAGCCTCGCGAGAGAATCCTTTATCTAAAGGAAACGCCTTTCCCCAAAGGGTTTACTTGACCACCTCTGACGGCGAGTTCAAATGAAAACGCTTAATCTTGTACGGGCACGCGTGTCTGTAAAGACCACAATTATAACACTACGAATGTTTCAAGCAAATAACTTTACATTCACACGCCTACATGCTTTCACTCCTTAAGGTCCCTGCTCTCCTTTTAAGAATCTTTCCACTCTCACTCAGTCCAATCACCGCTGCATATGGAGAGGGAAACAAAAGGTACTTATCTGCTTGTAGAGCAGTAAAAGAAGAGGAGGAGTCCAGGCACAGGAAGTGGGTTGTGACTGTTGGAGAGGGCATGGACTACAGAGACTCATGGATATTGTAGTTTGGAAAATAGAAAAGTTTTGTTATACACTTTTCATGGTTTTATATGTGTTTTGTTGAACTGCTGAAGAGTAGAATTAAAGGAAGATGAAGCATAATGCTCGCCTCCAGTCTTGTCATAGAATTGCACCCATTGATATCCCAGATCGTCTTGGATTATGCTAGGTTGAAGGCAGCGCTGTGACAACTTTAGCCAGAGTTTTCACTGAAACCAAATGTGCAACCGATTAATCAGACTTTGACTGGCTTAGTAGATAAGTGAAGAGAATACCAGAGCTCTATGAGGCAATCTCTAGGAGAATGGAGGGAAGGTTACAGGAGGTTAGCGAGACGTGCAAACCAGATTTTGGAGACCAAATGACTAATGAGAAATGGATGATGGCACTCATACATACTAAAGAGGTTACTAGGAATGCAAGATTTTGCTGGTTGCAGGAATGCAAGATTTTGCTGGTTGCATTATAAAAGTATAATGAGAGCGTATATCACACTGATTATGATAGTCAAAATGGCAGCGGATAAGAAATCCACATGTTGGAGATGTGGGTATGCATAGTGTACAGATTTACATATGTGGTGGGAGCGTGGTACGGTGGTGCCATAATAGGAAGCAGCGGTAGAAAAGCTGGGCAGATTATCAGGAAGAGCTATACACTCGACAATTAAATACTGTTTATTGGGATTGCTGCCCATCAGGAAAAGGGATGATGTGGCGAGCAAGTTATGTGCTCTGGGGTTTGTGTTAGCGAAGAGGCACATAGTAATAGCCCGGAAACGCAGGCAAGGATAGTGTGTGTCCTGAAGCGTACAACCTTTTTTAAACGAATGCTCAGATCTGAATCCACCCTGTAAAATATGTTTGAGGAAAGAGTTTTCATTTGTATAGGCTGGTGATCAGTGTTTGAATAGCCTGGTTGCACAGAGGACGTGAGTATGAAGAGGGGGTATGCAGCATTTAAGAGTAATGGAGAGATCGTTATATTCCTAGCTGCAACATGTATTCTAGCGTGTCTTCTGTGGGGTGTAGAAGCGTGGCTTTCACAGAGGACAGTAATGTTTTACTGGTACTGGGGAAACAGCTTTGGGACATCAGTATTGTACATCAGACTGTACATGTATGACAAGTGGGAAATTCAATGTACCTAAACAAATCTTCATTATGATCATCATCAATACACCCGCACATCTCTATGGGGACTTTAATGTCAAAGTTTTCACACATTATCTCTAAGAGGGACTTTAACATTGCTGGAATCGGGCACCATCTCTGTGAAGGCTTTAACTGCATTGTAACCACATACAATCTCTGTAGGGACTTTAACAGTTGGTTAGAACTGGCTGACATGCTTTTTCAGTAGCAGCTGCCAAATTGTGGGATGCTCTCCCAAGAGCAGTTAGAGTGATAGCGAACCATCTTATGTTCAGGCGCATTCTAAAAACTCTGTTATTTTAGCTGCCTGATGGTCGGGATCTGTGTGAATTTTCTGTGTTAGGCAGAATCATCTGCAGTACCCTTAGGGAACACTACAGACAATTAAGATTACAAGTGATAGTACAATTTGACCTTTGGTACAAGCCTGTACTACACAGTAAAATGGTAGCGATGGCTGAGCAGCCAGACCTATTTCAAGAGCAAATGAGCAGTAACAGGGATTACACAAAGGACTACAATTACTGTGACTCAAACAAACTCTGACTCAAGGTTTCTGGTTAAAAATATGAGTACATTTATTTTTAAACCATCTGTTCACAAAACACTTCACTTCTATTAGATAAAACCACACTCTAAATATACTACACACAACCAATTCCTCTTGTTTAGGTCAATTCAAGGTAAGTACATTAGGATTTGACAGACCAGTGTTTTCGAAACAAAGACGTTACCATGGGTTAATTTGGGATCACTTTTTGACAGTAATGACAGTTCGGTCTTACGAAAGAAAAGCGTACCCGCGGAAAGAAATGTAACCGTAGTCAAACACACTTAGCACATAGAATAAAACAAGGGAATAGTGGATAAAAATCATAGGCAAAGTTTTTGTCAAGGCAATAGAATCAGAGGCTGTGTTCTAAGAGGCAGATACAAGTCAATAGGCCTGCGCCAGTGCAAATGGAGCAGGGGTTCTGTTGTCGAGGATCACACGGTGAGAACAGCTCAAGTTTAACGTTGCAAGGAGTACTGGATATTGTCAAAGGGAAGCAAAAGTTATAAGAGGGAAGGAAGAAAGGACAAGCCTTCGGAAAGGAAAAGGGTTCACCCCGATTCCTCAAGGTCGGACGAGAGAACGACCAAATGGACACAGTACCTTATTCGGATGAAGAAAGCTGGTGCTACGGCAGTTGTTCCTGGTAGTTCCTGCAGACTCACGGTTCCTGAAGCTTCAGTCGGGGGACAAGAAGGAGGACGTCTGGAGCGATCTGCACTACCCAGGGATGAGGCCAACAGCAGCAAAGCAACGATGGATAAACAGGAGAGGGCTCTTCTGATGGCTATCTGGACCACTACAGCTGAGTACAGTGATTTCGACCCAGAAGAATATTCTCTGGCTGTAGAAGGTGAGCTGGTTAATCCCACCAGGCTCAAGGGAAGAAGGCTCTGGACTGGATCGTCTCTGTTGTTGAAGGGTAGATAGCTCAGGACTACAGCAGGGCTTCACCAGGATCCAGGGGTTGCAGCAGCCGTCTTCTTCTCCACTTCTCTTCGGTTCTTGTAGTTCCAGTGGTGACTCTGACTTCCAGCCTAAGAGTCTTGCCTTTTATGCCAAAATTCCCCATTCACACAGCCTGGCTGTCAATCGCACAGCAGGGGGGTTGTCCAGCCCGGACAACCACCTCAGCCAATCGACACAAAGTGCAACTTGGGTCTCCAAGGAGACCCTGTGCAGGGGGTGACTAAACCCCTCTCTCACATTCAGCCCACCTAGACACCCAGACGCCAAAGGAGGGCTTCTTCGCAGAAACCCGCCAATGGATGGAGAACAAGGAAACCAAACCAGTTTTGGCGCGAAAATCAAACAACAAGAAAGACCTTTCCAACACGAAATGGCGACAAACCACACTAGGACCGAAAATAAAAATGATATGGGGTGGGATAGCAGTTTTTATGTTCACATCTGCCACCACAGCCAGAACATTAAAACAGGAATCCATGTAAAAATAATAGTTACCACTGCCACCAGCCACGTCGAGTCGGGAAGGGGGACACAAAGTGCCCATTGAGGTACAGAAGGACAGGGGAAAGATATTCCCCTCCAGTACTCCATTGTAAAATGGTTGGTACTGGATCTGTATTAAAAAGGACTAGTAAAGCCAATGGTGACTTTACATGTTTCTGGGGGACAGTAGTCATCCCCAGAAATGGAGTTCACAAGGGAAGTCTGAAAGACATCCCTGTGTCACTACACTAAAGGTGCTGTGTGAAACACAAGTAAAACGATGATGCCTATGGAGTTGGTGACACTCCATAGCCAATGAGCACAAAAAGTACAACACACACACAAAAATACACTGTAAGAGTGGGAAAAAGGATCACACTCTTGCCAGGTGGAAAAAATAAACCACAGAAATCCAGCAAAGCTGCTGAGGGACTCACTATGTAAGGGAAATTAGCCATAAATGAGAATTCCCCCTAACATTCTGCAACGGAAATGTTGGAGGGATCAATGACCGAAGATTATTTGCTCAAAATAATCTTCGGTCATTTCTTCCCTGAACATTCCCGATGTGCGGAAACCCCTACCCAAACCCCCACCCACACCCCTACCCCCACCCCAACAGACCCCCACCCCGACTGCCTTACTTACCTTGCCTTCTGTCTCGCTGGACCCTGTGACACCTGTTCCCTTTCACTTTTGTGATCAGGAACCGGCACAGCAGGGTCCTTTTTGTTCAGTCGGGCAGCTGCAAGGGTGTCCCCCGCAACCCCCGCTCACTATACTGTTTAGTATGGTGAGAGGGGTGTTGCGGGGACACCCCTGTAGCCCCTATGCAGACTTTTTAAACGTGTTTCATTTTTTTTGACCGACCTCACCAAAAGACCTAAACACACACCACAAAAACTTCGAAAAATTGCTAGTTAGAACTTTTTGTGGTGTGCGTTTAGGTCTTTTGGTGAGATAGGTAATTTTGGGTTAGGTAATTTCATCCTATTGTGATGGTTGCAACCAATGCTGTCAGTCTATCAGCGCCATGATGCCTTGGTGAACGTGTGCTTTACAAATTGTGATAACATAACATAATTATCACACACCGTTTCTGTGAGGACCTGGCCATCATTATTATGACACACAATCTCTATTGTGACTTCAACATCACCATCATCATACACCATGTTTATAGGGACTTGATATTAATCACAAACCACCTCTGTGGGGACTTCAACACCAGCATTACCATACATCATCTTTGTAGGGACTTCAACATAATTATTATTACACACTATCTCTGTGGGGACCTTAACAATATCATTATTGCACAACATTTATTTGTACTGCAACATCATTATTGTCAAACACTTATATCACATTGCATCTATGTGAGGACGTTAGCATCATTATAATCATACACCATCTCTGTAGGGGCTTTAAGATGATCATTGCACACCATTTCTGGGAGCACCTAAACATCAATATCATGAGAAGCAATCTCTATTATGACTACATCATCTCCAACATCACACACAATGTTTATAGGGGCTTTGATATCATTATAATCACACACAATCCTTCCGGGGGTTTCAACATTATCTCTGTGGGGACTTTAACATTATAATAATTACACACCATCTTCTTGGAATGCAACATCATTATTTTCACACACTGAGCCTGATTACGCGCTGGGTGGTATCCTGGCTGGGATACCGCCCAACTTTATTTGTGTTAGCGCCCACCCATCCGGCAGTATTACTGCCGGATCACGGGTTGGGCGCTAACTGTTACTCCCCATTCCCTGTTGGGTCCATTGAACCCAATGGGGAATTTTCAGCAAAATTACCACGCACTAATACTGCTGGCATTAATTGCGCCAAAAATTTGCATTTTTCCAGTGTGTTTACCCCCGGCTCTGAGCTGACTCGGGATTGGGCAAACCCTTAAATGCTGTAGAAACACCGTTACTGCTGCATTTAAGGGCTTCCGCTGAACTCGTGATCAGGCCCACTATCTGCTAAGGTGATTTTAACATCACCAATATAACAACACATCTATGAGAGGAATTAAGCATCATTATAACCACATACCATCTCTGTGGAAACTTTCATATAATCAAAACAAACCATTTCTGTGAGGACTTGAATATCTATATTGTGATGTACAATATTTATGGTAATTTTAACATCACACACCAAGTCTACGGGCATTTTAATATCATGATAATCACACACCATCTTTGTGGGGACCTTAACATTATCATAATCGAACATCTTCTTTTTGGACTGTAACATCATTATTATCCCACCACATGTCTGTGTGGACTTTAACCTAATAATCCCATGCCATTTCTGCGAGGATCTGAACACAATCTCTGGGACTTCAACATCACCAACATTACACAGCATGTCTATGGGGACTTCAACATCATGATAATTACACACCATCTATGTGACGACATCAACATCAGTGTTCATATGCATCAGAATGATAATGCACCATCCTTCGGGGTCTTTAGCATCATCATTATCGCACACGATGACTGTGAAGACTTCAACATAAGTATTGTCATACAGCACCTCATGGCGGTCTTTCATATCATTGTGATCACACACTGTCTCTGTAGGGACTTGATCATCACTGTAAAACACAGCATCTTTGTGAGGACCCCAGCATCATTATAATCACACCTTCTCTGTGGGGACCTCAATAACAGTATTAGCACACACAATCTTTGCAGGGACTGCAACATCATCTCTGTGGGGACTTTGACATTATAATGGCACACCATATTTTTGGAATGCAACATTCTTATTTTCATACACTGGGCCTGATCACGAGTTGGGTGGTATCCCAGCTGGGATACTGCCCAACTTTATTTGCGTTAGCACCAACCCATTGGGCGGTATTACTGCCGGATCACGGGTTGGGCGCTAACCATTACTCCCCATTCACCATTGGGTCTATTGGACCCAATGGGGAATTTTCTGCAAAATTACAGCGTGGTAATACTGCTGGCGGTAATTGCGCCAAAAATTCACATTTTTCCAGCGTGTTTACCCCAGCTCTAAGCTGGGGTAAACACGCTAGACTCGGGATTGGGCAGATCCTTAAATGCTGTGTTTACACTGTTACCGCTTCACTTAAGGGCTACCGCCCAGCTCGTGAACATGCCCACTATCTACTAAGGTGATTTTAACATCACCATTATAACAACACATTGATGTGAGGAATTTAGCATCATTATAAACACACACCATTTCTGTGGGGACTTTCACATAATCATCACACACCATTTCTGTGAACACCGGACCATCTCTATCATGACGCACAATCTCTATGGTAACTTCAACATCACACACCAAATCTACGGGCACTTTAATATCATGATAATCACACACCATCTTTGTGGGGACTAGAACATAATTAGTATCACACACTATCTTTGTGGGGACCTTAACATTATCATAATTCAATATCATCTTTTTAGACTGTAATATTATTAGTATTCCACCACATGTCTGTGAGGACTTTAACCTAATAATCCCATGCCATTTCTGTGAGGATCTGAACACAATCTCTGGGACTTCAACATCACCAGCATCACACACCATGTCTATGGGGACTTCAACATCATGATAATTACACACCATCTATGTGAGGACATCAACATCAGTGTTAATATACATCAGAATTATAATGCACCATCCTTGGGGGTCCTTAGCATCATAATTATTGTACATGAGACTGTGAAGTCTTCGACATCAGTATTATCATACAGCACCTTATGGAGGTCTTTCATATCATTGTGATCACACACTGTCTCTGTGGGGACTTGATCATCACTGTAAAACACACCATCTCTGTGAGGACCTCAGCATCTTTATAATCAAGCCATCTCTGTGGGGACCTCAATAACAGTATTAGCACACACAATCTTTGCAGGAACTCTTCCTGTAACATAATCACGCACCATCCCTATCAGGAAACCAACTTCATTAACACCACACACAGTCTCAAAGAAGACAGTAACATCTCCATCATGATACCAATCCTAGAGAGAGGATTTGGTTCAGTGGACAAGATGGTGAACTTGAAACAATGAAAGCTGAATTTAAGTCACTGCTTTCCCCCTCGACCCAAGTATGTGATTCTGGGTCATTCACATCATCTTTCTGTTTCCCATGCCTCTTTTCTGACACTTTTGGAGGGTTTATAATTCTGTTTAATCTTATAATTAACTGTTTTTAAGTGAATGTCTTATGGGAATAGCAATACCTTTATCATCCATCTTCCATCTGTTGTGCATACATAGGATGTAGGCAGGTACTTCTATATAAATAGAATCGCATAATGTACAAAGAGTCCTGTTAAACAAACAGCATTTTGCAAATGGTTGCTCAAAATTCCCAATAAGAATAATAAAGCAAGTCCCCACAAGGATGGTAACACACGTTCAAGTCCCCATAATGATGGTACCGTACACGCAAATTAAAAATAACCATTTCTGAAAATTTGAAGCTGGATCCTGTATTAGGATTTTTTTCTTAACATATTTCTGTTATTAGTATGTTTTTTAAAATATTGGGAAAGGGTAGTCCCCACAAAGTTGGTTTCCACACATTGGGCCTCATTACATGGTAGGCAGTAAAGGATTACCGGCACCGGTAAGGGCACCGGTGCCAGTTAACCCTTCCCACCCTATTCCGAGGTCCCTTATCGGGTCCCTTCCTTAACGCCTGGTTTTACGGTACCGTTATTAACTCCATCCCCATTCCCATTGAGCCTTATGGAGGCTCGAATGGGAATGGGGAATGGTTCCCAGAATGTTCCCGGAATGGGGACTTACCGGGTCCTTCAAGGTTGGAATGACCCGGTAAGTCCCTATTTCGGGAACCCCGACCCGGAATTGTGGTAAGGGGGTAGCCATGGCGCTAATAGTGCCATGGCTACCGCCTACCTCGTAATGAGGCCCATAGTCCCGACAAGGTAGGTAAAACTTGTATGTGCGTGTGTATGTGTGTGTGTGTGTATATGTGTGTGGGGTGCACGCAGGTGGAAGTGTAGATATTTTCAGGTATGGTGCAAACATGTATCTTTATCTGAAAGATACACTAGGCATTTTACCCTTGAATGCATGGATTCATTTGTTGCATTACATTGTACAGAGTAATGCCCTATGTGTAACCATTACAAAGAGGATGAATTTAATTTCTATTGTTTCGGCCCCATTTGATGTATTTTAAGCGTAAATGACTGATTCCTTTGCTATTCTAATGGGATCTTTGTGTTTTTCAAGAACACGGTTTGCAGATGAGGGACACTGTCTGATTCATGCTTTTTAACTACGGCTGATTCAGACGGAGTTATTCTAAATATTAAGAATATTGCATTTCTTATTATCTGATTTTATCTGTGTTATTTTCATAACCTATGTTTAGTAGTATTTTATTAGGAGTATCAATGTATTTATTTGTTAATGAGTTTCTTGTAGGAATTATGTGTGAGTAATTTGCCGTTGCTTTTTTCTCTGATGAATTTTAACTTATGGAATTTTGAAAATTAGTACTTTTCCTTGCTTCTGTAATGCTTTCATGGCGCATTGATTAAATAAAGCATGGGTGATGATGGTAAACGTACCAGGGAGAGAGACCACAGAAGTAAACAGGCCAGAGAGTACATTTATTTATTGATCATTTCGATTGCCTATTGATTGTGTGAGTTCTCAGACATTGATATTCGAAAGGTCTGAGAAGGTTAGGAGAGATTGTATGAAAATGCCATCCAAACGTTCCCCATTTGCACAGTAAATTGCTATTTTGGAGGCACACGTTTTCTGCCTTCCTACTTCATTCCTTCTAAGGAGTTACCTTTCACTTGCCTTTGGAGAAGGATCTGGACAGTAAATGTTTTGCCAGGATTTTTTGTTTTTATATTTCTGTGCTGCTTAGGAACGACACTTGTTTTACACTTTACTGGAGTTGAGCAGAGTGTTTGCGCTGGTATTTGGTGATGTATTTCTTCTGTGTGCCTGGATGGATGTTCATACACATGGAGCAATCCTGGGCGAGATTTATCTGCCTACATAGTCTGCATACACTTTGTGCCAGCTTCAGACTCTTTGTATGTTCATATTGCCTTAAAAGGGGTTGGAAAATAAAACACCTGTGCATTTCAGCATAAAATGACCTCAGAAACTCAGCGAGACTATGTATGCCAAGATGCATTGCAGACCCATGTGCGGTTGCTTTTATGAAGACTAGTGAGTGCTAGGTATCATCACTGTATGTAGATCATAAGGCTACATTGATCTCTATATTGAATTTTGGACCAGTTTTATGGGCCTAATTAAAATATAGACCATTGAGAGAACTACGTCAGGGGGATAAAGGATACCTCCAGGCAAAAAGACATTTGGGGTCCCTTAGAAACTATCTAAACAACACACAAGAGGAGTCGGGAGAAGAAGATGGTCATTCCGATAGTTGATACTGCATGTCTAGAAATGCTAATATTTTTCATGTTACAATATATTCAAATGTATGTGAATGGAACTAAGAATCTTGACCTTGTTGTATTATACTCTTCAGTGAAAAATAAAGTAAAAAAAAAAGAAAATTGTGTTAGGCAGGGAGTTTTGTGTTAGGTTAGGGAAATGAGGAGTTTTGCCAATCCCCTTATTTCTTTAAATAAAATGGCGTCTAATCCCAAACTAAAAAAAATATATATATATACATATATATATATATATATATATATATACATATACATATATATATATAAAACATTATATTCAGCATAGTTTGAGACACAGGTTTAGGATTAGACAAAAGCAGCGGCATCGAAGTAATCACGATTGAGCTGACGTTGCAGGTACTTCAACTATGATCAAGGAGCTTAGTGTTTGCCTGTGCTGGAATGAAAATCAGAGGTTTCAATATACTATTTTACAAAAATATCATACAACGAGAGCAGAGATTGTCTTCCTAGCTTCTCCCAGTGCTTAGTAGGTGTCTGAGATAGTTGAAGAAGTGGTCTGCTGTTAGCCTGTGTCTGCCTCCTGGGTGGCTTTGCAAGCTTGTAGGACTTGGAGTAGGCACGAGCCCAGGGCAGTAATGTGAAAGGCCTGTCTGTCAGCCTGCAGTGGATGACTCTTCTCATAAATTGACTCAACCCGTCTGGCATGAGATGACCAGTGCTGCATTAGGTGTACAAGCTGTTTTTCGACTTTACAGTACTGACTTAGTGAATTTACATACTGTGCAGACTCTGTGAACAAGCAGGGACCTCTGGATCTCTGTTGACTGATTGGGTGAATTTGTATGTGTGAACGTGCTGTGTCTCGCCATACTATTATTGCGATGACCCAGTGATCATGCCAGCTGGCTATGAATGTACTGTGTTTGTGTCTGGGCCGGCAGCGAAAGATGGGGTACAACCTTTGTGTAATTGCAGTGGCAGATGGGGTGTTCACTCTGACAAAACAAATGCACTGTGTTGTCTGCAAACTATCAGCATCTCCCACATCGTCTCTCCAAAGAAACTTGCAGCCATTGTGGGATTGTGTGATCTAGTGGGCAAAGTGTGTGGAATATTGAAATATGTACTCATTGTTACACGATCAAAATGTTTCAAGCTGGAAAATGTATCAGCTAAAGTATGAAGAGAAGTTGAAAATGTACGAGCAATTATGAAGAGTGTTAAGAAACTAGTTTGTGACACAAAGTACCTTGATAGATTTTAGCAATGTATGAGCAAAGTGGTGTTATGGTCGATTTGTGACTTTGAAAAATAGTAACCCTACCGTCCTAATTTTGTTATCAGCAGGATCTGCCTGCCTATCAGTAGAAACAATGCCAATGCTATTGTTCGGACTGAATAAAATGACAGACAAAAAAGTAGATGGCTGAATCAGATTTTTGATTCCAGACTATTATACTATGACAATTCACCAATGTAATTACCTGAACATGTGCATTGCCTCATAAACTAAATCACTTTTCAGAAAAACATGCTGACAATGGTCCTTGGTGCACAACAAAATATGGATATTTACTTCCAAAGGAAATCAATTAGTTGGAAATAATGATGTTGCTTGAAAACTTGTATTTGAATAAGGGGCAAATGAAATTAAATATGACTTAATGAATAATATCGATTCGTACCAGTGCAGCAGAATTGAAATCTGGGAAGATTTAGAAATTGTGCAATTAGAGATGTACAGTAATTGATAATGGGTACGTATTCTCAAAAGGCTAAATGTTTTATAAGACGGTGGTACTTAAATGGTAGGACTAAGGTGTGCTGATGTCAGTAAGTGAATGTACCATGATATGCTATTTACTAGCATCTGAAAAACGAATACAAATACGTATAGGCCGCTTATAGGGAAATCTGCAACCGGAATATAAAGCCTTCCCAGCAAAAAGTTCAGCTCATGTAGGTTTCCTTTTAATATGAAGAGGTTTTCACCCGTACGAAATCACTCTTAGTCAATTTGAAGAATCCGAAATACAAAATATGCACATGTGCGAAATGTCCAAATAAAGGGGTGTAGTTTGTGCATCGTTGCAGGTGCACCATGTAAAGAAAACTAGTTTCATCACTGGAAGAATCAAGTGAACATTTGAATGGCAGAATTTCCAGATTTTCATGTAATATCACTGAGCCCATGTGGCTCATAAGAGGCAAAATAAATGATGCATGCACTCAGCTATGAGTGGTTGACCGCACTTTGACTCGGCTCTTAAGACTGCCCACCTTTCCTTGCTGGTGACTCGCACTTGGTCCCACAAGAGATCTCGATGCTGCCCAATGCAGTGTTTTGTTGATAATCACTGTATGGGGATTCATGCTTCCTCGACTTCACGTGAACACAATTGCTCCATAAAAAATGGATGTAGCCTGCCTACATTTCACGCCTTCATTTGAAAATGCTAGGCTTTCAAAGATAAATTGTTTTAGAAGTGTATGAGCTCTCTTGATTGAGTCCATGGACACCATGCACAAATGCACTTAGGGCTTTCTGGTGATTGTTTTAGTCAGGAAGTTCCTAAGACTCCTAATTAAGTCTGGAAAAAAATAAATTAAATGTCAACCCCTCTAACATGTGTTCAAGTACAGGTGCACTGCCCACAATGAGAGTGCAAGTATCATCTGAGAAAGATTACCTAACAGGGCATCGGGACCTTGGCAGTGACGTAATGGCCACGTGCCACAAGGACAGTGGCAGTGCTGATAACGTTAGGTTAGTAGCTAAGATGTAGCACAATATAGCACACAGTAGTATATTTAGTTTTCACATAACACAGGCAACAGTTTGTTTTCACATAACACAGGCAATTGTTGCATTGTAGCTTTGCCAGCATTGTGTCACATGACATTGTATTTCGTGCATGCACTGCACCTCACAGAGAGCACTCAGTGCATTCCTTTCCATGCAGCACACTGTATGGCACCATATTCACTACACCTTGCCTGCTTTGATTGCAAAAAATACATTATGCATGCCACCCAATTCCCACAAGCATCACACTTCATAGAAAACACACAGCACAGTGTGTAGGACATCTGCTCAAAATCAAGCTCATAACGCTGCATTTTCGAGTTACATGGCAGCTGGACAGAAGGTGCATTGTTGTACAATCTTTCACCATCTGGCACAGCACACACACACACAGCCCATTGTGTTATCTTTTCTTTCATGGCAAACATATACACCTTTTGGTTTTGATAGTTTTTAGCACACCTAGGGCCTCATCACGAGTTTCGCGGTAACCCTTAAATCCGGCGGTAGCGCTGTTACCGCCGGATTTAAGGGTCCGCCAAATCATGGCCTTGGCGGATTTCTCCCCAGCTCTGAGCGGGCATTCCCGAATGGGCTCAATGGGGAATGGGGATTTCCAAATCTGCCAAACCCGTGATCCGGCGCTAATAGCACTGGTGGGTTTGGCGGTAGGGCAGATAGCGCCAGCGCTATTAGCGCCGGCATTAACGGCCAACTCGTGATGAGGCCCCTAATGTGGAACACAGGGCACTGCATTATTGTGTCTTGTGTCGATAGGGGTACTAGGTATTATGAGCAAGAGATTCACCATTCTGGAGTAGACCTCAGTTAGATGTATTGAGCTGCTACTATAGTGTATTAGGCCATGTTTGTTAGTTGGGAGCACCTGGTTAAATTTCGTCCTGTCCTGCAAACAGGCTGAGCTCTCAAGGACAGGTGCAGAGGGGTATGAGATAGTTGCCAGCTTATTATTATAAGGGAAGTGTTTCCCAAGGGACGAATGCTCAGTCCAAGACAGCAAATGATGCCTCATCAGATAGGGAAAGAATACATCAAGTTTGTGAAGGCCACAGGGAGGGGTAAGGTGAGTTCCCAGGCATCCACAATGGGAAATGGGCTGAATAATGTGGAGAATTTAGCAGAAATGATGGTCCAGGAGCGGTCTCCAGCAGTGGAAGGGTTGCATGTTTTCTAGAAGACCAATCATTGCAGGGAGGTTTCTAGAAGATGGTGTACCAGGATTGGCAACATGTATTGAGATAAAGAGCTACATAGTGAGCAGATGTGCATGGTGGGAATGGGGAATGAATAGGGGAGGTGTGTGCCATGTTGGTCCACTGCTCATTGGTCCATCTCGGTGGGATGTTGAGACCCAATTGTCTGAGCTGTCATGGTCCAATTTGAATGAAGCCCTTTATGAAATTGCTTCCCCGAGGTGGGATTGGTGAATTATTTGCTGACCAAGGGGGGTGAGATCATCTCAGGTAGGTGGTGTTCTTTTTTATGACGAAATGGTATTTGCCAATTGTTTTTGAATTATGTATGGGGTTGTTTAGACGAGTGGTGATGACCAGCCAATGATGATGTTATTGCTACATTTCTTTTTCAATATGGTAATGATTTGTTTGTGGCTATAACGCAGTGGGTATGTTGAAGTTGGCTATGTTTGCTATGTTCAGTTCCACCAGTCATGATGTACAAATACATTTTGTCATGTACAAATACATTGTGTGTTTTTTTTCCTGCATGTGGTGCACTCCACTTTGAGCTCTGTGGATTACTTTTTTTTCCCTACTTTTGGATTTGTGTTGAGAGCGCCTCTAAATCAACATTTGGAGGCCCTAGTGGTGGAGCCAGATAGTAGAGACCCATGTTGGTGTGCACAAAGGAGGAGGTATTGTGGATGCCGAGTTCCCAAAAGGTCTGCCTGATCTCTTAGGCATGGCTGCCTGTCCCGGGTGGTGCAGGCATTTGGGAGAAGTCCAGCATTGTGAGTGCACCCTTGCATGAATGCAACAGGCACTGCATGGTTTTTGAGCTTGTTGATTTTTTCCTTGTTTCCTTTATTATCGAGTAGTGCAATTAGTGCAGGAACCTCCGATTAGTGGGGGAAAGGCTGCATCGTGTAGTACTGCATGGGGATTGGCAAAGGGATTTCTCCTAAGATGGAGAAAGATGATATCACTACATATTATCCCCACCCAAAATATTGCTGTATATATGGTCATCTGGAATGGCTATAGGCAATATTTTTGGGGGGGATAATTTTAGGGAGCAGGTGTTGCGGGGGTGTCACCCGCTCCTTTAAAAATAATGCAGGGTTGTGGGGGTATCCCCCACAGGTTCCATGCCTTAGTATTGCTGCAAAAATATGGTGATATTTTTGTATGCCAATATTTTTACGGGGATATTAACACATGTAACCAGAAAGAGGATTTGGTAAAGGGATCTTCTGCGTTTGGAAAAAAGATGATGTCATAAGTAGCATGGTATTGTAGTGTAGTATTGCATGTGGATTACAGAAGGGTTTCTCCTCCGTCAGGAGGAAACATGACATCATAAGTAGAATAGAAGTGTAGAATAGAAGTGACATACTGATGCGAAGTAATTTTGTGATAATAGTTACCACACAGTGCAGAAGGAATTTATTTTAAATGTATAACCTGGAGGTGTACTATTGTAGATAGGAGTGTGTTTTAAATTTGTAATGTTTCAGGAGAGGCATTTTGGTTGTCTTGGAGGCACTATTGGGTGAGGTATTTGGCTTTGGTTGGATTGGTTGTATTTTGTAGTGTATTTTTGTTTGGTGAAGTATGGGCAATTGGATTATGATGGGATATGTATGTGCTAGAAGTGTGTAAAGGTATGTGATGTGTGGACTTGAAGAAGTGAGGCATGAAGGGTGCAGTGTGTCTATAAAACAACTTGTTGACAATTTGCATTGTGCAATAGGGGTTTTTAATTGGCGTTTGGGGTTGTAAAAGAATATTTGAATTTTGTTTAATTTGATATTGACAAGGGGGAACAGACAGAGAAAAGAGGTACTAGGCACTGCTGGCACAGTGTATAAAAAGGGTCAGAGGTGGACACATGTCAGCAATATTGTGACACCATTTGAGCACATGCGCGAGAACCTTCAACAGCACCGGGACAAGGTATTGAAATATAATGTTGAATGGGTACGAGACACAGCAAGCCAACCTTTTACACAATGGCCGGGGATACCTTACATCAAAACATAAGAGAAAATATTTGAAAATAGTTGAAGAATATACAAAGCATTTTGAAGTTGTGATAATTATATTAGGAGGAGAAGGGAGCACCCAGTGAAAAGGTGTTAAAGGTGAAGGAGAGCGTTAGCACGCCTGCCAAGGCTAACACTGTTACCGCAGCATGCACAGTGGCTGCCACAGTACCGTCAGCCCTGCCCAGACTGGGTCATTTCCTCTAAAGCCCACAGTGGGTTACTCCAATCCCTGATATGTCCCCAAACGGCAAACAGTTATTTAAAAGTACTACATCACATGGCAGATGCATTCATTGGCTTCGTGCTGTTGGGGGTTGCTCGCTCGTGTCCAGTGAGGCCATGGTGGGTTGTCACGGAATGCTTAGCGAGGGCGATAATCCCTATGACTCTGTTAAATTGGTTTTTAGGACCAAGGAGTGGCTATGGGCATCCTCGGTCAATTTGGTCATCATGGCTGGATAACCAACAGTGGGATCACAATGAGTCTGTACCCTCATCCAGGATATCTAGTTCCATCCGGCATTACTTTAAGTGCCCCTTTTCTGGCATGAATCTCATGCCCATGGGTCCTAGGCTAGCTGGGAATCATTGTGGCACTGGGTATATGGAGTCGAGAACTGTACCATGTTCATAATTTAAAGGACCCATTGATCTGCCTCATTACGACCCTGGCGGTAAGGCAACAATGACGCCGGTAGTGTTACTGGTGCCGTTGTTGCCTCACCGCCTCATTACGAGTACAGCTCGCGGGGCCGCCCAGTACGCCTGGTCAGACCAGACATGCAGAGCAGCACCTGCTAGCAGAACAGGATGCTAACAATGGTCCCGTCATTACGGGACCGTTGTTAGCATCCTCCCAATTCCCACTGAGCCCTATGTGGGCTCAAATGGGAATGGGGATGTACCGGGTCCGGGTCCCGAAAATGGGAATTACCGGGCCCACAAAGGTCAGAATAGCCCGGTAATTCCCATTTTTCGAGACCCAGACCCGAGTTTGGGGATAGCCATGCCGCTAAAAATGGCATGGCTACCTCCAAACTCGTAATGAGGCCCATTGTGCTCTATTGGTGGGTACATAGCCACTAGCTTTTTCTCCATGCTCTGTTTTCTCGCACATGATGTTTTATGGAAACTTACGAATATGTTTTGTGTTAGTATGCACTTCGATGGCCGAATAAAGTTATTTCATGATGACATGGCAGAAGTATGTTGACACACACTGCTACTACTACATTGGTTACAGAGATAGGGAAGAGTAATCTGAGACACATCAACGAGATATTGAAAGAAGAGGAGCTTGTGAGCACAACAAGGGAGCAGGAGGAGGGGCAGTGATGTTTGACAATGCCCCTGATCAGTGGAGATCAGGACAGAACTTTTTCAAACTAGACAGCAAACCTATTTTCATAAGAATTGTCCATTACATGGGCAGTTTGATGCTGACTCAGTTTGCAGGGCCAGGGATGAGAAGGGAATGGGGGAAATACAGGAACATGAAGAGAGGGAAGATAAGGATGACAGGCCATGGGCCAAAAGACTTAGGAGAAGAGAAACGGTCATAGCTATAGTGACAGCTAAAGGGGACAGAGAGCAGAGAGAAACTAAGCTGCCGGGGACTCAACTCCCCTTCTTACAGAAAGGTTGAGAGGGTATTCAGTATGTACCCAGGCCAAATATGGACAAAAAGAATGTCATGAATAGTTTGCCATACCTCAGAGCGGGCAAATTGATGAATTCTCTAGAAAAAGAGACGACAGGGATAACTTTGACCATGGATGACATGAAGAGTTTGTTTGTTACCCTATGGGGGAAAAAGCGAATGACGTATGTTGAAAGATAGGGAATGAGGGGGTGACAATAAAAAGTGATGTTCATGATGGCGCTCCATTCAATTACTGCAGAACAAATGTACGAAAGGCACCGAGGGAGTTGTATCCAGACACAATCGACATGCAGTCCATTCGGGATCAGGATGGGTATAGGTGAGGAAGCCGCACACTACATTCGAGAAATTAAGGAAAAGTGGTGTTTGGAGAGATGCGACAATCATGGGATACAAGCATACCTTTTCTACCACATCCTACAGAGAGGTCTCACAGCCGAGGTACAGGCAGAATAAGGCAAGGTGGTGGGGATAGACAATAAGGGGTGGTCAGATATACAGACAAACATAGTACATCACTGCTGGGCTAAACAGGATGAGGAAAGAAGGAAGTTAGAGGTCAATTTCAAAAGGTGAAATTGGTGCCGAAGAAATTAGCTAAAATAAGTTTTGAAGGAGATATCCTAACTGTCCTTCTACAGGGGGGGCGTACCACAGTGGGGATTCATACCACATGGTTTGATTCAGCAAGGGCGGTTTCTCCCACAGGGAGGGCAATACTATAAGGGAGAGTAATTCAGTAGCGAGGTTTCACACCAAAGGAAAGTTTTGCGCCACCAGGGCTGTTTGCACCACAAATGGGGTTTGTCTCGCAAGGGGGATATTTTCTGAGATGACAAGGGGAATTCCATAGAGGGACGGGGGTTGGATATGAAGGAGCAAGGCCACAATATTGGGCTTGTGGAGGAATAGGCCACTTTCTGAGGGAATGTAGGGCCAGACATCAAACACAGTATGGCCCTGATAGCACTCCGTACTACCACACTATGCCTTACTATACACAGACCCAGCAGCAAGCACTGCCCATGCAATACACATTTCCCTAGAACATTCAGTGTATGCCCCAGCAGCAAGCACTGCTGTGCAAAACACATTTTGCCAGAACATTCAGAGTATGCCACAGCAGCAGTTACTGTTTGTCCCGAATGCCCAGAATGCCTCAACAATGCCCCAGCAGCAGCCCACACCAGTTACAACCGCACAGGGTGGCTCCACAGTTATTGTCATCATTCGCCCCACCCACTGCCAGCATACCAGAGCAATATCCACCACCAAATCCTCTCCAGGTGCAAGCACAGGCACAGGTCCAGGTACAGACAAATGCACAAACAGCCAATCAGCAATGGGACACCAACATGTTCCTCAGGGCACGGTACCACACTATACGGGAGCAGCAGTGTTGGTGGACAATCCTTTCCTACAACTATGTGCAGACATAAACACCCAATAGGACAGCCCATCAGTGGGTTTGGGCATGCCCAATCCTATCAGTAACTGCAGACCTGGAAGAGGAACCACCGGTGGCCAGTGGCCATAGGCAGCAAGACATAGTATTTTTTGGCCGACACAGTGGCTATCAAATTTTACATTAGCGAATGAAGATTCCCTTTGTCGGACAAGATAATGAACACATAGGGATTGTCTGCGGCTCTGGTAACAGTTCCTTTCACCTAATACTTACCCCTTAACATTGGCAATCAGGAAATAGTTGCAGCCTATTGTACTCCAAAGATACACCAATCACCAATGACCATTTCATTTACTGACAAAGTGTGTTCCACTCCTGGGGTGTACTACAAACAAGCAGCTGTAGTGCTTCAACTACTCTGTGCTCAAAGCACACTGTAAGGGTTCCTAGTACACTGCCAATTTTTCCTCTATGGGGTATAGGTACTGTTAGGATGGGTACCTAGGATTAGAAACGTCACATTCTGATTACCCACATCATTTCTTTTCAGACCAGCAGCATACAAGGAAGTAGGACTAGAAACTGTCATCACTATACAGCTAGATGTGGTAATAGCACAAAAGGACCCAGTGATCTTACAGGGGTTAAATGATGATGGTATTGAATGGTGTACTGTCCTGTGTGTTGACCCCACCCAGCGCTTGAATGACTTGACTGATGAACACGTTTTGATGATGACAAGGAAACAGGGGGGATGGTGTTTGAGATAAGCATGCCATGTCACCTTCTTGTACAGTACAGGGAAGTTCCCTAACTGGCAATCCTTACGAGAGCGATTTTGGCACACTTGCAGGAGTACTTGCAGAAGGTGTCTGCAGAGATTTAGATCAGCAGGCCACATGATGTAGGGCTTTTGAAGTGGAAATGGGAAATCCACATCAAATTGATGGAATGGTCCATACTGCCCCGGGTGAAACAATACCCCTTGTCCAGGGAGACAATTGATGCGATATATGACACCATTGCAGCCTTATGGCAACAACCATAATACAGCACTCAGACTCTCTGTGTACATATACCCTGTGAAAAAGTCAAAGGGGGGTCTTGGAGGATGGTGCAGAATCCCCCCCAACTAAATAACATTTTGGAGGTGGAGTTTCCAGTGGTACCCAATCCAACTACCATTTTGTGAAACATTCTCACAGTTACAACATGCTTCACAGTGATTGATCTTAAGAATGCATTATTTTCGATACCATTACACCCAGATTCCCAGCTGCTCGCTGTGTTTATGTACCACGGTCAGTGATTCCCACACAGCAGACTCCGACAAGGGTACTGTGAGTCCCTAAGTATATTTAATAGGGTACTGCAGGCAGACTTGGGAAATTTACACAGCACAGTAAAACAATATGTGAATGACCTCCTGGTGTTCAGCACCACAGAGGTGTGGTGCAGGGAGGATTCAGTAACACTCTTGATGTGATTGGCAGGCAACAGGCCCACGGTGGACAGAGAAAAGCTGCAATATTGCCAGAAATCATTAATTTACCTGGGGCAGAATGTTTCAGCAGAAGGGAGGATATTGACACCTGAAAGGGCAGCAGCTGTAAAGCCTACACCCCAGTCCAACACAGTAGAAGACATTTAGCAGTTCTTGGGCTTGTGCAATTACTGCTGATCCTGGATATTGAACCACTCCAGTTACTATTACAGGAGCTCAAGGTAGCACAGAAGGTGAAGGGACCATAAACCTGGATGTCCAAAATGGTATAATCATTTAAGGAACTAAAAAATGCACTCAATAATGCACCAGTGCTAGCCACTCCAGATTGCAACACAATGTTCTTTCTGTTTTTTCCATTACAACAGAGAAGTGATGCCAGCAGTCCTCACTCAGAAAAAGCCACAAGGAGACAAGCCCCTGGCTTATTACAGTGGTATTTTAAATGCAGTGATGCAGGGGCATTTTCCATGTGAGCAACCACTTGCAGCAGCAGCTTTCACAATTGAAAAATCATCCATCATAATGATGGGCTGCCAAGTGATGCTCTATGTAGAGCATGCAGTGTTCACTACCCTGGAACAATCAAAGTATAACCTCACTACCCAATAAGTGTCTGGGTAGGAGGTTATACTTTTAAATCCAACAATTCACATAGTGAGGTGCCACGTTGTCAATCCAGTGGCAGACAGGTGATAATGTTCATGAATGCACCTCATACCAAGAGGGACTAGAGGGTCTGCATACAGAGAGGGAAAATGCTTTGGAGGAGGGAAAGATATTTTTCATTGATGATTCATCGACAATTGGCCAGGACATGGGATGTCAACACTCTGGGTTGGCGCTAGTGCGTTTTGAGGGGGTGGACTTAGAGGTGGCAGCACATATGAGATTATCATCACATTATTTAGCACACGCTACTGAGTAATGGCATTACTCAGATGGATACCAGTACGGCACACTCAGTTGCTATCAAGGCTGATAGAGCTGTTACCCCTGCCTTCAGTTCTGGTGGCAGCTAAGTGTGCTGCCCACATGGGAGGTAAAGATTTCATATCATGTGGCAACAGGACAGCAAATATAGCGGCCAAGCATGCTGCATATCTGCCATATGTTACTGATTTGCCTCCCATGTTTACATACCTCAGTTATAGGTATTGAGCTGCTACTTTAATGTATTAGAGCATAGCTGTTAGTTGGGAGAACTTGATTGAATTTCATCCTGTCCTCCAAACAGGCTAAGCTCTCAAGGGCAGGTGGGGAGGGTATGAGATAGTTGCCACCTTATTAGTGCAAAGGAAGCATTTCTCAAGGGATGAATGCTCAGTCCCAGGGAGCAACTGCTGCCTTGTCAGAAAGGGAAAGAATACAGAATATGTCTGAATGCCACAGTGAGGGGTAGTATCTGTTATCAGGCAGCCACAATGTCAAATGGGCTGAATAATATGGAGAAATTATCAGAAATGATGGTCCAGGAGCGGTGATCAGCAAAAAACATGCCATGTTGTTTCTATAAGGCTATTCATTGCAGGGAGGTTGCTAGAAGGGGATGTACCATGATTGGCAACATGTATCAGGAGCTATATAGTGAGCAGGAGTGCACAATAGGAATGGATAATGAATAGAAGAGGTGTGTGCCATATTGGTCCACTGCTCATTGGTCCATCTTGGTGAAACGTTGCAGCCCCAATTGTCTGAGGTGGCATGGTCCAAATAGAATGAAGCCCTTTATCGAACTGTTTCCCCAATCTGGGAGTGGTGATGTTATTTTTTATGACGAAATGGTGACAGCCAATAGTTTTTGAACAATGTATAGGGTTGTTTAGAGGACTGGTGATGACCAGCCAATGATAATGTTACATTTCTTTTGCAATATGCTAGTGTTTTGTTTTTGGCTATAAAATATTCAGCCCACAGTGGATGTGTTGAAGTTGGTCATGTTTAGTTCATCTTCTCATCATGATGTATGAATACATTTTGTGTTTTCTTCCTCCAAGTTATGCACTGGTTTTTGAGTTCTGTGGATTACTTTTTTGCTACTTTTGGACCTGTGTTGGGGCTTCTAGCACAATACATGTACATAATTGAATCTGTACTTTGCCCAGTGGAGCATTTCATTAAGTTTCACTATGGCACTTGGTATTCCCTTACTAATCACCTACACAGCAAATGCTTATGGAAAAGCAGCCACTAATAGGGTGTGGACGGGGTTGGCATTAATTGTATCAATGGGGTTGTTGCTGAACAAGAGTGTCCGCTACTTAAGGTTAAGATGATAACACAGTAGGGAGGGGGTAGACATTTGGATTTGAAAACATTGATGTGGACTGCTTCTCAGATGACTGAGGGAGGAGAAGCCTATGCAAGTTGTGCAGAAAGATGAAAAGAGTGAAAGTGAGATGAAGCACATGGTGGGTGAGGTGCCACAAGGGTAGTCAATGAGGTAGAGTGGAGATTATAATAAGGCTTTCCGAGTTGGATTGGGGAGATAGATAAGGTGGTGGCTTACTGTGGATAGAATGAATGTTTCACACAGCACCCCAAAGACACAATTCATTGGAAAGGTAATATCCTCAACTTTAAAATCACTGCCCTGCCCTCCTTCCATCACAGCTCCTGCAGCACATCCTATTTCGGCCTGCTCAAGGAAATCTGTGCTACATGCAGATGACTGATCACCATTGCCAACACCAGCGACTACAAAAACACAATAGCCAGGGCCAACAATTAAAGCATAGCCCTCTTCAAAGCCATCAAGCATCAAAACTCTGCCTGCTCCACCCGTACCACACTCTATCTAAATTTCCACCACCATCAGCTCTTTCTTCAGGAGACACCACCGCCATAGCTGACAGCACTCTACACATCCCATCTCGCAAAACCACAAGTACCTGGCCAACTTTCAAGACACTGAATATGGAAGAGCTCCTTGCCACACTGGTGTCCGTCAAGCCCACATCATACATGGACGACATCCTCCCTGCCTCTGTACTCAATACCCTTCTGACTATAGCACTCCTAGGTAAGATCCTTGAGAAGGAAGTAGCCATGCAACTTCTCCAGCACATTGAAGGCATCAACCTCCTTCAGTCCTACCATTCTGGCTTCAGAACCGATACAACACAGAAATGGCTATCATCAAGTTGATCGACAATGCCCTTAAAATTCTTGATTATGTCAATCTTTGCCTCCTGGTTCTCCTTGACCACTTTGCAGCATTCGACACAGTAGTCCCCCAGACACACCACACAACTATCTTTATCACTGCATGAAGATCAGCAAGATAATCTTCAGCTTGTTCAAATCTTACCTTTTTAATCTCTACCACTTCATACAAATTGATTCCTCCAGATCACAAATCTACCTATCACATGTGAAGTCCCACAAGGATCCATCCTCTCCCCCATGATCTTCAATCTTTACATGGAACCGCTCATAGCCCTCCTGGCTCCAACCAACATCCACATCTACCAATACACAGATACTACACAGCACTCACTCTAGATATCCTTTATTGAAGACATCCACAGGCTCAATGCCTGCCTCACATTGATCCAATCATGGATGTCCAGGACGTAGATGAAGCTCAACCCCTTCAAGAGTGAATACCTACTGCTGACCAACAACACTGAACACCCTGACATCCATACCTGCTTCTCTGCTATTAGCCTTGAGGGCTTCACAGCCCAGCTTTCCACCTCTGCCAAATACGTTGGGTTCTACAATTACAGACACTGCTCTTTCAAACAGCACTTAGCAAGGAAGACACAAATGGTTTAATACCAACTTTCTCGCCTGTGGAAAATCAAGCCCTTCATCCCAGGAAACTAATTCAGAACTGCTGTTCAAGCCTTGATCATCTCCCACCTGGAGAGTGGCAATGCCCTTTTGGAAGGCATTGCGGTGACTACCCTGTCACCCCTGATTTGTGTGCTGCATGCTGCATCAGCATTTAAACAATTTTGCAAATTCGACCACATTACCTCAACCCTCACTGAACTGCACTGACTCCCACTGCAAGTACATCCCCAACCTACCTGACTGAGAATCTCAGCCTCTCCTGGGGCCTACGATTCACCAAAAGTAAGGCCATGTGCAGCATTGAACTCTGCTTGTGCAAGAAGGGAAGAACCAGAAGACAGGCTTTCTTTGTCTACACCCGTGGACCCGTGGACCCTGAAACCTCCTCCCCATCAACCCCATTGCTTTTACATTTCAAGAAGGAGCTCAAGACCCACCGCTTCAAGGAGTCTCCTCCTTAACAGTGAAGTCCACACACTCCACTTCCAAACCTGCATGAGACTGGGTGATCTGCTCCCCGCTGTTTCCTCCCTAGTTGTTTGTAGATCCCTTGATGCCAAATTGTCTGCCTGCCCCCTCCCAATTGTTAGCTCTCCACTCCATTGTATCTCTGCTTCCATTGCTGTGTCCTTCTCCCTATGATTTGTGAAGCACTTTGCTGCTTTCCGGACCTACGTCCGTGCTCAACGAATACCGTAATAATAATCAATACAAGTATTGGCTTGGAATACCCCCACAATTCCAAAGTTTTGCAAATCTGTCAAAATGTGGCTTTTTCACCAACACTTGGCCGAGGACATATCCAAATAGATGCACAGACCAACACACAGATCACAGCTCACACTACTGTGCTAATGTTAAAAGACGCCAGCCTAAATGCTGGCTAGCCAAACGCTGTATAGTGCTCTGCTGCTCTTGAGCTAGGTCCGCGCTTCAAAGAATAAAATGAAACATTTGTGAAAAACAATGCCACACACACTAGGTACCAGCACGGCATGACAATAACTGGCAAACCGAAAGCTGGTATGAACAAATTTGGTGCAAAACTGTTCAGTATTTTTGATTTTCCCTGCACTGATTTACCTGATTTTTTACCAATGTACTCTCATTACAGACCTCATCAGGGATGTGAAAATGCACAGTCCCTCTGGGGGAAACTAGTCCCTTATATCACTGTTTTTTCCTATGCAGATTTTGTCACACAACAGTCTGTATGTCTTTCTTTGTTGGTGGAGGCTATTGTTTGATTTGGTTGGGGTAGAGCCTATTGTACCATTCACAAGATACATATCACATATGCAGTGGCGTCGCTAGGGTAGGGCCGAAGGGCCTGGGCCTTTAGACCCCCCTGCCTTGGCTACTCTCTGCACTGTCTGCAGTGCTGCCTGGCATCCGCATGCAAGGCACACAAACAGCCGTAATGCTGCGGCACAACAATGAAAACCAGTTAACTTCATCCTGCAGCCCTCCCATTAGACTTTAGAGAATGAAACTGCTAATTATGGGTCATTGGTGACTTAATGTCTACATTCTGATGGGAGTGGAGGTGCAGTAGGGTGTAGTAGTTGGTGTGCACAAAAGCTTCTCTGCAGGAGTGCTTGTGATGTCACACATTCCCTTTTATAGGTGGCCCACCAATTCTGTCTCTGGCCCCCCTAAATTTGTCTTTGGCCCTCTCTGTGCCCCCCCTAAATTTGATTCCTGGCGACACCACTGCACATATGTACAGTATCAAATACAAAAGCTGACACAAATAACCCATATACTCCAAATACAAGTGCCACACCAGATAAAAAGAACACACTGTACACCGTACACCAAATACACATATCAAATGTGCTCACCTCCTAAACATACCCAGATACAAACCACAAAAATCAAGAGGCAACAGTTTCCCAGTGCAAGCTGCAAAACTCTGGAACGCCATGCCCCTGGAGTTAAGAGCAGAACCGTCCTACTGCACTTTCAGGAAGAAACTAAAAACTTGGTTCTTTGTGCCGAACTGCTAATTCCTCTATGGTCCTCGCTCACATTAACTTATGTAGCACCAATCACTTTATGCAAATCTGTATTGAACCTGTATTGGAACGTCTGTAACTTTTACAACTGTTGTACTGGAATGACTCAATCAATCTAAATGTATCTATAATGTATTGTAAATTCGCATTGTAATGTGACTGATGATATGAAGAAAGCACCCTGATACCCTTGGGCTAGGTGCGCTATATAAATAACTGAATCCATTAATAAAATAAATAAATAAATGCAAAACCAATGGATACCTCAGAAAACATATGCATCAACAATACTTAGCACCAATATCACATAAGCTTTCAGCAGCCCAAAGACCTTAGCAAACGGACACAGAGGGGACCTGGATATAACGGGGCAATACCAGAATATCTGAAGGCAAATATCTTTCCATGACAAACTATGAACACCTTATTCCTGCTCTGCCGTTCATTTACTTGTTCTCAGCAGACCAAACGCTAATGTCCAAGGCTTGTGCATGAATGACAGGGGATACTGACCTCCGGGGAACCCGCATCCCACCCCCACACCTACAATCCATATTTGGACTTGAAATACGCCTAAAGCACAATATGAAATGCAATATCACCATAGTGGCACACATGCAAACATTCTTGAGAATCACTGTCGTGGGTGTAATAGGCATGCAGTGTGGAACAAACTAAGCCCATTGTTGAGACTACAATAGGGCCAACTGGAATTCTGGAAGAAATTGTAAAACATTCTCCCTCTGGCAAGCCTACATGCCAGAGGCAGCGACTGGCATTAGAAACTGTGCCTCGTTGAAAGAGCTCCCCAGGTCACACGCAGTCCCACATGATGCTTTCTCCCTCCTCTTATCCCTAAAGTGGAAGCATGAATATTCTGTAAGTCCCTGGACACATTAAAGGAACACCAGGTATAAGGTGTGAGTACCTTAACGTATTATTGAAATACATGGCAATACCTGGAAATATACGGTTGCATGCTGGTCTCAACTCTCATGCTGGACTTCCTTTGCATCTTGTACTCATGGTGGCCCTGAATCATGCTGTTCCCATCGTCATCTTGTATCCTGGCTTGCAACATGATGTGTTACTACTGACTTCTGCAATCGTATTCGCTCTCCCCTCTTGCTTCTCCACTCTTTTTGATTGCTTACTCTCTGTTCTCTCCTCCTCTCCCTTCTCTTATCTCCTCCCCTCCTCCCCTTACTTTCATCTATGCACTTACTCTATCGGATTTGTCCCTGGACCTAGTATGTTAGCAACCTCGTCTGTCTCCTCCCACCTCCCCTTACTGTAACCCCCACCCCCTATCCAGCACTATCTGAAATGTTGTCAGGCCTAGTATGATAGTCGCTTGTTTTGTTACTCACCTCCCTTTGTGCACCGCTCTCCCTCATCTTTTGTTTTTCTCCGGCTCTACAAGAAATGTCGTCAGGCCTAGTACGGTAGTCACCTGTCTGTTTCCATTTCCTTCCCACTCTCTCCCTCCCTTCCTTATCTATGTCTTAGCACTTGACTATCTGAAAGTTTCGACAGGCCGAGTACGATAGTTAATTTCAAATCCTTACTGTTCATGGCCTGTAAGAATGTCATTGTATTTTCCCTTGTTCCCTTCCCTTGCCTTGAAGCGCTTTGAAACACATTGGGCCTCATTACGACCCTGGCGGAAATCGCGGTGCAAAATGCACCATGGAGCACGGCGGAAAGCTGCCGATAGCGCCATGGGGGTTGGCGGATTTTCCGCCCCATTCCGACCTTGGCGGGGTGGTAAATCCCCATTCCCCATTTTACCCTTCCCCATTCCCATTTTTGCCCCATAGGGTATAATGGGAGTGGGGAAGGCGTTAATTACGCCACCATAAAATACGGTGGCGTAATTAACAACAAGGTCCCGTAGCGCCATGGATTTCTCCGCCCGGAAAAACCAGGCGGAAAACGCTCCATGGCGCTACGGGAACTCGTAGTAGGGCGGACGGGTCCGCCGCGAATACCGCTGGCGTAAACCCACTCCGCCAGGGTCGTAATGAGGCCCATTGTGTTTTTCAGTGCATGCTGCAAGGTAATCCTTAATTCACGCATGCACACCGAATGATTATAATTATGTCATGCCAACATAGAGCACATACATGTATTCCAATACAGTTCGGGAGGGCTGCATTGGTGGCAGTACCTGACTGGTTTGTATATGGCTGGACCCCTTTTGCGATGGCGCAGATGGGCAAAAAAACGTTAGTGTGGAAGGTTGCCCAGAGCAGCGGCAGTGGTTCCGATTCATTCAAAACCTTCCACCCATCACTTTTGTGGTTATAGTTTGTCTCACTATGTGAGAGAGGGTATGCCCAGACGTGGGTCCCTTGGTCGCCGCGCCGTAGGGAACCAAGCTGCACCTCACTGAGGAGACCCAACAAGGCCGAAACATGTCTGAGGTTGCTTGTGTTTCCATGCAGAGAGGACCTGGCCTAGCAGTTTGGGCTGGGCTGCTACCATTGATGGCAGTACCTGACTGATCTGCGTATGGCTGGACCCCTTTTGCAATGGCACAGACCGGCTAAAAAACAGTGGTGTGGAAGGTTGCCCAGAGCAATGCCAGTGCTCCGATTCAATGCAAACCTTCCACCCATCCCTTTTGCGGTTAAAGAAAATAAAATGTACCCATGCTCGTCCTAATCATGACTACACCAGTGTACAGATCAATGCTGATCTTAGTAAACGCATTTCAATCCAGCACGCGCCTTCCACATTATCCGGCCTGATATTAGACATGCCATTTCTATTTGACTTTTCCTTCTGAAGGAGATGGTACACACAAACGTGATTCCTGACGCACTGCCATCCCTGTCCATGTAAAGAGGTAATTATAGGACTTAATGAAAATATGTGATGTGTGTTTAGCTGATTTATAACGCATCCAAGTCTACAAAGCAGCGCCAGGCAGCGATATTGTGTTCTTGTGGCCCCCTGGATCATGAAAACTTCTTTCAGTAATCACGTAACATATTTTATTTCAGAACAAACACTGGTGTAGTGGATTGAAAAAAATGCATCCGAAATCTGGATGTGAAATTTATCTCTCCGTCTAAATTTAGATTCCCAAATGAATGCGCTGATTGAAACATCTATCCAAACACTGCATTAGGCCTCGTGATTATTATTAATACCGTGGTTCTTCAGTGCGCTGCACGATAAAGGTCAATGTGACTAAAGATAACAAATGCAGAATGCATGAAGAACACAGTTATTAATCTAGTTAAATATAATGAACTGTAATAAGGAAGATGAACCTGTCGTTGCTTCGGCATAAATAAATGAGACAAGCTAACAAAGCCCGAAGTCATGCACTCCAAAGACGAAATAGAAAATCGAGGCCTTTGGCCATATATTTTCAATTAAATGTTCCTTACAAAATGTTTCTTCGTGGCATGCTTTTTAGTTTATTTGAAAGATGAGAAAAAACAGTGTAACTCTCACTCAGTGTGCGAGCGAGTTAAAGAGAGCAGTTGCGTGTATGCCCCGGGGGTCTGATGTGAGGGCTGCATTCACGCCCATGGTTACAGGACCCAGAACTATGGGGCATCCATCCCTTAGTTATGAATAAAAAAAGAGCCCGTGCAAAGTGTGTATTGAACCCGTTCACACATGCACTGGTAGACGCGTATCAAGATTTGCCTAATGCAGTTGTCATAGAATTTCACCATACCACTAGGCAATCAATTGCATCGTTTAAAATAAAAGGTAAAGAAATATAGCAGTTACGGAAAAGAACATCTAACAACCCTCCATCTTTTAAACAGTAATACATGTCCCGGTTTTAAAGCGATCATCATTGTGCTATAAACAGAGAGGGTTAAACCAACATTTGGTCAGCCATTGCCAGTCTCCGCCCTCTCTCCAGAACTCTTCCTTTATATGTATGAGCGCTTGCACTCTCTCTCTTGCCCCCTCCACCCCACCCCTCTCTCTCTCTCTCTCTCTCTCTGTCTATCTCTCCCCGCTCTCTCCCACTGTGGTGAGAGTCACATTGTCAGGTGTGTGTTTGCTAGAGATACAACTGCTAATGCTCATAGCAGCACCAGCAGAGTAAAAAGAGTGTCGTGTTTCTTTATCTTTAAAGTATAATGGTGGCAGTGAAAGAGACACCTCATGAGGTGGGGATCAGTTGGGAATTTGGGGACATTGTCCATACAGGGGGTGATCAGGCAGATCCATAAAGACGAGGGTTCTGCTAGGAAGTTTAATGGACCAGTGGACCAAACTGTAGGGTCTACAATAGTGTTTGTTATTTTTTGTGCATAGAGGGAAAAATAAGTGGGTATTGCACAACCACCACTTTAGTGGCTTCTACCTTACTTTAACACCTACAATATACCAACTAGTGGCCAGCATGCATCATAAAACATGTAGATCAATTGTTTTAATCTGTGTAGGACTTTAAGTGACACAATCGTATGTATTTTCAGCGAAATAAACTATTACAAAAAAGGAAATTATTACTGTCGTTTAGTTATTTATGTGATTCAGACGAAAATAAAACTTTAGACATCATCGTAACAAAGGATAAGAAACATCAAATAGAAGCTATCATCCAATCAACAAATAAAGGAATAAAACATTTACATGCATATGCATATTACAATTCATAATACTTGAAAGACAGCCATCCTAAAGTATTTTAGCAGCAACGGTATTTTACAATGTATAAAATGCGTTTGACAGTGAGAAAGATCTGCCAGATAAGTGATTTGAAGTTCTATGATCAGGAGTACGTGTATGCAAACATTTTAAATCGAGTGCTATGAACTGTAGGCATTGGGTAAGTAGGTACTGTGCAGTTTCCAAGACAGAAGAGCCACCACAACCGCTTCAAATCATCTTGTGTTTAGGGCTATTGTTCCAGGCCCCTATTATCATATGTGAGGGCAGGGGATTGAGTCATAGGAGCATTATAAGTCTCACATTTTGTTATGCGGATACAATTGCAGATTGGGAACAGATTTTAGAAAATGGGGCAAGGAACTGACATAATTCCAGCAATGTTTCTTTAACTCCAAATATAGAACGTGAGTGTTCCATTACAAGAGACAGCCTTTCATTTGGATTTCGCACTTCAGTGTTTTCATAGTGAAGTGATCAGTCTGGTGTCCAATCTATCCTTTTATGGAATCCAATAAAGGGTTTCACAAAAGGAATAAGCAATGTGACTTATAATGACTCCTGAAAACCGAATATAGCGTCATTATGGGTCAGCCTCATCCTAATGCAAACAAGGTTATGCCTGATTTCCACTTCAATTTTCAGAGACATCACACCTAATTCTAGATGGATTGCCTGGATAGGAATGCACTACTGTAGGCTTAATGCACATGTTTTGCATTCGGTGACATTAAGCCCTGCTAGTTTTAACCAGAAGCACCTCTCTATGCTGTACATTCCATCGAGAACAACCCTAGTGCAAAAAAACGTTCCTAACGCCTTCCAGTGAAAAACTTGCAGTGTTTAGGGAAACTCTTTATAGATGCCAGTCTAGCAGGGGCTTGTGATGTATCATAATTTTGGATACTAGCTTGTGCACTGGTATTGGTAACCAAAGCACTCAGATAGTTAATATTATTTGCTGTGAGAATTGTGGCACTGCCCAGCGATCAGGTTTCCAGGGCAAGTCGGATGTACTCCTTTCCACCAAAAACCAAGACCTTGGATTCTTCCAAATTAATGAGAAGACAATTGCAATTAGCATATTTAATTCAAGCTGCAATACAGCGTTTCATCCGGCCGGGGTCTGATCGATCCGCAAGTAACACATCGTCAGCGTATCCCAAACAACATAAATACTTGCCAACAACTTTGGGAGGGTAATTGCGAGCTGCTTGAATAGATTCTGGCATGCCTTCAGGTAGAGGTTAAATAATAAAGGGGCTAGAATACAGCCATGTTTCAGCACATGAATGGTGGCGATTGAGTTGGAATTTTCTTCTAGTTTATTCAAGCATATCTTGAGTGAGGTCTCAGAAGACAGTGGTTGAATTAAGTTTAATAGGTCAAGAGGGATGTCCAGTTGTATTAGTTCGCTCCAGAGCAAGTTTCCAGTTATAGGGTCACAAGCTGCTTTGAAGTCTATGAATATTTACAGGGTAATTCATAGAAATTCCCACAAAAGTGGCGCACGCGACTGCCGCACAGCGTGCCCGTGCGAATGTCTGCGCCAGCCGCGTGCGCTAAAATCGATTTCCGCGCACAGCGTATTCATGGATTTTCGCATTCAAAACCAGCCGTGGTGCAGCGTGGCGCAGCGACCCTGCAGCAGCGCCTGTTACGCCCCCAAGAACGCCCTTGCGCAAGGAAAAGCCTTCAAAATCCCCAAATAATCGCAAAGGGCTGCGCTAACCCTGGACCAGTTTACAGGGCTGGCAAACAGCAAACGCCAAGCGGGGAACGTGTATTTCAGTGGTTCGCGGGAAGTTCCACACGCGATTGTCCTGTGTACGTATGCATTAGGGGTGCACGGGAAGTATCACACGCAAAATCAGCAGGGTACGTGTATTTCAGGGGTGCGCGGGAAGTATCATACGTGATTCCAGCAGGGTACGTGTATTTCAGGGGTGCGCCGGAAGTTCCACACGCGATTCCATCAGGGTACGTGTATTTCAGGGGTGCGCAGGAAGTTCCACACACGATTGGCCCCGTGCGAGCAGGATACGTGTATTTCAGGGGTGCGCGGGAAGTTCCACACGTGATTTCAGCAGGGTACGTGTATTTCAGGGGTGCGCGGGAAGTTCCACACGTGATTCCTGCTAGGCGGACACCTGTGCAGTTCCCTCTGGGACCACTGCAAAAGATTTAGGCGTTTGGCGGTGAACCCACTTGGTAGCAGTCTGCACCACACAGATTCACTTGGTAGCTGTGGCTGAGCAGTCAGACTTCCCTCAAGAAGAGTTGAGCAGTATGTGGAGTATACAAAATAGGGCAATTCTTCCCAGCAAGACAAGCAAACACGTAACAAGGCTTAGTGTAAAGATATTAAGGTATTTATTTATAACAAAACATCTATGGAAAACACTATGTCACTTTCACGGCAAACAAATCAAACACAATTACTCTACGAAGAAGAAATGATCAATCCCCCTAGCAATATTTCGACAAGTCTAGGTTCTACCGGCACCACTTATTTTCAGACAGAGGTGTATACCTCAACCTAGATGGCACTCTAATATCAGTTAGGACGGGAGAGAAAAAGATAGGCAGGTTACGAAATCAACACAGTTCAATACTTCACGGGAAAAATGTACGGTAAGAAGGCAGCACCACAATAGATCATAAAGTTCAGAGGCCAGGCCCATTCGGAGAGAGGCAAGGCGATATGTCCCAGAAAGTCTCTAGTGGAGATGCATTCAAGTCTTTGTAGCAAATTGTTATCGGCAGATTGAACAGGTTCAGAACAATAAATGAGAAAAGCTTGGAGCCGACCCAACGGAAAGGAGAGGATTAAGACACCTCACTCGAACCGATCGAAAGGGAAGCCAGGCGGACACGGTAACTTGTTGTGGAAGGCAGCTCCGGCGGAGGCAGTTGTTCCTGGTGGTGGATGCACGTCGGGTCTTTGCCAAGAGTAGAGAGGTTCTCGTCGTCGAAGAAAAGTGAAGTCCGGTGCACCACCAGGGAAGAGACCAGCCGCGGAGTGCTCCATCACAAGGCATCACCGTTTGGTCACGGTACAGGGGTAGTAGCTATCCGGTTGCCGAGGTGCGCTGCACGGGCAATTCGACCACTGCGTCCTGAGGCGAATAAAAAGCAAAGGGGAATGGTTGTTCCCACCAGTCAGGGGAAGAGACACTCCGGCAGGGAGATCTCCTCTGTCGTCGGGAAGCGGTGAGTCAGCTCAGCAGGGCTCCACCGGAGGTGTCGTCGTTGCAGGTCGGCTCAGCGTTACCCTCATCGGATTCTTAGGTCCTGTGGCGACTTCTCAAGATCCAGTCCCAAAAGCCCTGCTTTTATGCAGAAAACCCCCATTCATTCAGCCTAGCTGTCAATCAACACATGCTAAGTGGTGAGCGGGAAGGCTCACCACTTGGGCCAATCACTCCAGAGTGCGACCGAAGTTGGCAAGGCAACTCGGTCCAGGGTGCCTAAACCCCCTCCCACACCCCTGTGGTAACCCAGACAGAATGGCACCACTTTGGAGGGCCTCTGTATAGAGCCCGCCAAAAGTGGAACAAAGGGCTCAACCTTTGGTTTAGGAGTTACAGAGACGAACACAGACGCCATTTTAAAAACCGAGTTCTGGCAGAAAATACCATCGAATAAACTTATTTACGATAAGTAGACCGGGGGTATGTTAGAGATTAACGATAGAAAGTATCAATCTCCAACAATGGGACGAATCCCATAGGGCTAGGTTCGGGGTCGAACATAACAAGTAGCTTCCACTGCCACCAGCCAAAACTCCACGAGGGGGGACGGGACAGTGCCCCCTCGAGTAACAGATCCAGGAGTAATCGAATTACCCCTACTAGTACGTCCACAATAAGATGGTTTGTACTAGTTATGTTAGTAAATTTAGGTCTAGTAAAGCCAATGGTGACTTTACATGCCCGGGGAGACAGTAGTCAGTCTGGAGTCTATGGTGGAGGTCCGCTAGGACGCCCCAGTGTTACGGCACGTAGGTTGCGGTGTAACACACATAGAAAAACATATGAGACCCTATGGAGTAAAAGACCCCATAGCCCATCGAACACATTGACATTCAAAGGAATTACACACATACATGTCCAAGAGTGGGAGGAAAAGAGTCTCACTCTTGGCAGGATGGAAAAAAAGCAAACTCCAGAAATCCAGCAAAGCTGCTGGGGGACTCACTAGGTTAGGAAATTCAGCCTAAACAGAGAATTCTCCCTAACAATTCCATCAGGGTATGTGTATTTCAGGGGTGCGCGGGAAGTTCCACACGGAATTGGCCCCGTGCGAGCAAGGTACGTGTATTCCAGGGGTGCGTGGGAAGTTCCACACATGATTTCAGCAGGGTACGTGTATTTCAGGGGTGCATGGGAAGTTCCACATGCGATTTCAGCAGGGTACGTATATTTCAGGGCTGTGCGGGAAGTTCCACACGCGATTGGCCCCGTGCCAGCAGAGTACGTGTATTCCAGGGGTGCATGGGAAGTTCCACACGCGATTTCAGCAGGGTACGTGTATTTCAGGGATGCGCGGGAAGTTCCACACGCGATTTCAGCAGAAAACGTGTATTTCAGGGGTTCTGGGGAGTACTACACATGAATTGGCCGTGTGAGTCCTTCCAGGTGTTCGCTCTACAACCTCCACAGCTCCTGCAGGCAGCCCACAACACGGGGGACTACCCTGCACCCCTGCTCATGTCCCGCAGGCAGCCCATCCACCATGGGCATGCCCCCCAGCCAACCCACATGTCACCTTGCACTACTGATCAACAATGCATGTCTCCCAGCACCCCCACCCCCCAGCAGTCAGGGGCACCCTCCACCAGGCCCCCACTCCTGTCTCCCTGCACCCCCACCCCCCAGCAGTCAGGGGCACCCTCCACCAGGCCCCCACTCCTGTCTCCCTGCACCCCCTACCCCCCAGCAGTCAGGGGCACCCTCCACCAGGCTCCCACTCCTGTCTCCGAGCACCCACACCCCCCAGCCACCAGGGGCAGCCTCCACCAGGCCCGCACTCATGTCTCCCAGCACCCCCACCCCCCAGCAGTCAGGGGCACCCTCCACCAGGCCCCCACTCCTGTCTCCCTGCACCCCCACCCCCCAGCAGTGCAGGGGCAGACTCCACCAGGCCCCCACTCATGTCCCCTATTACCCCCACCCTCCAGCAGTGCAGGGGCAGCCTCCACCAGGCCCCCACCCATGTCTCCCACCACCCCCACCACCCAGCCACCAGGGGCAGCCTCCACCAGGCCCCCACCCATGTCTCCCACCGCCCCCACCCCCCAGCCACCAGGGGCAGCCTCCACCAGGCCCCCACTCCTGTCTCCCTGCACCCCCACCCCCCAGCAGTGCAGGGGCCGCCTCCACCAGGCCCCCACTCATGTCCCCTATTACCCCCACCCCACAGCAGTGCAGGGGCAGCCTCCACCAGGCCCCCACTCCTGTCTCCCTGCACCCTCTACCGCCCAGCAGTGCAGGGGCAGCCTCCACCAGGCCCCCACTCATGTCTCCCTGCACCCCCTACCCCCCAGCAGTCAGGGGCACCCTCCACCAGGCTCCCACTCCTGTCTCCCTGCACCCCCACCCCCCAGCAGTGCAGGGGAAGCCTCCACCAGGCCCCCACTTATGTCTCCCTGCACCCCCTACCCCCCAGCAGTCAGGGGCACCCTCCACCAGGCTCCCACTCCTGTCTCCCACCACACCCACCCTCCAGCAGTGCAGGGGCAGCATCCACCAGGCCCCCACCCATGTCTCCCACCACCCCCACCCCCCAGCCACCAGGGGCAGCCTCCACCAGGCCCCCACTCATGTCTCCCACCACCCCCACCCCCCAGCAGTGCAGGGGCAGCTTCCACCAGGGCCCCACCCATGTCTACCACCACCCCCACCACCCAGCAGTGCAGGGGCAGCCTCCACCAGGCCCCCACTCATGTCTCCCATCACCCCCACCCCCCAGCAGGGCAGGGGCAGCCTCCACCAGGCCCCCACTCATGTCTACCACCACCCCCACCCCCCAGCAGTGCAGGGGCAGCCTCCACCAGGCCCCCACTCATGTCTCCCTGCACCCCCACCCCCAGCAGTCAGGGGCACCCTCCACCAGGCTCCCACTCCTGTCTCCCACCACCCCCACCCCCCAACAGTGCAGGGGCAGCCTCCACCAGGCCCCCACCCATGTCTCCCACCACCCCCACCCCCCAGCCACCAGGGGCAGCCTCCACCAGGCCCCCACCCATGTCTCCCACCACCCCCACCCCCCAGCCACCAGGGGCACCCTCCACCAGGCTCCCACTCCTGTCTCCCAGCACCCCCACCACCCAGCCACCAGGGGCAGCCTCCACCAGGCCCCCACTCATGTCCAACTCATGTTCCCCTGCACCCCCACCCCCCAGCACTGTGGGGCACCTGCCAGCAAGCCCCCACTCTGTCCAACTCATGTTCCCCTGCACCCCCACACCCCAGCACTGTGGGGCACCTGCCAGCAGGCCCCCACTCATGTCCAACTCATGTTCCCCTGCACCCCCAACCCCCAGCACTGTGGGGCACCTGCCAGCAGGCCCCCACTCATGTCCAACTCATGTTCCCCTGCACCCCCACCCCCCAGCACTGTGGGGCACCTGCCAGCAGGCCTCCTCTCATGTCCAACTCATGTTCCCCTGCACCCCCACCCCCCAGCACTGTGGGTCACCTGCCAGCAGGCCCACACTCATGTCCAACTCATGTTTCCCTGCACTCCCACCCCTCAGCACTGTGGGGCACCTGCCAGCAGGCCCCTACTCATGTCCAACTCATGTTCCCCAGCCAACATGTCATCACAATCTAGATCCCTGGTCCCTATGGTCAGCCTCCAAATGCAAAACACCCACCCGAGTATTGCATCCACCCACTCAGAAATGGCAATAACATGATAGAACAGCAATTGCAAGTTTGGAAACGAACACATGTCCCTCACATACACCCAATGGGTGTCAGTGAATCTCAAAACCCATATCATGATATGCATGAAACCAATGAGATGATACCACACATTGAAGTTTGATCAAAAAATATGTATTAAAGGAAACATGAATTGAATCAAAAATAAACTAACAGAAATGGGAATGTAAAAAAAGTAAAAAGAAGCATGTCCGTGAAAAAATGCAAAACCAAAAATCAGAATCCAAAGGAATGGTGTCCAAAGTCACAGTCCACAAAAGAAAATCCAATGGGAAATTATAATTGAAAGCCATTGCTCCATGGGTAAATTATAAAAAGAAAAGAAAATCCAACAGTGAACTATGTACAGGTGAACAAGCCAGGGTCCATGATCCCAACAAAAGAAATGAAACCTATCTAACAACACTATCTAATAAAAAATAAATATATACAAAAATGTGGCCCATTGTCCAAAAGGTCCAAAGAAAATGCAAAAACAAAGGAAACCTAACACTAACTACATAACTATTTACATGGGCAGCGGGCTAGTCCAACGGCTCACTGGATGTTGTCATGGGCCAGGGCATCATCGAACTCCTGTTCAATGGCTTCGAGGCGGGCATGTTCCCTGGCCCGAGGTCTCGCAGGGATAAAGCAGTGTCCAGCTCCAACTCCCTGCGAAGACCCTCGAGGCACTCAGCCCGCCTCAGCGCCCTCCGCATGGAGTTCTCCGCCCTGACCATTGTGAGCCGTTCCTCCTCTGCCCGCTGCCGCTCCGCACCTATCTGCTGGCCCAACCGCTCCCACACGGAAGCCACTCCCATTCCAGGGTTCTCCTGCCCTCCGGCCGATGCCTGCACCCCTGATGTTGATGGCCCGAGCCATGATGCCTCCCACGTCGAGCCTGCTGCTGCCTCCGACGCAACTGCCTGTGCCAGCATGACGGCTTCCAGGCTGATGGAATCCACTGACGCTGTCGTGCACGTGCCCTGCCCGATGATGCCGTCACATCCTCCATCTGCTGGGCTCCAGTTGCTGATGTGTCCACCCCTGCTGGACCTCCGACTCCCGACTGTGGCAGGAATGGGATCCCCACCGAGCCTGCTGCATTGGTCGGGGCAGGTCCACAGGGGGCCCTGGTGGCATCTGGGCCGGAAGACGGCATAGAGAACGACTGGTGCATAGTCTCCACAGAGGAGGAGAGGGTCGCCAGATTGGCCGTCACATGTAGGAAACCCCCGACCATGGCCGATCCCAACTGGGCCACATCGGCACGGTGCTCTCCGTTATGACGTGCATGCTCCTCCCGGGAATCACGCACCTCATCACGAATTGCACCTGTGCGCAATGCGACACCAATCAGGACCTTCTCCATACGGCCAGGGGTCCCCTCGTCCGCAGGTGGAGGGGAGTCAGATGACATGGACATCCCCCCTACCTGCGGACGAGCCTGGGATGGGGCATACCTGCTGGTGCATGGTGGTGCGGTCACAGTGTCGGGGACAGAGACATGCACAGGCCGCTCCACGGCGACCTGTGCTGCTTCCTGCCCCTGGACTGCAACACTTGCACCAGCAGGGATGCCCCCACCAGGCCCCATGTGCGCCTCAGTAGCGGCCTCCTCTTCCTCTGTGGAAACCACCAACCTGGATGGCTCCACCCCGTCTTCCGCCGTTGCAAGCCCCTGTTGGGGCTCACCCACCCCTTCCGCTGCAGCCGTGGGGGCATCCCCGCTGCTTTCCTCCACAGAGCCGTCTCCGCCCTCTTCTTCACGTGGCGCTGTGTAGAGGGAGACATAGAACACAAGCATCAGGGTACTGTACAATGGTCCCCTAGACAGGAAGCAATAGCAGATGAGTGGCACTGTCAAAGATCACTTCCATCATGTCCCTCCACAACACATGGCTCAGTGCAGGTAAAACACATGCGGTAACAGGCATGGCTCATGCTATGGACATTAGCATACATATCCAAGTGATTATTGAAACATACACTGTTGTTTTGGAACTCACATGCATCATGGGCCATGCCTATCACATGCACACACTTCACCCTAGTTTCATCCATCTGGCCTCGTACACCACAGACACAGTGGATACAAGGATGACAAGGCTGCATCAGTGAACCTGAACATTGCAACAGACATGTGTCATGCAATCCTGGCATTCACAAGTCACAGACACGCAGGTCAGACACACAGACATGGACAGCATACATGTACATGGCATCAGCACCCATCCCTCACCCATGTCCAGGAACAGAGACTGGCATGCTTTCATGTGGCCATTCCGCATAGGGCAACCCATGTTGCATTTGAACACATGCACCAACCGTGTGGTTCACACATTACTGGTCTCACATGCATGACGTCCCTGCACACACACATGCATACATGGCCTATGTCACACATACAGGCAAGTATCAGACAACCAGCACACTGCGACATGCCCTGTCTCACACAGCAATGCTTGGCCACTTACCGCTCAACTCCAGACGGGTCTGCCTCTCAAGGATCTGGGCGTGGAGCGCTGGGCCTAGGCGTTCCAGGACCCTCATCTGGATGGTACTCATGCGGCCCCGGCCCCCCTCCACGAGGCGCCGGGCCTTCAAGAGGGTCCTGGACCTGCAGTCATCCCAGCGCTTCTTGACTTGTTGGTAGTCGCGAACTGCCACCCCCTCCGCGTAGATGGCAGTCACGATGTCCGTCCAGATCCGAGTCCGTCCTTCCTTGTTGGCGCGCTTACTTCCGAAGAGGGCATCATACTGCCCCAGGACTTGCTCCACCAGGACACCAACTTCGGTGGCAGTGAAGCTGGTGCCCCTCTGCCTCTCTTGCCGGGGGTTGCCACTGGTGCCAGATGTTGCAGTGCCGGACATGGCAACCCCAGAGGCAGGAGTGGGTGGGCAACTGGCACTGGGGCTGGGCTGTGGAGCGATGGTATCCCAGTCGGGAGTCTTCTGTTCCAGCAGGGGTGGACACAGCAAATGGACCCCTGCAGATGGCTGATGTGCAGGCACCAAATGGCAGGGCACGGTGGCAGCAGGCAGGCAGGCAGGCAGCAGCAGATGGCTTGTGGGAGGCTGCTCAGGGATCTGGGGGGCAGTAATTCGGCCTTTTGGGCAGGAGCTTGGTCTTCCGTGTGCTTACGCGTGGCCAGCTTGATACAGAGTGATTTGGCACGTGAAAATCCTGCACGTCTGCGTGTAAATCGAGGAAAGGCCCTTAGCGCTTATGCACGACAGCACGCATATGCGATTTCATTGGACCAAAGGCCCTTAGCTCATGAGCGCGTCTGTGATGTGAGGCGCGCGGGTGTTTCCCTCATTACACGTGATGACAGAGCACACGTGGATTTCCACCAATCATGTGTGGAACTTCCTGCGCACCCCAGAAATACACATACCCAAGCCAATCGCGTGTACACTCACTTCCCTCCGATTACACGCGATGACACTCGGACGTGCAGTTTTACCACGTGTGCTCGCATACGCGATTTCATTGGCCCAAAGCCCACCATGCGCAGCTGTGACATCACGCGCATGTCAGTAGAGAATGGCGCGTGTAAAAAAAAAAGAGATACACGTCCGAGTGTCAAAGCACGTAATTGGTGGAAATGGCCTCATCGCGTATGCGCGTCTGTGACGTGTGTATAAGAGGTACGTGTAGAACACCATTTCCTTGTACGTGCTTTTCGTGGAGAGCGAGTGGGTGAAATATGTACTTCTTGTCGGTTCACACGCGATTTACTTCACGGCGTTTCCAGTTCATACTCCCTGTTACCTCTGACAGCTTTTTCTCTTTTCCTCTTTTCCTCTTTTCCTTTTTTCCTCTTTTTCCTCTGCCTGTTTCCTCAAACAGCGTTCCCTACTACTGTTGTCCTGTCTCCTCAGACAGCGTACAATTCTTCTTTTGGCGGGGGTGTTGCCAACGCGCACACACGCACACGCGCATATTTTTCACGCTTTTGCTCCTGGCAGACAGTGAGTCGCGCACGTATTTAACATGTGTGCTTGCCCCGTGTGTCGCGTACCCCTTCGAGGTCATTCTAGGCTGCGTGTGACACGCATACATTCATTCTTGTGTTCCTGGGTGCCACAGCGTAGTGCAGGTTTATTTTTCCACGCACATGGTCTAGGAGGGGTTGAGTGCACCTTACTTCGCTTTTTTTGGGGTGCCTGTGCATTGCGTGCCATGTCATCTTTCCCAAGGGGTGACATACAGCCTTGCTAGAGCACTAGGGTACGATTACCATCTGGTACCCAACCCCTTTGACACCCAATTGCCCAGGACAATAGTTCACATCGACTCCCATACGCACAATAACATCAGTGCCATGGCTGGGAGGCGACCAAGCCGTAAGGGTGGCAAAGGTGGCCGAGCCCCAAGTGGTGGCCGTGGTGGATCCAGTAGGGGACGTGGCCGTGACTTGCAGGGTGCCCCTAGCCCCCAATGTGTGGAGGAGCAGTCAGGGACACCCATGCCCCCCCCCCTGGTTGAGGATACCGTGGCTAACACCATCCATGCTCAGCCCTTGTTGGACCAGCCCACTGTGGAACCAGACCTGGCACAGGGTGACTCCATGGCTGACTTCCAGGTCAGCAGGTCTAGGCCACGTGCGCCGGTGAACGTTGGTGTCATCAGGCCACGTGGATCAGGGGCAGCTAGGTCATCTGCTGCCCCGCGTAGGCAGGCTGGGGAGGCTGCAGGGGCAGCTGCGGCCCCATCCACCCCACCTCTCACACACCCATCCAAGACAGTGTCGGTCCAACTCCATCATGCTGACATTCCCCCTGACACCATCACACTTGAGATAATGCCTGCACCAACTCCCATGCTGAGTATGCAATCCCACGCTCCTGCCCCTAGTGTCGAGAGCGGCTTAGGACACTCAGGACCCCCACCACCTTCCAAGCGGAAGAGGAAGAGTGCTCGTCCAGTAGAGGCTGATGCCCCAGACACGGCTACACAGTCCGGCCCGTCAAGGAAGCCCAGCTTCAATGAAGCCGAACTGAATGCACTTGTAGAGTATGTGTCCGCACATGACCGCGAAATCGTGATTGTTGAAGGATCCAAGACCACACCTGCACAACGTCAGGCACACTTGCAGACCATTGTGGACATCATAAGTGCCCTTGGAATCGTGAGGCGCACAACTAATGAATGCTACAAGCGCTGGAATGACCTGAAGCGCAGGGCAAAGAATAAGCTGGCCTCAAGTCATGCCGCAACTCTAGTGACTGGAGGTGGGTCTCCAGCAGAGGACATAGAACTCACTCCACATGAGCAGGTTGCTGGGACCTATGTCACGGAGGAACAGATCCAAGGCGTGGGAGAACTGGCAGATCACGAGGCATTGTCCGGTGAGTGCACATGCATGTGTGTGTCATCCATGTGCATGGTGTGTGTGAGAGGGCTTCTGTTTGGGTGCCAAAGGGGTGTGTGTGCCTGAGTGGTTCGGCTCACCCATGTGCCTCTTCCTATACATTCTTGGCAACAGCATTTGGGTATAGCAGCATCCCTTCGGCCAACATTAGACATCCAGCCCAACACCACGCCAGTTGCCCTTGGAGTGTCATCTTGCCACAACACTGTTGCTTATTTACCTCTGTTTATTCAGGCAGATTGTTTGCATAACACCACTTTTACTCGGGATTTCTCAGTCCTATTGTCACATGTCTGACATGGCTATGGTACAGTGGACTGGCTCAGTTTCGTGGACATGATTAGTTTGGACATGTCCCTGTGCTATAGGACCATTTTTGACTGGCAGCTGCAGGTTAAACATTTGAACCATTACAATGAAAATAATCAATTATATGAACAAACTGGACTGAATGAACAATTGGTGACCTCCTCTCCCTCTTCACTTCATGGCTAGGGTACATGCCATCTGTGTGATGGCATGTGTATTTGACCTGGCAATCACTGGCCAATGTGTGATGCCACTGCTAGGCAGCATGCAGCAAATGTGTTCATCTTCCATCTTGGTGTCATCAATGTGTGCCATCTGCCTCCCCATCACACACAGTGACGGTGCATGCATGAGAGTGTTTTAGTCATGTGGGACATGTGTCAATTAAGTACTGTTTCTGTAGCTTCTCAGCCCTAATTGTGTGCCATAGTGCTAATGCCTGTTTCCATTTGTTTTCTTTTATGTCTTTGCAGGGGAAGACGCACTTGATACTGCTGGGGTTTTGGAGATGGTGCAGACCCAGGAGGGGTCTGAGGGCCGACCGACCACCAGTGAGGGACGTGGTGTGGTGGTGGGTGAGAACCCACAACTGCTGCAGGTCGTGCTCGCAAGGGGTGTCTCTGGCTGCACCTCCCCCGAGCTGTACTCAGGTGTCGATTTGGATGATGAGACCTACGTGCCGTCGCAGGTGAGTGTTCCTGGGAGGGATTGTGTTCTGTCCGACCCACCTGCACCAGGCTTAGAACCCTCAATGGGGATGTCAGTGTTGGCAGGTACGCCTTTGGTGGGTACGGATGCAGGGTCACACTCCGCAACATCTGATCCTGTTCCTGGGCCAGCAGATCAGAGGGGGAATGCAGTCCTGCAGCCTCAGGCAGTGCCGGCACAGCAAGGCACAGTTCACCTTGCCCCAGACAGGTGTGTTGCCCGCCGACGTGGTGGCCGTACGCCACCTGGCAATACCGCATGGGAGCAATCCATTTACGGTATGGCAACCCAACAGGCAGCATCATCAGAGATGATGGCTCAGGCCATGGATAGGGTGGCCACTTCCATTGCCCCCCCCGAAAGGCTGATGGAGCGACTACAGCAGGCAACCGACTCCATCTGCCAGTCAAACAGGGAGGACATGTTGGTGTCCGACAGGGACAGGCGGGCGGCACTGGCGACTCTGCAGGAAGCCATCTCCATAGAGTCCCAGGGCCACAGGGAAGCCCTGAGGCTGGAACTCCTTCACCTCAGGACGACTCTTGTTGAGCTTGAGGCTTCAACAAACCGAAGGACAGAACAGCAGCTGGAGCGTCTCACCCATACGCTCTCAGCTGAGATGCAGGCAACTAGGGCGGAGGTCCCGGCATCCCGTGAGTTGTTGCATGGGGACCTCCGCACACTTATCCTCCAGAACGAGACCTACCACACCTGCATGCTTGCAGCCATGGGGAAACAGACTAGGGCTTTGCGTGGGCTGCCTCCCATAGTGCCACCACCTCCTGATGCAGCTGCAGAGGGTGAGGATAGCGACAGCAGTGATACTCCCACAATAGGGTAGCCGTGTAGGCCATGAGCCCATGGAGGTGTTTTTTTTTCGCAAGATCCACACAGGTGGGTTTTGGTGTGCACCCTGTCCTCGGACCTCCTGGGTGGCCAACCCCCACCCCCCCCACCCCCGGGCCCATTAATGGCCATTTTTATTTTGGACAGTGTGTTGCCTTGTGTGGCTCCCGTGGGCATACGCTGCATTGTGGCTGGGCACATGCAGGCTTGTCATGGATTTGGTTCAGATGCTTGGGTTTTTTCACACACACCCCTCCTGCTTCCCGTTTCCATGGTCTTGCAAAGGGTGTGCCCAAGTGACATTGACGTACATGGTGACATTGGACTCCCATGAGCTGTGTGTGCAGTCTGTAGTCAATACTGTGTATACATTCATAGTGAATATTGTTGTATTGTACACTGCGTGGTGTATTGATATGTGCCTCTGCATCCATCTCATCCTCCATATTTGCAGGTCCATTCCTCATGTCTTCACAATGCGTTCCACCTTGGAACTGGAGTCCATGTTGTAAGCAGTGCACCTACACTCTTGCGTGGCGCTAACACTGTATACTTGGAAGTGTTCGGAGGGCTGTCATCATCCGGTGGTGAGGCTAGCTAATTTTTAAGTCTGTAATGTCATGTTTAAGGTAGGTAGGAGGTTGTGTAGGTGATTGGTATTCTTGGTAAGTATTTGGTAATGTTGGTTGTAGGTCCTGCATTACTGTGAGCATTTCATGTGTGGACATGTTTCCATTAGGGACACTGTAGCTGCTGACACTTGGGGCATGTTGTGGGGATTAATTTCTTTCCTCTCACATTGCATGACATGCCATGGTGTGTTGTGTGGCCGTGCTGGGGAGGGGGTGGGTGACATGGCACTGTTTTCATGTAGTATTTTGCAAGTGGGTATTCATTTCTGCAGCATGGAAGTGTCTTTTTATGACACTGCATTGGTGGTGTTTGTGTAGGTAGGGATGCACACATTGTGACACTTCCACATGAACAATCTCAGGCTTCTATGGTTCTGTCAGTTGACAGTCCCTTTGTTCGTCTTAATTGTCAGGTCGAGTCATCATTGCTTATCAGATGATATGTGCCAGGCCTGTGTGCACTCCACTGGGGTGTGATTTCTATGTGAAGTAATTAGCCACCAGCTGCGTACGGGCTGCCTCACCCCGTGCCCTCTCCCCTCCCATGCGCAGCGGGCGTGCATGTGGTTGGAGATGTGGGGGCACCACCATGTCCACAACCAGGCCCCGGCGTGTTGCAACATTGTGCAGGGCACATGCTGCCACTATGATCCTGCACACTACTGGGGCGCATATAACAGCTGCCCGCCAGAACGGTCAAGGGAGCGAAAGCATGACTTGAGCACTCCGAATGTGCGCTCCACTATGCCCCGGGTTGCAATATGGGCTGTGTTGTATCTTACCTCTGGAGGCGTGATGGGGTTCCGAATTGGCATCATCATGTGGGTGCTCAGAGGGTAGGCACTGTCCCCTGGTGAGGAGGTGATGGGTATCATTAGTGGGGTAGTGACATAACTCTGCATCTGACATGCATGCATGTGCAGTGGCATTCACACTCACCAAGCAGCCATGTATCGACATGCCGCCCAGCTTCTAGGTCCCGGCTTAGGGTAGATATTCGGTAAATGAAGCTGTCGTGGGTGGACCCTGGATAGTTGGCATATACTGAGGTGATGATTCCCTTAGCATTACATACTACCTGCACGTTGATGGAATGCCAGTGCTTGCGGTTCCTATAGATGTGCTCAGATGCCCTGGGGGGACGTAGTGCCACATGGGTGCAGTCAATGGCACCTAGCACTTTTGGGAATTGTGCCACACCGTAGAAATCGAGGGTGGCAGCCTGCCTTTCTGCAGGTGTCCTGGGCAGGTATATGTGCCTACGGACTGATGGGCATGCAGTGATGATGTTCAAGACCTGGTGTAGGCAGTGTGACTGCGTGGCCTGTGACACCCCGCTGTCATGATGCCTAACCCCGGAGCATCAGGCCAGGACCAGCACCCCCGGAAGCAGGCATCATGCCCTTGGGTAAAAGCCCAGCGGCCCCTTATAGGGACTCTTTGGACTCAATCCTGGCGCCTTTGGCGTCAGGCTCATGTTGGACATCAGTCCTGGCGCCATAGGCACCAGGCTCATAAAGGGAGGTGTTTTGTGCACTTACCTGATGCAGACCATGCTGCACGCTTCAGGCCTCCCTGAGACCTGAAAGGGATTATTTTTTCATAAGGACTATTTTTTCACTCGGGCGTGGCCAGGGAAGGATACATACCTACTTGGGGAAGGATACATGCCTGGGACTTCTTTGGAGGCTATTTAAGCCACGCCCAGACAGCAGCTCATGCTTCGCGTTGTTCTGCTTCCTGCAGCTTAACGCTCATCGTGTCTGCTCCTGCTCCTGGACTACAGCCACACCCGTCTTGAACCTGGAAGACCTGCAAGGAAGGAAGAGAAGAGAAAGGTGAAAACCAAGGATTATTTCAAGCTTCTTACCTGCATCCGGAATCTTCTCGCCAGCATCCCTGAAGGAAGACTTCAATTTAAAAGCATCGCGTTGCTCGCTGCAGCGCCACGCTTCACTCACCTGTCCTGTCCTCGAGACATCTCCCGGCTCCATCGCGGCTGTCAGCATCGGACGCCACATCTCTGCACCTAGGGGAGAGAGGAAGAAACAAAAGGTGAGCAGAAGGACACACAGAAGGAAAGCCTGATTAGCAGCCATAATACTTACCGGCTTTTCTTCCACATTTCGGGTCGGCGCCGCCCCGTTGGCAGCCCCGTACCCCGGCCCCTATGGGGAAAGGACTAGAGACATTTCAGAGGAATGATAAGGACATCTAGAGGGATCGCCCTCATTACTACTCACCTCGGCAGGTTAACCCCTCGACGCATTGCCTTCATTCTGCACCTGAAATAAAGGACAGATCACAGGTGAGAAAGACAGCATAAAGGGGGCCTCACTTGAACTTTGAACTTTCATACTTACGGCGCATCGCTTAGGAAAGTCAAGTGGATTTTGCCAGCGCCATTCTGAAAACCAGTGAAGTAACTGGACGAACGCGCGCCCCTGCACCAGAAACAGGATGGAGAGTTCAACCTTCCAAACCATAAGGTGAGCTTAAACCGGGTTTGGAGGAATAGAGAGGAACGGAGGGGGGGGGAACGGGGGAGCTAGCACACCATTCTGCAGACTGTTAATCCCCTTTCTCATCTGCAGAAGGATATTCCTACGGGCCAAGGAAGCACGATTTGGAGGTCTTGTCCAATCGGTGTTCCGGGTCCTGCGCATCACGCTAGAAGAGGCCGCAGTAATCCAGACTAGATCAGCGCCCTGTGGGAACCAGGTGGGCGTTACACCCACCCACGATGGCACTTGTCCGCTGAAATGATCCTGTGGCCAAGAAGTGCAGTACATTGAGGACCTTCTCCAGGGGGATGAGTGCTTGGGAGCACAGGGTGGGTGATGTGAGGTCATCCTCCCACTCACTGACCAGGTCCAGTATTATGTGTGGGGGAAACCTGTACCTCCCATACACCTGGTCATCAGGCATCCCAAAAAACGCTGGTTCTGGGAGTGAAAATTCGGGCCCTCACTATCCTCCTCCTCCTCCTTTGGTAACCCACGGCCACTGCTGCTAGGAATGATATATTCATTCTGGCGTATGAGCTTGTTTGTTGTTTGCGTGCACTTTTATGCTGCGCGGGTCGACGTATGCCTGCTTCATGCTGGCGTACGTGTCTCAGGATTGGACCATTAATATTTCGGCACGTCGTAGGCGAACGTGTGAATCTTCCCGCCCACCCCAGGAATACACGTAGCACGCTCTCACAGGCACAGTCGTGGGTAAATAATCCCGCCCACCCCTGGAATACATGTACCCCACTCTCACAGGCCCAATCGCGTGTGGAAGTTCACGAACACCCCGAAGTACATGTACCCAATCCAATCGCGTGTGGGACTTCCCGCGCACCCCGAAGTACACGTACCCAGGCTATTCGCGTGTGGAAGTTCACGCGCACCCCGAAGTACATGTACCCAGGCCAATCGCATGTGGGACTTCCCGCGCACCCCGAAGTACACATACCCAGGCAAATCGCACGGCTGGGGGGTGGGGGTGATGGGAGACATGAGTGGGGGCCTGGTGGCGGCTGCCCCTGCACTGCTGTGGGGTGGAGGTGGTGGGGGACATGAGTGGGGGCCTGGTGAAGGCTGCCCCTGGTGGCTGGGGGGTGGGGGTGATGGGAGACATGAGTGGGAGCCTGGTGGAGGCTGCCCCTGCACTGCTGGGAGGTAGGGCTGGTGGTAGACATGGGTGGGGGCCTGGTGGAGGCTGCCCCTGCACTGCTGGTGGGTGGGGGTGCATGGGGACATGAGTGGGGGCCTGGTGGGGGCTGCCCCTGGTGGCTGGGGGGTGGGGGTGGTGGGAGACATGGGTGGGGGCCTGGTTGAGGCTGCCCCTGCACTGCTGGGGGGTGGGGGTTGTGGGAGACATGGGTGGGGGCCTGGTGGAGGCTGCCCCTGCACTGCTGGGGGGTGGGGGTAATAGGGGACATGAGTGGGGGCCTGGTGGAGGCTGCCCCTGGTGGCCGGGGGATGGGGGTGATGGGAGACATGAGTGGGGGCCTGGTGGAGGCTGCCCCTGCACTGCTGGGGGGGGTGGTGGGAGAAATGAGTTGGACATGAGTGGGGGCCTGGGGAGGTTGCCCCTGCACTGCTGGGGGTGGGGGTGGTGGGAGACACGAGTGGGGGCCTGGTGGAGGCTGCCCCTGGTGGCTGGGGGTGGGGGTGAGGGGAGACATGAGTTGGGGCCTGGTGGAAGCTGCCCCTGGTGGCTGTGGGGTGGGGGTGATGGGAGACATGAGTGGGAGCCTGGTGGAGGCTGCCCCTGGTGGCTGGGGGGTGGGGGTGATGGGAGACATGAGTGGGGGCCTGGTGGAGGCTGCCCCTGGTGGCTGGAGCGTGGGGGTGATGGGAGACATGAGTGGGGGCCTGGTGGAGGCTGCCCTGCACTGCTGGGGGGTGGGGGGTGGTAGACATGGGTGGGGGCATGGTGGAGGCTGCCCCTGCACTGCTGGGGGGTGGGGGTGCATGGGGACATGGGTGGGGGCCTGGTGGAGGCTGCCCCTGCACTGCTGGGGGGTGGGGGTGCATGGGGACATGAGTGGGGGCCTGGTGGAGGCTGCCCCTGCACTGCTGGGGGTTGGGGGTGGTGGGAGACATGGGTGGGGGCCTCGTGGAGGCTGTCCCTGCACTACTGGGGGGTGGGGGTGGTGGGAGACATGAGTGGGGGCCTAGTGGAGGCTGCCCCTGCACTGCTGAGGGGTGGGGGTGGTGGGAGACATGAGTTGGACATGAGTGGGGGCCTGGTGGAGGCTGCCCCTGGTGGCTGGGGGGTGGGGGTGGTGGGAGACATGAGTGGGGGCCTGGTGGAGGCTGCCCCTGGTGGCTGGGGGGTGGGGGTGATGGGAGACATGAGTGGGGGCATGGTGGAGGCTGCCCCTGCACTGCTGGGGGGTGGGGTGCATGGGGACATGGGTGGGGGCCTGGTGGAGGCTGCCCCTGCACTGCTGGGGGGTGGGGGTGCATGGGGACATGAGTGGGGGCCTGGTGGAGGCTGCCCCTGCACTGCTGGGGTTTGGGGGTGGTGGGAGACATGAGTGGGGGCCTGGTGGAGGCTGCCCCTGCACTGCTGGGCGGTGGGGGTGGTGGGAGACATGGGTGGGGGCCTGGTGGAGGCTGCCCCTGCACTGCTGGGGGGTGGGGGTGGTGGGAGACATGAGTGATGAGTGGGGGCCTGGTGGAGGCTGCCCCTGCACTGCTGGGGGGTGGGGGTGGTGGGAGACATGGGTGGGGGCCTGGTGGAGGCTGCCCCTGCACTGCTGGGGGGTGGGGGTGGTGGGAGACATGAGTGGGGGCCTGGTGGAGGCTGTCCCTGCACTGCTGGGGGGTGGGGGTGGAGAGAGACATGAGATGGACATGAGTGGGGGCCTGGTAGAGGCTGCCCCTGCACTGCTGGGGGGTGGGGGTGGTGGGAGACTTGAGTGGGGGCCTGGTGGAGGCTGCCCCTGGTGGCTGGGGGATGGGGGTGGTGGGTGACATGGGTGGGGGCCTGGTGGAGGCTGCCCCTGCACTGCTGGGGGGTGGGGGTAATAGGGGACATGAGTGGGGGCCTGGTGGAGGCTGCCCATGGTGGCTGGGGAGGTGGGGGTGATGGGAGACATGAGTTGGACATGAGTGGGGGCCTGGTGGAGGCTGCCCCTGCACTGCTGGGGGGTGGGGGTGGTGGGAGACATGAGTTGGACATGAGTGGGGGCCTGGTGGAGGCTGCCCCTGCACTGCTGGGGGTGGGGGTGGTGGGAGACATGAGTGGGGGCCTGGTGGAGGCTGCCCCTGCACTGCTGGGGGGTGGGGTTGGTGGGAGACATGAGTTGGACATGAGTGGGGGCCTGGTGGAGGCTGCTCCTGCACTGCTGGGGGGTGGGGGTGGTGGGAGACATGAGTGGGGGCCTGGTGGAGGCTGCCCCTGGTGGCTGGGGGGTGGGGGTGATGGGAGACATGAGTGGGGGCCTAGCGGAGGCTGCCCCTGCACTGCTGGAGGGGTGGGGGTGGTGGTAGACATGGGTGGGGGCCTGGTGGAGGCTGCCCCTGCACTGCTGGGGGATGGGGGTGCATGGGGACATGAGTGGGGGCCTGGTGGAGGCTGCCCCTGCACTGCTGGGGGGTGTGGGTGGTGGGAGACATGGGTGGGGGCCTGGTGGAGGCTGCCCCTGCACTGCTGGGGGGTGGGGGTGGTGGGAGACATGAGTGGGGGTCTGGTGGAGGCTGTCCCTGCACTGCTGGGGGGTGGGGGTGGAGGGAGACATGAGATGGACATGAGTGGGGGCCTGGTGGAGGCTGCCCCTGCACTGCTGGGGGGTGGGGGTGGTGGGAGACTTGAGTGGGGGCCTGGTGGAGGCTGCCCCTGTTGGCTGGGGGGTGGGGGTGGTGGGTGACATGGGTGGGGGCCTGGTGGAGGCTGCCCCTGCACTGCTGGTGGTGGGGGTAATAGGGGACATGAGTGGGGGCCTGGTGGAGGCTGCCCCTGGTGGCTGGGGAGGTGGGGGTGATGGGAGACATGAGTGGGGGCCTGGTGGAGGCTGCCCCTGGTGGCTGGGGGGTGGGGGTGACGGGAGACATGGGTGGGGGCCTGGTGGAGGCTGCCCCTGCACTGCTGGGGGGTGGGGGTGGTGGTAGACATGGGTGGGGGCCTGGTGGAGGCTGCCCCTGCACTGCTGGGGGGTGGGGGTGCATGGGGACATGAGTGGGGGCCTGGTGAGGCTGCCCCTGCACTGCTGGGGGGTGGGGGTGGTGGGAGGCATGGGTGGGGGCCTGGTGGAGGCTGCCCCTGCACTGCTGGGGGGTGGTGGTGGTGGGAGACATGAGTGGGGGCCTGGTGGAGGCTGCCTCTGCACGGCTGGGGGGTGGGGGTGGTGGGAGACATGAGTTGGAAATGAGTGGGTGCCTGGTGGAGGCTGCCTCTGCACTGCTGGGGGGTGGGGGTGGTGCGAGACATGGTTGGGGGCCTGGTGGAGGCTGCCCCTGGTGGCTGGGGGTGGGGGTGGTGGGAGACATGGGTGGGGGCCTGGTGGAGGCTGCCCCTGCACTGCTGGGGTATGGGGGTAATAGGGGACATGAGTGGGGGCCTGGTGGAGGCTGCCCCTGGTGGCTGGGGGGTGGGGGTGATGGGAGACATGAGTGGGGGCCTGGTGGAGGCTGCCCCTGGTGGCTGGGGGGTGGGGGTGATGGGAGACATGGTTGGGGGCCTGGTGGAGGCTGCCCCTGCACTGCTGGAGGGTGGGGGTGGTGGGAGACATGAGTGGGGGCCTGGTGGAGGCTGCCCCTGGTGGCTGGGGGGTGGGGGTGGTGGGAGACATGGGTGGGGGCCTGGTGGAGGCTGCCCCTGCACTGCTGGGGGGTGGGGGTAATAGGGGACATGAGTGGGGGCCTGGTGGAGGCTGCCCCTGGTGGCTGGGGGTGGGGGTGATGGGAGACATGAGTGGGGGCTTGGTGGAGGCTGCCCCTGGTGGCTGGGGGGTGGGGTGATGGGAGACATGAGTGGGGGCCTGGTGGAGGCTGCCCCTGCACTGCTGGGGGGTGGGGGTGGTGGGAGACATGAGTGGGGGCCTGGTGGAGGCCACCCCTGCACTGCTGGGGGTGCATGGGGACATGAGTGGGGGCCTGGTGGAGGCTGCCCCTGCACTGCTGGGGGGTGGGGGTAATGAGGGACATGAGTGGGGGCCTGGTGGAGGCTGCCCCTGCACTGCTGGGGGGTGGGGGTGGTGGGAGACATGAGTGGGGGCCTGGTGGAGGCTGCACCTGCACTGCTGGGAAGTGGGGGTGGTGGGAGACATGAGTTGGACATGAGTGGGGGCCTGGTGGAGGCTGCCCCAGCACTGCTGGGGGGTGGTGGTGGTGGGTGACATGAGTGGGGGCCTGGTGGAGGCTGCCCCTGGTGGCTGGGGAGTGGGGGTGGTGGGAGACATGGGTGGGGGCCTGGTGGAGGCTGCCCCTGCACTGCTGGGGGGTGGGGTTAATAGGGGACATGAGTGGGGGCCTGGTGGAGGCTGCCCCTTTGGGCTGGGGGGTGGGGGTGGTGGGAGACATGAGTGGGGGCCTGGTGGAGGCTGCCCCTGCACTGCTGGGGGGTGGGGGTGGTGGGAGACATGAGTGGGGGCCTGGTGGAGCCTGCCGCTGCACTGCTGGGGGGTGTGGGTGCTTGGGGACATGAGTGGGGGCCTGGTGGAAGGTGCCCCTGCACTTCTGGGGGGTGGGCGTAATAGGGGACATGAGTGGGGGCCTGGTAGAGGCTGCCCCTGCACTGCTGGGGGGTGGGGGTGGTGGGAGACATGAGTGGGGGCCTGGTGGAGGCTGCCCCTGCACTGCTGGGGGGTGGGGGCGGTGGGAGACATGAGTTGGACATGAGTGGGGGCCTGGTGGAGGCTGCCCCTGCACTGCTGGGGGGTGGGGGTGGTGGGAGACATGAGTGATGGCCTGGTGAAGGCTGCCCCTGGTGGCTGGGGGGTGGGGGTGGTGGGAGACATGGGTGGGGGCCTGGTGGAGGCTGCCCCTGCACTGCTGGGGGGTGGGTGTAATAGGGGACATGAGTGGGGGCCTGGTGGAGGCTGCCCCTCGTGGCTGGGGTTGGGGGTGATGGGAGACATGAGTGGGGGCCTGGTGGAGGCTGCCCCTGGTGGCTGGGGGGTGGGGTGGTGGGAGACATGAGTGGGGGCCTAGTGGAGACTGCCCCTGCACTGCTGGGGGGTGAGGGGGGTGGGAGACATGAGTTGGACATGAGTGGGGGCCTGGTGGAGGCTGCCCCTGGTGGCTGGGGGGTGGGGGTGGTGGGAGACATGAGTGGGGGCTTGGTGGAGGCTGCCCCTGGTGGCTGGGGGGTGTGGGTAATGGGAGACATGAGTGTGGGCCTGGTGGAGGCTGCCCCTGCACTGCTGGGGGGTGGGGGTGGTGGTAGACATGGGTGGGGGCCTGGTGGAGGCTGCCCCTGCACTGCTGGGGGGTGGGGGTGCATGGGGACATGAGTGGGGGCCTGGTGGAGGCTGCCCCTGCACTGCTGGGGGGTGGGGGTAATAGGAGACATGAGTGGGGGCCTGGTGGAGGATGCCCCTGCACTGCTGGGGGGTGGGGGTGGTGGGAGACATGTGTTGGTGATCAGTAGTGCAAGGTGACATGTGGGTTGGCTGGTGGGCATGGCCATGGTGGATGGGTTGCCTGTGGGACATGAGCAGGGGTGCAGGGTAGTAACCTGTGGTGTGGGCTGCCTGCAGGGGCCGTGGAGGGTGTAGAGGGAACACGTGGGGGGACCCACATGGCCAAATCACGTATAGCATTCCCCCGCACCACCGAAATACACGTACCCTGCAGAAATCGCATGTGAATCTTCCACGCACCTCGGAATACACGTACCCAGGCCAATCGAGTGTGGAGCTTCCTGCGCACCCCGTAGTACACGTACCCAGGCCAATCGCGTGTGGAACTTCCCACGCACCCCCACCTACCCAGGCCAATCGCGTGTGGAACTTCCCGCGCACCCCGTAGTACACGTACCCAGGCTAATCGCGTGTGGAACTTCCCGCGCACCCCGAAGTACACGTACCCAGGCTAATATCGTGTGGAACTTCCTGCGCACCCAGGAACACGCGCACACGCTATTTTTCACACAGCGGGTGTCCGTGTTTGTCGGTGCCCCTTTGCACCTCATTTGTCCTAGAGGCCCACTGTATGGGCCATTCATCATGGCTGTATATGGGTGCTTTTTGTTAGCGCACATTTTGGCGCACATTGTTTTCAGTCGCAGGGGCGCTACTGCCTGCTTTCTTGTGGCGTACTTGTTTGGCCCTGTGCGCGTCTTTGACCGTGCGCTGGTTTGCCCTATTCGATTCCATGAATACGGGTTGTAGGTGGGCGTGTGGGCGTTCCGCGGACTTGCCTCCTGTACTTCCCCCGTGACGCCCATATTTTCACGCATTGTTCCCCATTCCGAGTATTACGCCCCGTGTTCCGCCTACTTTTGTGATGTGCGCCGCGCTATGTGAGATTTCGCAGTGGCCGTGGCGCACGCTGTTGGATGACCTGTGTGCTGGCGTGTGCGGCGCACATTTTTAGCGCACATCCAATGTTTTTCTCGCGCACGGACTTCCATGAATCGCTGTGCGCTGGTTTTCCTGCGATTTTCGCACTTGCACTGCAATTTTTGCACTATTCCTGCGATTCGCACATTTTGGCACCTCTGCGCGGGAATTTTCGGCGCACATTAATTCCATGAATCGACCCCTGAATGTAAACGGTGGGCATACCTGCAGCTATCGTCTAGTATTAAACATTAAAGGCTGATGTGATTGTCAAGAGTGGAAAAGACAGCATGAAATCCAGTCTGGAACCTTAATAGAATTTGCGTTGTCCCATTGTTTAACTTCTAAAGTATAAACAAGTAGCACAAATCTTGCTTCATGAGCCCAACATATTAATAAGTGATAATTGCTGGGATAAGATTTGTCTCCCTTTTTGTATAAGGGGACCAAAAGCGATTCTTTGCATAACTGGGGTATGTCATGCAAAGTTACTTTCTCAAATAGGCTATGTAATAGAGGAGCCAAAGTACTGGGAGCGTTTTTTAATATCACATTGGCCATTCCATCTGGCCTTACCGCACGGGAAGGTTTGAGTTACCGATTAATGAAACTGTAACGCTCACCTGATTCCCACGGAGGCGCGGGTCTTGGCAGGAAGGTGTCCGTAACACGAAACGTGATGTGCAGGATTCGGTTGGCTTCTGGGGTCGAACCTCTCCGCACTGTGTGCCGAACTCGCAGGGTGAGGTTTCTGCAGGTGAAATAATATGGGGATTAAAGGTCTGGGTGGTCGAATGTCCCTATCTCTCTCCTCCCAGCTTGTCTGTTGAACCCCCCTCCCAGGTCAACTTGCTCACCTTAGATAGGTGAATGCTGGGCTCTCCATCTGCGTCTAGTGCAGGGTGCCGTTGCCAGTTCCTTCACTGGTGAAACGTTAGCCTCTTGACTTCAGAGGATGAGTACCGTCGTTGTCTGCACGACCGGTAAGTTTCTGGACACCTTTAGACTGTAAGTATGGCAAGCGCTCTTACTGTCTCTTTCTTTGTCTTTGCAGGCGACGATGCAGAAAGAAGAAATCCGGAACTCGCCACGTGCCGGTGAGTGTATCACTGCTGCTGTCTGTGCAGGTGAAGATGCAGCGTGAAGAATCCGAAATGCACAGCGTGCCGGTAAGTAGAATAATGCTGTTTATCTTTGTGCAGATGCAGCGTGAAGAATCCGGGATGCACGGGGTGCCGGTAAGTAAAATAATGCTGTTTGTCTTTGCAGGTGCAGCGTGAGACACGGCCGCTGCCGAGGGATCAGGTAAGCAAACACTGCGTGTGAAAGTTCGTTCTGCTAACCTGTTGTTTCTGATCTTTTGCAGGTGCTGATGTTGCTCGGGTACCGGAATGGTGTGTATACTTCTTGCAGGTTCAGGATCCAAAGAAGAAAAGCTGGAGCAGACTCGGTGAGCGTTCTGCTGCAGATGCAGAATAACGCGAAGCACGTTTCATCAATCGGGTGTGGTTTAAATAGCCTTGGAGTGATGAGGCGTCTCCTTCCACGGCCCCGCCTAGACAAGAAAAGAGTTCCTGCTTCCAGAAGAGTTCCAGTGGAGTGGAGCTGCCCCACCCAGGTAAGAAAAGTAGTCCCAGTTCACCGAGGACTTTTAAGAGTCTGGCAAGTCAGCAGCATGGTCTGCCGCAGGTAAGTCCACCCAAGCATCTTCACACCTAAGATGAGCCCGGCGCTTCCAGTGCCGGGACCAAGGCTTCTGATGAGCCTGGTGCCACCGGCGCCAGGACAAGGTCCAAAAGGTCCCTGTGGGGACCGGCTGGTGCCTAGGATCAGGGTTAGGGGCCTGCTTCCAAGGACGTTGGACTGATCCTGACTCCTTGGAAGCAGTGATCATGACAGAAACAATGTTCTCACCCCTGTACTTAAATTTGAATATCTTGGAGAGTTTAGGAAGAAAGTGATTTCTGATTGTGATGTCTCTGTGATATAAACTTTGTATATGAGAATTTGATTAAAACGATGATGAAATGTTCATCGCAATTAAAGGTAAAGTTTATTACCAAATTCTTTTGTTTTCATTTATAAAGCGCAATATTTGCCCAAGGGCATCATGGCGCTGGGAGAAACAGGCACGCATACACCAAGACCACAAATCTAGGAAAGAAAGGTTTTTAGCTCTCTGCAAAATAAAAAGTGGTTATCAATGACTCGTAGAGTTAGGGGGAGAGAATTCCACAATTTCACTGTGGCCACCGAAAAGGCACGTCCTCCCACGTGGGACAGCTTGTAAGTGGTTGCTTTGATTAGGACAGCTTCCTGTGAATGCAGGCGCAGGCTGAAGCATAAGGACGAAATGCGTGCTGTAGATGTTCTGCACTGACAGGTGACGGGTAGCTTTGGCGAGCTAGATGAATCCATCTGAACAAACTGCTAGCGGCTGGCGAGGTAGGACTTGAATGAGCAAAGGACAAGGTTGCTGATACCCATGCATGTAGGGTGTCCGTAAGTGCCTGGTGGTCTACTGTGTAGAAAGTGGGCGAGAAGTCGAGTAGAACCTGGAAGCATGGGTGGCCATTGTCAAGGATGTTGAGGGTGTTATGGACTACCTGTATGGTCTGAAACCGGATTGGTAGGTTTGGAGGAGATTGTTGGTGTCAATGTGTTGCTGCAGTTGTGCGGCTGCCACTTTTTCGATGATCTTACCTAGGAAGGGTGGGTGATGTGACGATAGTTACCTAGGTTGTCGGGATCCAGAGTGGGTTTCTTTAGTAGAGGGATTTTCTGTCCTGTATTATTGTCGATGGGATGTTGCCTTGAGTTAGGGAGCTTTAGATGATCTCCAGGTAAGGAAGGAGTGCTTCTACGGGGAGGGTCTTGAGAATGGATGCTGGGTGGACATCATCTGTATATGATGCAGCTTCGTGGGTGGCCAGGGTTTCTACCAGGTACTCTGTGGGAAGTGTCTTCAATGTTGTCCAGGGTGTGGAAATTTCCTGAGGAGGGACGTGAGGTTTGTCTGTGGATGCAAAGCTGGTGTCTATGTGCAGGCGAATCTTGCTGATTTTGTCGATTAAAGAAGAAGGTGTTGATGGCGGTGGATTTTTCAATGGATTGTGGTATGGTGGGGTGGGTAGTGAGTTGAAGCAGTGCTTGACCACTTTGAAGAGGGCTCTGCTTTTGTTGTTGGCTTCTGCTATGGTGCTCTGATAGTAGGAGGACTTGGATGTGTGATTAGTTGTCGGGTGGTTGCTCGGAGTTCCTTGAGGAGCACCAGGTCGGATGTGGACCTGGAGTGGCGCTAGGATTTCTCTTGTTTCCTGATGACTCTTTTGCTGAGGTTAAGTTCTTGCATGTATCGGGGTGCTGACAGTTTCAGTTTGCAGATGTGTTGTTTCAGAGGCACGTGCCGGTCGTTGGAACCTCAAAGGGTGGCATTAAGAGCTTTCAGTAGAGAGTCGCAGTTTGGTTGGGGGTGTTCGGTCCATGTAACATAGAGGTTGGCAAGGTCTTCTGTGAGGGTTTCCACTGGGAAGTTCTTGAATGATCTGAAGGTGTGTCTGATGGGTTTCTGTTGGGAGTGCTTGACTAGGGTGGTGTGCAGGATTTTGAAAGGCATGGCTAGGTGATCAGAGAAGAGCTGACATGGAGGGAAGACAGTGCAGTGATGATTAGGTCGAGGACGTTACCTTTCTCGTGTGTTGTTTCTTTCATGTTCTGTGTGAGGCTGAGGGTGTCGAGAAGTCCATGGAGAGCTTCCTTCATTGGTTTGGTGGCCTTCTTGCCTGGGAGGTTGAAGTCGCCTAGGAAGATGTTTTTGGTGTGCCTGAGGGACATGGTGGTGACCAGGCCAGTGAAATCTCTGATGAAGGCAGTGTTGGGTTTGGGTTGTCTCTAGATGAGATGGAATGTGACTATATGCATCGGGAGAGTGAGAAGTGGCAGGAGAGGACTTCAAAGGAGCCAATGTTGTTGACATGAAGTCTTGTGCAGGTCCACAAGGTCTTGTGGATGACTGCAAGGCCGTTGCCTGTCTTATTCGACCAGTCACTGAGTTGGATGCTGTAGTCATTGGGGACAAGGACGTTTAGGATGTGGGTGTAGGTGGGTGTCAGCCAGGTCTCAGTGATGAAGATGGTGTTAAGGTCATGTGTAGTGATGAGGTCAGCAATGTCTGCTGCATGGGTGTTAGCTGGCGGATCATGGCAAGCATCAACTTCCGTGTTGTGGATGATGAGGGGATGCTGATGGGCTTGGGGCTGATGTGGGGGAGGTTGTTGCATTGCGGAGGCCATGCCTTAGAGGAGGGGCAATGTCGTTGATGTTGACAATGCCTCGTGATGGTGGGGATGGCCTGTATCGACAGAGGAAGAAAGCACATGTCGGCACATGCTTACCTATTGGCTGAGCAGGTGTTCAAGCCCTGGGTACTCCCAGTCCAAACAGGTCCAAACAGGAATTGCCCTTTTCTTTGTCTGCTCTGCACTTTGGATGCTGCGCGAGAGATGCCTTTGGTCTAAGAATTAACAGCAGAAAGTAAGAGGCGGGGGTAAGAAGGTGGGTGGGCTTAGGCCATGCAACCTCGATCCACTGGCACCTGCTCACCAACTGCACCAACTGCAAAGGAAAAGAGGCTGGAGGGCTACTTAAGTAGAGAAAAATGGTGGCAAAACAGGAAGGCACCAACAGTTTAGTGGTTGACAGGTGTGTGGGTTCACAACTCTGACTCAACCCCGTGGAAGTAATCGACGTACCCATCTTGACATGATTCAACCCACTGGAAGCGAAAGTTTTGACCCATCTCAGCACTCATCCAACCTGCTGGAAACAAGCATCTCGACATGTCTTTATGCAGCCTCATCCCACTGGAAGCCATCAACTAGACTCATCTCAATGCATACTCAAATGACAGAAAAGCACCTAGAAGCCTAGTGTGACATGGTTGAATCCCAATAAATAAGTGTTGATATATTTGAAATTGTTCTAGCCCCCTGGCCTGCTTAGAATATCCTAATAACAATTTAGACCCCACTCTCTACAATGTTAAAAACATTTTCAGTGGACTGGGCATTGCCGCTGATATTATAACCTGTACACCCCTGTCTACAATCACAGATTTCCCCCTTATTAAAAGTCTGCATATTCTGTGTCTGTCTTTACAAGGATTGGGTTTTCAATAGTGTGTGTGTATTGTTAGTTTAATTAAAGTATCCAATTTTTATAGAACCTTAGTTGGACATTATTTTATTTTGGGACCACAGTACTATTGTTGTTTGGGCTGCTTCTGTGCTAGTTTGCATTCCTCCTGAAGAGCATAGCCTACCCTCGGCTCAGGCTACCTTAAAGAGGCAAAGACGGTTTGCCTGTTGGGCTGTGCCAGTATCACCTATATAATTGGGGTCACTCCTTGTTTACTAGAAGTGTGGGCTGAGCAGGAATTTTAGCCACTTTTAATTTCTGAATTCTTTCAGAGCAGTTGTCATTTTGTAAATGTGCAAGTCCAATGTCCTAAAACTGCGCACAAGTACAAGATAAGAAAACTCTTTCTGCAAGGTGTCAGACCCTGATGGTGACATAGGTATCACATGCTTTCCGTGGTGTTAAATTGCATTTAGAGTAGATGTAGTTTTGACACAATTCAGAGAGCTTTTAGGCTGTGCGCTGCATAGAAAAACATTTTTTCTTTATATTCTTTTTATCACAATTATATTATTAAATAAGGTTATGTAGTCTGTATTTATTTGGATTGCAGAGGTTGAGCTCCTGCAAGTGTTCATTAATGCATTGAGCAAGAGGTCTGCCATGTTAAAATACACCATTGCTAAAGGCTGTAGATTTTGTCAGTCTAGTGTGCTAGACCATATTTCTAAACTATGATCATTTAATTGAGGGTTTATTATTACTCGTAGACAGAAAGCTCCAGGCAGCCAATGTCAGGATGGCAAGAGATGCAGAACAGTGTTCAGCTAATTGTTACAAGAGAAAAAGTTCTGAGGGGCCTGAAATGAGACTCGAGACAGCACGTGCCTTCCCAGATGATAAACAAATGAATATATAATGACTGTGAAGGACACACTGAGATACACAAGAAAGCCCACACAGATTGCCAGATTGAAGAACTAGGATGGGAGCACAGCACCCGCACTGAGAGCAGGGCATTTGGTTCGGAGGTAAAAGTGCCTTTGTGAAACGAATCAGAAAAAGAAAAAAATTTGCAGGGGCGCACACACATTTTTTCATACATCTATTCATTGTGACGGGATAACTAGAAGGTCAGATCCAGAGTTGGCAATGTGTATTGAGACCGGAGTTGCAGGTCCAAGGGTGGAAGGCCAAAGGGACACTTATGGGAAAGGTATGGTGGTGTTCCATGGGATGCAACAAAAGGTTGATTGTGCTGATTTCCACTCACTGTATCATTGGTCCACCTCGGTGGGATGCTACAGCCCGAGCTGTCTCAGGAGTCATTGTCCAATTAGGGCAGAGCTTTTTTATCAATTGCATCATGAAGAGTGCCAACCAATGGTAATGCAGCATTGTGTGCTGACTATGAAAGGATTTCATGTTTGAGTGGTGGTATTTTTTATGGTAACGAGAAATGAAATCCCCAATCATAATGTTTAATTTATAGTGTTCTTTAGGGGCTTCATGACGAGTAGCCAATTGAAATTTTAGAATTAGAATAATGTTGTGTTTAGAGAATATGTTAATTTTGCGGCTTTCATCCTCAAATACATTAGCCCGGAGTGGGCGTGTTGAGATGTTTATTGGTACAGTTCCACAGAGCTGTCTGCTTCTCCCAGCCATATTTGCAAATAAAGCTTTTTGTTCTTACAAGTTGAGCACTCCATTTCTTTGACTACTTTCGTGTTATTTTTTGGATTACCTTGAGGGGACTGCACCATTACAATTTTTTCACTAAAAGGTTGATTTTTCTTTTCACTCTACTGGTCACTTACAAATCCCCCATTTGTATAGATACATTTGTAAGCAATAAATAGCTCTGAAGAAGTGTGAAAAGAGCATTATTTTACTGTTCATGTGTTCACAGTGTTTCCACTACACCGGCTGGAAGAGAACGTAGTTGGTCTGCTTCTCTATGAGGCATATAAAATGATAACTGTACAAAAGTACATTTGGTATACGGAAGCACTTACAAGCAGGCATATAAGGAATGATTTATAATTTGAATATACTCCTGCACGTTTTAAGTGCCTAATACATTTGTGTTTGGAATTATGTATGCTTCAGTGTAGGGATTTGACTTTAACTGAAGAATGTAATGTGTTGTTAGTGTAGTATATTTGATATCCTATTTTACAGTCTTTTGAGGAGTGTCCATCTTTTCCTGCATGGAAAGGAACCTGTTAATTTGAAGTGATCACTTGTGATGCAATTATGAGAAACAACTAATGTAAAGGAGTGGAATGGAACAATGTGTAGTTTCTAGCTTGTCTAGCTGTTTTATAAAGTATGGTTATAGTTTTCACTGTTTATTCCCAATAATTCTAGGGCATAGAATGAGTATGTGCAGGGTTTTCAGACTTGTTAATTTGGTTATTGTGAAGCATTGCCATCTGGTAAAGGGTGAGATAGCCTGAGATTTTATGTGAAGTTAACCCTCCATTCCAAGGGCTGTAACAGGGGATAATGGCCCACCAGCCCGAGTTATAAGCCTGAGCCATTTACCTCCCCTTCCAGCCCTTGGAACGGGGGGATAAGGCCATTAGAACCCACACCAAATCCTGGGATGCAGCTAATCTAAAGTATTTTCCTCCACGAATGGGACACCTTTTGCATCCTGTTCGTAGAAAGAAAATACTATTCCAAGATAGCTGCCATGGAAAGGGAAGGCAGGGCTCCATACGGAGCCCCTCTTCCCTTTCCATGGTGGTCTCCGGGAGCCAAGAGGAAGTAGTAACTGCAGTGGCGGCACTTGTCGCTGCCAACATAAGGTACGTAAGGGATTGGGAAGATAGGAGGGACAAAGAGGGGTGGAGGGTGAGGGGAAGATGGCGGCAGGGGTAACCGGCCGTCAAGTGGCATGGAACGTGGGCTGAGATTGCCGGGTTCAGCTGCTTTACTAGCCACCTGATTGGCTGGCTCCCCCCACCAGGCTGCTAATGATTTATAATACATGAAATGGTGCAGGTAATCCATCTCAGAAAGGGTGGTCAGCCATTCAGACCCCCCTTTCATAAAGTTCCATGCCAAAACATAGTACACACAAGTGCCCTGCTGCATCAGTCACCTGGTTTGCAGTTCCTGCTCTTCAGTGGCAGAAGGCAGGTTTATAGGTCACATGTGCCTTTTTGACAACTGCTGGGACACCATGTCCCTGGAAAAAGAGGTTACACCTCTGACCCAAACACATGATTATTGTGTTCCTGTCTGGTGGCAAGGTAATCTCTAAGAAAAAAAAAACATAGTTGTGTTTCATATTGTTACATAGTTATTCAAGTCACATCAAATTGTTGTCATACAAATGTCAACCCTGTGTGCTCATATCAGCTGTAGAAAGGCCATGTGAATGTATGGCTAACCTGCCTGCCTCTGATGCTGCAGGTGAGAAAAAATGCAGGACTCTTGTCTCCTTGTATTCTCTCGGAGAAGTCAGTTTATTAGTTTAACTCTAGTACTCACTTACAACTGCACCTCCTGTATACATGACATTGCAAGCAATAAGTTAATCTCTGGAAGTGTGATTCTCTGGGAGGATGAGTGGCACCTCCTCCTTAAACACTGGTGTTCACAGATAGAGAGCTCCTGGGAACCATGCATCAAAGAGGCATACCCATGACAAAGGTCAGCCTCATACTGGGGTGTTACATACCAAAGGGCATTTAAAGCTGCAGGCTTGTGAAGTTAGCAGGGTTAGAGTAGCCAGGGAGGAAAGAGAACAGTTTCACTATCTTGCATCTGTATGTGGCTCTCTCGCCTTCCTGCCCTCTCAATTTCCTGCTGAACAAGGCACTCTAAATATGATGCAAGAGTCAGTTGTCACAGCAACAGGAATTGAATCCCTCACATCAGGCTTGCTGTTGTCCAATGCCTTGGGCCATTGTATGGAACGCAACAGGGTCTCCCACTCCTTTCTTTATCTCATCTTGGACTTTGAAGCAGAACAGAATAATTCTTTAGACCTATATTTGGAGTGCAGTCAACTCCAAAGTCTACCATATGTGAGGTGAAGACAGTGTGTTTCCAAGGCAGAGGCAAGGTCTGCCCCATAACCATCCCCAGTGAACATTGGGAATGACTTGATGTTGGAACAAGCCTTGAACTCTACCAGCTGCATTGGGGGAAGCTTCCTCGCTGAATATGAAGGTCTCTGCAGGCTAAGCTCCCTATGCTTTGAGTAAAGGGGACAATAGCTCATCTTGACCCAGAGTCCTTGGATTGGGACCCATAACACTGTGACAAGTCAAAAGGAGCTTTAGTCCTGTTTTCTATCCTTTAAACTGTCCTCAAACCAAATTTAACCAGGTTTGAAGTCTTCAAATGACAAAGGTCCTTCGATGCTGCAATCAAACCAATTGCATTGAACCACCAATATCTTCACATTGAACTGACCGGGACTTTAACTTAAATCGATAGAAGCATTGTGTCACATAATGACTTCACTCAGTTGCACCCATCATCTCAAATCAGCTAGATCATCAAACCAAATCTGGTGGACTTATCAAATGGCACGAATGCAATGCTGCAACAAACTGCACAGAGCTTAACTTTGTACCTGACTTGACACCAACTCGCTTCCTGGATCAAAGTGACTTGCTGGACTCAACCCTGGTTCTACCACAAGAATAGCACCAAGATTGCCATTTCAATGCTGTCAAACCACCAAGAACAGAATGAGGTACTTTTGAAAGGACCAGTCCTCCTAGTCAACCTTTGGGGCCATAGTGACTAATAATCCACCCTCTTACACATTTATAAAATACAGATCCTTTTTACAAACTGACATTGCTGCAATGTCTTGCCTCTTCACCAATGCTACAGTACACAGAGTGCTTCCACATCTATGTTCTGCATTTTCTGGGTTCTCTTCACAGGGGTGGGTTTTTGTTTGTGTTTTTCTATATACATTTTCATAGAACCTTGATTGGAAATTCTTTTACTTTGGAGTCTTTGTACTATTGCTGTTTGGGTTGCTAGGGTTATCACATTCACATCCCCCTTAAGAGTGTAGCTTACCTTTGGCAAATGTTGCCAGGAAAGACAAAGGAGGTATGCATCATACCGGTGCCTGGTTCCCATTCATGATTGGGATCACTGTTGGTTTGTAGCAGTGTGAGGCTAAGTAGGCAGTTCAGTTGCAGCTTCATTACACTGCACATGGGAGAGTATGGTAATATAAAGGATTAGTGTCAACAAAAGAGGTTAAACCAGAAGATATGATATATGTTGTGCTGTAGGTAGCTTTGACACAGGCAAACTATACTCTCGACAGGGTACGATCAGAAAATAAATCCTCCAATTGCATTAGTTTAATACTACAACAAATATAATATCAAAGCAAGCCTGTTTCTTGAATGTAACCCTTTACTTAAACAGAAAAAACGCTAACAACCCTCCCCTACAAGGGAGAAACAGAGAATGTGTAGACATAACATCTACAGTAGGCTGACTGAATAGATGGGAATTGCAGTGAAAGAGCAATGTAAAAAAGGAATTCATTTAGAAAGAGTAAAACAAATACAAACTGTCTTTCAAAAGGTTTTCTGTGGGTCAATGTAATCATAAAACAATTAACATTCTTTATGACCCAAGGTAATGCAGGATCTTCAGTGTGCCTTGGTGTGGCAAGCAGTACACCATTTCACTACCTTAGTCTGTGGTGGCCCAGCATCACTTAGCGTGTCTTTTTGGTACTTCAGCCAAGTTCAAGTTCTGGCTCTATGTATTTGAGTTTAGTTGGCTTCATGGTACTTGGTTAGAATGGTTGTGTTTTGAAGACCGGTGGTCAAATGGGTTTGATCAGCAATTGGATTTTACAAAGCAGTATTCAATCAGAATGCTTGTGATCTGCTGGTTAGTTTGATTGTGCTCAGTTTCATTGATGATACCCTTAATGTGACTTGGTAAACTATGTTAATCTTTGTTCCAACAATGTCAGGCAGTGGCTTGATTTCAGGATACCGGTTTGAATGTTGCTTTTGGGTCTGTTGAACAACAGCAAAAAACAGAAATAGCACTTCTTTGCTTTTGATTGGTGTGGGCTCTTCTGGCAAACTCTGAAACCAGTGCTGTGTATTGTTCTTTTCCTTTAGGCTAAAAACTTCTGAGTAATCTCCAAGAACACAGTCTCCATGTGCATTTCTTGGTGTCCTGTCCTCAGACTTGGTTTCTTGGGAGCAGGTATTCGTCTGTTTCCTACAATAGTGCAATCTGTTCTACAAGATATTAGATTTGGGTCTTTGTCCCATTTGTGATTTCCCATTCTTCACTGATATTGAAGGCTGTTTTAAGTCCTTAAACTCCAACAAATAGGAAACAGAGATGATCTTTTAAACCCCATGTATACACATACTCTAGTAAAGGTTTGGCATTTTTCAAGGTTTCGTCTTAGGTCCAATGTGGAAATCCCCTTTCTTTCCCAGCCCTCTGCAAAGTGCCTTGTTTCTGGGCATCAGATGTGGAAAGTACTGGGGGATCAAACATTTAAGAAATGATTCACAATATCCCTGAGCTCAGGCATTTCCTACTGCACCAAGAGTTCCAACGACCTGTTATTTGTTCTGTCCAATGTTTGGAAGTTCCACCTATACGCATACATTGTGTGTGAACGTGTCACTTGTTAAGGCACAAGGCCCTCCCTGGGTAGGGCTCAAGCCAGATGGTGTCAATACGAGGTCTTACTTTCTTAGCCTTTGTATTTTTTGTATTTGTATTTTATTGTGCTTTATATAGCGACTTTGTCCAAAGCGCTTTACATTAGAAAGTCAGCAGTAAATAAAATCAGCAGTGCAAATCAGTGTTCAGATACCGCCAGTAACAATCTATCAGAGGACTGAAGCAGGTGAGTTTTTAGGGAGGAACGGAATGCAGCATTAGAAGTAATGGAACAGAGAGACAGAGGAAGCATGTTCCAATGAAGAGGAGCAAGGAGCTCAAAAGAACGAAAGCGGGATTAAGCACAAGGGGGGCGGGGAACATTCAGCCTAAAAAGACCAGAAGAACAGAGAGTGGGAGAGGGATTATAAAATGAAAGGAGAGATACAAAGCAGTCAGGGGCAAGTCCGTAAAGAGATTTTAAAAAAAGCAAAGAAAGTTAAATTTAAGCTCGGAATAGAAAGAGAGCCAGCGAGCGAGGCAAGAGAAGAAGAGATTCAGTCCCGATAAGAAAGAAGACAGAGTGAGTGAATAGGAGAATGGTCGATTGATTTAAGAGGAGAGAGATGTGAACAGAGAAGACCAAAGAATGTGACAGAACAAGAAAATAGATGAGAGAAGATTAACAAAGAAATAAGAAGTTTTGTTACGTGAAAAGTGTGAAAAGGACAGTCTCTGCAAATATTATAGAGATGAAATCGACAGTAGTGAGATGTAAGAGAGATATGATGAGCAAAGGAAAGATTAGAATCGAAATAAAGACCAAGATTACAGGCAGTGGAATAGATAGATACACTAGAGGGAGGAAAGGAAATAGAAGGAGGAGTAGACTGTGGCAAGAGAGTGTTAGCAGGAAAGCATACGATTTTGGTCTTTCCGGCATTTAAAGTAAGGAAACGAGAGGTCACCCAGGATTGTATTCTATTTCAGGACACATGATTGAATTTGATATTTAGATTGCCTTTATCTTCCATTCTGTTCTTACCGAAACAAATTCCTTTGACAATGTATTGCTTCATATGTAAGAGCACATATCCGCTAAAATGTAGCAATGTATTCTCCTGCTACCAAATAGGACAGGACATTGGAAGCACACATGTAGTTTTCACATGGGGCTTTATTATTTGCAATAAAAGTTCAATGTTGCCAAGCATGGATTAATTAACATCATTCTTTCTCTTGTATGCATCACCTGGTACAAGTAAAGGACAGGGGTGCCTGTATACCTCTTGACAACCTTAAAACATTACTGTACTTCCAATGGACCATTTAAAGCACCTACCAGGAGAGGCAGATATTTATCATGAACACAGTTAAGGATGCATATAACTTTGTTTCTGGGAGGTTGCCTTTTTGCTCTCAAGCTGAGCAGGTCAAATATGCTGCTGGAAATGTTTATAAATGTTTAAAAATGAAAATAAAAGTGAAGTGATATGGTGCGGATGTTGCATGTAACACCAATCAACACAGTACAAATAGAATCAGACACACTATTCACGATTGTGAGAATAACAGTAGTCTGGCCACCCTGGGAATCACATAAGGATGAACCAGTATTATAAGTAGAGAATTATGCATGTGTTTATATAAAGCTAATACCGGGCATTGCACATGGCTTCAAGGAGCCATCCATGGATTTTGACCCAGAAACCAAGACCTTAGAGGCTATTTAACAATGACATGAACCAACCTCCTTATCTGCCCTCTATTTGCTAAAATTGAAGTGCCCCGGACAAGGGTGGGATTTAGCATTTACACTGGCTTTAGCCACAAGACTAGAGGTCCACAGTGTTTTATGAGAGGTGATTGGACTGGTACAGATAACACATGCATGTCACTCTTAAAACTAATAACTACATCCCATTCAAGTGGTGCAGATGATCTCTTTCAAAACTATTTCCCATGAGTACTGGTAGCATGACCATAGCAAAGCTGTAGGGATCGTTAAGTTGCTCTTCCAATAGGAAAAGCAATTTTTGGCTGGCTTATAACTTTGGCACCATTTGATGTATGTGAAGAAAACGTTAACAATAATATAAGCATGACATTTCTTTTAAGTTTGGTGTAGTTTCGTGAAAGACAGGGGCAAAGTTATAGCTGGAATTACACTATTTTTGTAATCCTCATTACTGTAGAAAAAAAGAATATTATCTTGTAGCCACAGCACAAACCACTTGATGGATTATATTAAGCTTGTGTAAAGATTGCAGGTCGGGTCCCCAAAGCCTGCTTTTACAAATTTGGTATTAATCCACCCAGTGGAATTTAAAAAAAATGATGAAAAGCAGGCTAAAAATAATTTGGGAAACTCTATCCGGTCTTCCTACTCATTTCCTGATTCAGTGTGTGTAGACACATCTCAACCAATCAAGGGTACCACGATTGTTCGTGAAGAGGCTAAAAGGGTACTGATTGGTCAACTATATAAAGCAGGGATTTTCAAAACTTTTGAAATTGATTTCATGCTTTATCCGCGAGCAAAAAAGGTTGCTCGTGAACAGTGTGGTGAAATACCCAATATCTTCCAGAAATAGGATATTCCAGTTGAAGGTTCTTTTATACTGTAACATCAGGGAAGAATTGGGTGGCATATGGTTGCAAATGTGTGAAATGAATAAGCGTTTTTGTGGCAATGTTTGTACACAAAACCGTGTGATTATGTACAAGTAAGCTGTTCATTAATTGGGAAGGTCAGAATTACAATAGTGGTTCACTTGTAGGTGTGTTGGTTATGATGGTTTAGTACGTGTTGTCAACATGGTAGAAAACAAGCTGTTTTGTTCTCTCTTAATCTGCAAGCAATATTGCTTTTCTCTTACATGTTTAGGACGGAGAAGTGAAATGCTGTGATACACTGCTTGTACTGCCCATACGAGAGTACAACTGCAAAGAAAACAAAACAATTGTTAGATCTTTTCCATGTTTTGGAGCCCACTTGCCAATGGCACTGTTGAAGCATTGATTACAATTGTAAAGAGGTCGTGTTTGGTGAGTGTTTAGTCTCAGTGTAGACTGGACCTCAGATTGCTTGCAGCACAAAGTTCTTGTCCAATATTTCCTGGTAATGATGCCATACTGGTTATTGAGTACGCGCATTTTAGGAATTTTGAGCACATGGTAGGTTGGTTGCTAGTTTTGTAAAGAGGTTCATTGTAATTGCTATTGTCGGTTCGCACGAAAATGGCAGGGCCTGTGCTGACTTTTCTCTAGTACCGATGATTTACTGAATAAAGCATTTTAAGGAGGAAGTGGATATAGGCTTTACTGTAGGCCTACTTTTTCCTGACATAGAGGATGTAACATTTGTAATTTTGCAAATGTGTGCAATGTTGACTCTGAAGTTGGTTTGATAACACTTTTTTAAAGATGATTTTGGGTTTTATGTTTGGCATTGTCAAAAAACTGGTAACTGGTCTTTCTGCAGGATTTGTCCTGATCTTATTGTGACTCAAATTGTTGATGTTGCAGTCTTGTAAAGTGGTAATATTTTTGGAGTATTTTGTTTTAGTGTAAAGTGGTTGTGGCACCTGGTTTTAGTACTGATGCTATACCATTTGAAATGTTGCTAAAGTGTGTGTGGTATTTTGGGTGTGCATCAGGTTGGTTTATAGTTTACAAAAAAAGGTTGATGTTTATGGCTACTGTAATTGTCTGTAAATGCATAATTGAGTTTGGGGCTTTGTGTTTAATGCCAGCTTAAAGTGTTGATATTTCAGTATGTCTGTAAATAAAAGAACAGCAAAGCAAAAGAGGCAATGGCTGGGTGGTTTAGAATAAATCTTAACCTCTGGCATCTCTCTGGGCAACACTCCAGGCCATAGTTCTTTTCGTGCCAAGCCATTACAGTAGGTTCCATGTGATATTTTTGAATATTGAAGTTTGCATTCCAATAAGACTGATTTCTTTAAGTCGATTGTGCGGTGCCTCCATCTTTTTTTGAAATATCACTTTTTGGGGGGGTTCACCACCCTGAACCTCCCCCTCTAACCCTATCCCAAACCGCCCTCATCCTTTTAGTCATTGGAATTAACTCCCTTAAACTCCCCCTTCTTCAAACACATACACACAAAAACACAATCGCACACACTGATTTGCCCACCCTCCCTCTCTTTCCCAAGCTCCAAACATGCCATTCCAACATACGTACATAGTGTGAAGAATTGAGGCAATTCATCTATTCTCCCTAAGAGGGAGCACCTTACTGTGAGGCTAGTGAGCGAGCCCACTCCGCAATACCCTCCATAGGGTTAAAGGCAAGTTGGACCTCAACGGGAGAGGCACCCCTTTGGAGACAAGGGCTCCTGTTCCCATAAGGGACTCCATCAGGGTTGACATGTTGTAACCTACATGTGATGCTCAAAAGAACCAGAAGATATACATTATCCAGATTGAGATGAAGAAGCCACAGACCAATGTTATTATCTGTGAGACAAGCATATCCCTTAAAATAAAATTGAGCTATCTACTGAGATGAGGAGATTGATTAAGAAGTCCTCAGTGGAATCCAGAGAGAAGCAGAGAGAGAGACAAGCACATGTGTAGGCTTGGGGAGCTCCCCTGCTATGTCATACCTGTGGAAGATGTAAACCTGAAAGCCTGCCAGTAGCAAACTTGCCAGAGAAAGCAGTGCAGTACGCTTGTGACATTGAGAAGCCGAACAGAGAGAAACGGGCAGAACAGGAGCCTGCCGAGTGGTGGAAGCGAGACCACGGACAGACAAGCTTGGTGGATAACCCATCCACAAACTGTCCCTGTAGCCACCTATAAAGTAGAGACCGCTGATGACCGTTCATTCCGTGAGAGACCGGGACACTATGGACAAATCAAGGAAGGCGTAAAGAGAAACGCCACCGAAGCGGGGTCAGCAGCAGCCTGTGAGCCGAGGATAGGTGCCCAAACGGCAAAGCTCCCGAGGATGTCCCCTGTTAGGAACAAAGTAACAGGAAGGATGGTAAGGATGGAGGGACACAGGGAATCGTTATACCGCACAAACAACTTGTTGCAGTGATCAATATGAGTGTATATCGAAACAAATTAACTGGAATTGTGATAATTCTAGAAAAGGAACTAAAGAAAAACAATGTGATGAAATACCCCGAGAAAAGGGGAAATCAACTAATAATGTTACACAGGAAAAGTTTAAAGTGAAGGAGAGAACACAGTGGAACCAACGTCTGAGAGAGATAGACAATTCGATTATATATCGAGAGAAGTCGCCCATTTGAAGGGGACATATATCTGTCCAGGAAGGACAACCTATCAGAACAAGAATACTTTACCAATATATTTAAATAGTACAGACAAGAGTAATGAATTTTATGTAAAACTCCCAAAAGGGATCCAGAAAGAGAGAAGATTTGATAAGGCAGTTGATGAACTAAAGAGACTGATTTACAAAGTCAAGAGAGACTATTTGCGAATCAACTACTGACTAGGAAAACCTATTTTGGTACCAGGAGTACCTCCAGGAGAAGGGAGTCATTCTGCTGATTTAGGTTAGTTTTCATAAGTGTTAGTGTCAGCTAGGGTAATTTTGGACAACTGACATACTTGTTTTGGAGATTCACGACTCACGAACAAGCACCTTAGTCAGTAACGTAGACATGGACAACGCAAAGTGATAGGAAAACCATGTATATCATGTCATACAAGAGTCCATGTCCTTCTTCTGACTCGCTACAATACACACACACAAAATCATACATACTTATTCACCTTCCTCATCACACGTCTTCTGACTTCTGAGTCTGCAGAGCCTGTCAGCCCCTGCGCGCACTCTTGTGTGGCAGGTGTGTGACAGATTTAGAAAGACCGCTCAGAGTGGTCTCCGAACGGTCTTTCTAAATATTCTTTTTCTTCATATTGATAAATGTGAGTTCTTCACTCGACAACATTACAGAAAGGAGAACGACCATATGCAAATGAGACTTGGCCCAACTCCAAAAGAGGTAGTCAAGCCCAAACTGCTTGGCCATATCCCTCCTGCACAAGACCAAAATCATGCCCAGATATGTTCGGCCACACTGGGCATCATCAGCGAGGTGTAGCTTGGGTTTTTAGTAACAGCAGGAACAGGACCTACCTTTGAGCATAGCCATCCCACTTTGTGACACTATAGCAAAACAAAAGAGGTGATGGCTAGAAGCTTTATAAATAATCTTAACCATCGGCATCACTCTAGGCAAACCTCCAGACCCTCGTTCTTCACCTGCCAATTCATTAAACAAAGGGCAAATACCATACACAAAACAGACTTGGTCCCACACCAAAGGGTACAGTCCAGCGTGAACTACTTGGACAGATCCCTCCTCCACGTGACTGCAAGCAAGCCTAGGCATGTTGCTTTGTGTGCCATCAGTGAGGTGTAACTTGGGTCTCTAGGCCCTGCAGGCATGGAGCCCACATCTGGGCATATCTGTCCCACTTGTAGATATGTTCAGATTCGAAAAGTCTAAAAAGAGGTGCTGGCTGCAAGCTTTTTGAACTGCTGCATGAACATATTTGAATGGGACATTCAGCACAATTGTTTTGTGGATCTGAAGTTATTGAAATGTCTAGTTTGTTGTATTTTAATTAGTGTGTGATTGGTCTTAAGAAATAATGTGATTATTTGAAAGATCTATGTATGGGCTGAATGAAGAAAGACACCTTTTTGGGATGTGATTGTGTATGTCATTTGTACCAACTATAATTTGTATTAATTGTCAGCACGGAACTTTGTGAAAGGTTTCAATTCTAAACCATACTGGAATTAAAAAAAATAAAAAAAAGATGTAAGGACACTGCGTTGGTGCAGTTGAAAACTGTTTAGAGTAAACTGGTTTGAAAAATAGCGAGAATAAAATGCAGATTACCTACCTTCAAGGAACCCCTCTTACTGTTGAACAGAATGTGCCTCCCAGCGAGGGACTGCATTACTTCTTCCTAGCAAATATGAAGCCTACGCTAAAATGATAAAAATATGGGTGCCGGGTGACCAGACAGAATAATTGTGCGAGGAAAACTGTATTTTTCCAACTTCATAAATTCACCTTGCACTTCATCCTCATAACTGATTAAGCTATAGTGGCGGGAACATGACAGCATTCCAGATTTCAATATTGACATCATGTTGGGGTTTCTGTGAAAATGCTGCTTCATGTGAAAACACCTCAGAGTACAGTAACCAGACTCATTTGGGGTGCATGTAAGTAGTGCTAGGTGAGCCCTTGCATCAACTGACCGGCAGAAGTTCCGCCCTACCGGATGTCCCACCCTAGCGGAAGGCCCGTCGTAGCGCAAGTTCTGCCCTATGGGGTGTCCCATTGAGGAAGTGACCTCATGCGGGTAGTTCCGGAAGTACCGCCCTATGAAAGGGCTATTCCCGGAAGTGACGCAGTGGGGGTAAGCCATCATTCTGGGCCTAGGCTTAGTGCTGCAGGGTATGTGGTGTCACGGCTGTGTTCCGGATGTCCCTCCTAACTCCTACCCTAAGATAGGCTGTTTATAGATACCTCTGATGCTGTGGCGGCTGTGCTGTTTATGGATGCCGCTAATGCTATGGAGGCAGAAGCTGAGGGCCTGCCCTGTGCAATCTGGTATGTAGGAAAGTGTGTGTTTGTGTCCGTGTGAACTATGTGTAAAAAATAAAATAAAAATACATATTGAAAAGTTAAACTTCTTTCTTTTTTGAATTGCAGAAAACGGCAGATAAAGTTGACGGCACTGAAAGTCAGCGGTCTTCATTCAATACAGTACATTTTTACTGTGTGTTCTGTTAAAAAATTATCGAAAGTCCAGCAACCCAAAGCAGTAATAAGTGTAAGAAGTATGTCTGCTTAAATGCTTTGAAAGTTCTGATGAAGAAGAAGAGGAAATTATTACCTTTTTGGAAACTTCAACTGTTCAGGGTTTTGCGGCCTGTGTAGTGAAAATATGCTTGAAGCGTGATTATTACCGATGGTGCTATGGGCATAAATGTGATGACCTGCAACAGGATGCTCATGACTGTTTTATTTTGAATTATCACGCTAGAGCAATACAGCGGATATGTTTTATGCTTATTAGTTGCTTAAAGCTGTTTATAAAGGCATGGGCATGTGCGTACCTGGTAGTGTGGAGAGTGTTCTATCAAAAACATTCATAAAGATATACTATAACCGTGATCCAGAGAAAAAAAATAGATATTTCGAATAGCTGGTGGCGTGGTTTTTAGAAACAGGGTAGCCCAGTTAATGGAAAAAGATTTTTGTGACCTGTACACTTCTGGGAACACCCTGACACCTAGTGCAGCATGCCGGAAACTGGTTTAAAGAGAAAATAAATACCAAGAGTTGGCTCCTTATATGTGTACATTTGTTTCTAGGATAACATTTCTGAAGGGGCAGAAATGCATGTGGATCTTAAAGTGAAGCCTGGACGTATATGTGTGGAAACACTGATATATGCTATGCTGAAAGAGAGGATATCGGAAATTGCCCCAGATACCATGAAATATCTACAGATACCTACATCCGACCAGAGCGGTTTTGTAAAAGTGTGATGTGTATAGGTAACATGTGTACCAACACCTGGCTACCTGTATTGGATGAATACTGTCATCTGTACAAATACGATGTGGGCTTTCTATACCTACACCCTAGAGCGGTATTGTAACAGCTATCGGAACAATTGTATGAACATTACTTTAGCATTAAAGGATACATTTTACAGGACCGTGAATTGTATGAACTTTTAAATGCTTTGAGTCTTTTATGCATACAGAGTTATATGTGGGGGGAGCGGGAGGTTTTGTATAATGCCATTTATAATGCTGCAGAAACAATATCACAAATGGTAACGTTGTGTCAGACCCTATGTGTATAATAGCTGTAATAAAAATATATTTTGCCCATTATGCCTCTGTTTATTTTTGAAGTGTTTCAGCAGTGAACAGCTCTCATTGAAGCATGCACAAACGCTATTATGATAAAAGCGGAATTGCTAGTTATGGTGGCATTGATGCTCTTTATTAAAAACTACCACATGACAAGAAACCCATCAAATGCGGGGCTGTTAAGGAATGGTCATCTGGTCAAGAGGCATATAGCCTTCATAAAAATGCTAGAAAACATTTTAAAAGAAGATCTGTGGTAGCTCATAGAGACCAACAGTGGAAGGCAGATTTACTGGATATGCACCCTTATGAAAAGCAGAACGACGGTTTGTGGTACATCCTGATGGTAATTGATATTTTACAAAAATATGCTTTTGGCGAGGTTTTGATAATGACGGCTGCTTTCAAACATGTTTTCAGCAAAAGACGGGTGCCTGTAAATTTCCAAACGGATGGATGCCAGCAAGAAATTTTTGAGTGGTCATCTCCAAAATCTTCTAAAACAACATAACGTGCATCATTTTATAATGTACAATGAGGATGCTATTGTTGAACACTTTAATAGAACCTTAAAATCTAAACTTTGGAGATTTTTTCAGCAAACAATACACATCGTTATGTGGATGTATTACAAAGTTTTATAGAGGTGTAACGCCTGAGAATTCACTAACCGTGTGGAGAAATTTGCGTGCTGATATGTTATCGAAGAAGGTTAAGAAACCATCCTTTCAAGTAGGGGACCACGTCCGTGTTTCCAAGCTAAAAGGTCTCTTTATAAAGATGTATCACCAATCGTTACAGATGAAATTTTCATAGTGTCCAAAGTGTGTCTGAATGACAGGGTCTACACCTACCAGCTGGTTGATTATGATGGCGATGATGTGAGCGGTAGTTTTTACACCGAAGAGTTACAAAAGGTCACAAATGTGCCCCAGCATTTATATGGGTTGAAAACATTTTTTGGAGTAAAGGTAAAGGAATTAAGAAACAAGGTCTGGTAAAATGGGCAGGATGGCCTGAGAAATGTAACAGTGTGGTCAGAGCTGCATCTCTAAAGGATCTAGAAAGCAAGGGTGCTCCCTGAGAAGATGGAAAGCAGCAGCTTTTATATAACCTTACCCAGTAACGCTTCTTTAGATACATACCCTAACAATGAAATATCAAATTATTGTGTTAAAATGGCCAAACCCGTTGATTTACAAGGATTGTGGGAAGCAGGTCTAATGGAGATTCAATACCCCCATACATGGGACACAGTGGATAGAAGGGAGGCCAAATTTACCATCAAGAGTGAAGGTCCTATTGAACTGTTACACGCTTGCTTTCCTCCAGCAGTATACAAACCTTGCTAGAGGCTATCAACTAGGCTCTCGCAAACATTGAGCGCTATTCGGTTATACAGCTGTTTCTGGATAAGGCAAAGAGAAAAGTATTTCTAAAATCGACTTATCTTACCACACAGTTTATATGCACTGGAAAACTTTCCAGGGTGTCGGGAACCGTTCAACATGTAAAAAGTACTAAAGCTTTGGACAGAACACATGTTGATATTGATGGGGGTGGGGTTTTACAGCCTCATGATTTACAGTGATATGGTAGAATATCAAAGGATCAATGACTCCTATGCCCCCCCTAATGAGAACAGTCCAGGTGAAAGGGGAAAATAACGTCATTGTTAATATACAATATATTAAGCCTGATTATATCACAGTCCCAAAGAGCCATTTTGACACCACCCATATACAGATAAGGGATTATTAGGGGGAACTGGTCTCATTTAAATACAGGAAGGTCCTAGTGAAACTACACGTGCATCCTAGGAGGGAAAAAGACTATTTAAACATGGTGTTCATGAAGAACTATGGTGAGCCGTATGTTTATAGGGATTAATACTGTCGGCAAGCCGGTTATGGCGATCAACCTTACTTTTTGCATACATTAACTTTGGGTCTAACCCTAAGTTACCAGGGCGATCCAGACCTGGACCCCTTGCTCACTGTTATTAGAGAGGCACAGTTTCACCTCACTGATGATGCCCAACAAGGCTGAAACAGGTGTATGGGGTTGCCGTGGTACTCTTGTTCAGTGGAGAATTGCCTAGCATTTCGGTGCTGGACTGCCCCTGGGCAGGACAAAGACTGATATGCGGGGAAATTTCTTCTTTGTGAAAAGAACAGTGAGCTAAAGACTTGGTTGAGACTCTCCCAGGGGCCATCCACCCAAGAACAAGTCAATGGGAAGTATTTTTAGAAGTCTCTTTCGAAGGGCTATGCCATTTTTACGAAAAGGGTTTGAATTAGCCAAACAACGTGTGAAAACCGCAGCAGCAAATATTGCTAAGGATGTGGTGTCTACGGTAACAACCTCCATCGCAAATCATTTTAACCAGCCACTGCAAGAGGGTTATGGTCAGGTTTTTGTGAAAAAACTCCAAACAAAAGGAAAAGCAGAACATCGCACAAGTGGGGACCTCCCGGATCGCATAAAAAACCAACATCAGCAACGAAAACCGCTCTGAAGAGAAAATGAATTAGCAAGAACAGATCGACCAAGAGAAATAAAACTAGCCCGGAATCAATATTTTGTAAAAGATGGCATTTATCCGTTGTACGTCGGGGGAATATGTCAAATCTGAAAACAATCTGTTTGCCGTACTCCCGATACAAACGAGCATCATGGAAGTGGCTCCCCTCGCGGCACTATTTCCACTAGCGCTCATAGAGTTTTACATATCAGGATCAACAGATATGTATCTGGATCTAAATGATATGTTACTTTACCTCACCTGTAAAATAACAAAGCTATCCCTGCAGAGGCTAAAGTAGGTATGATTGCTTACCCTGTGGCCACCCTCTTTAATCAGGTTGACATCACTCTAGGCAACCGCCTGATCACGCAGAGTGACAACATGTACACCTATAGAGCCTACATAGAAAGCATTTTGAACAACAGCAATGACACTTTGGACACCCAATTTACAGGGGGGCTTTTCTGTGAGGATACAACCAAACATATGGAGGATTATGCTCTAGATGGGTCTAATGCCGGATTTAGAAAAAGATCGACAAATGCGTCAGGCTGCAGAAATTCTGATTTAGTAGGCTTTATACACTCCAATCTATTTTTCCAGGAGAAACGAATGGTGAACGGCGTTGATCTGAAAATTAAACTTTCTCGAAATAAAGATGCCTTGTGCCTTAACAGCAATGATGCTGAAGCCTATAAGCTGATAATCGTATTAGCGAGTTTATTTATTAAAAGGGTGAATGTGTCCCCCACGGTCAGATTAGCTCACGCTGATGCTCTACAAGTATCTAACCTAAAATATCCCGTGGAGAGGACATCCTTGAAAATGTTCAGTATTCCAGCAGGTAAGCCATGTCACCGGTCAAGATAACTTATTTCTGGGGCCGTTACTGAAAATAATATAATTGGTTTTGTGGCCAACACTGCTTTTTCTGGGGCTTATGCCAGCAACCCTTTTAATTTTAAACATTACAACATCAACTACGGAGCTCTTTTTAAAGACGGGGTTGTTATGCTCTCCAAAGCCTACAGCCCCAGTTTTTAAATGAAAAATACAATTAAGGAGTATCTGAGCCTTGTCTCCATCAGCGTTAAACACTTGAGTGATAAAGGTTCTGTGATATCCTGAGATGATTATGATGGGCGTTACACCCTGTTGGCTTTTGATGTGTAACCTGATAATGCATCAACCGGCCATTATGATCTGATTAGGAATGGTAATCTGTGCATCGAGGTATGTTTTGCTGTAAATTTACCAAACACTGTGAATCTAATTATTATGGCTCTATTTGACTCGTCATGGAACTCAACAATCAACGACAAGTATTGTACGACATGTAATGGATACCTAACAGATCAAACGTTTCCTAAGAAAAGACAAACACGCTAAGAAAAACATTTAGGGGTGTTATCGTGTGATAACCTTCCAAGAGGTATACCTAATGAGTGACCCGTCAGCCTTGTGGCGAACACTGATCCCCAGGATCAGGAAGGCACCCATTGGATAGCTATGTTTATAAACAAGGATACAATAAACGTCTTTGATAGCCTGAGGTATTTCCCAAGCCACCCCATATAGAGAGGAGCAATACTGGACTATGTTAAGCATACTGCCCCCATAATACATTATAATAGAACACCGGTGCTACATCCTGAAGCCATCACTTGTGGACAGCACTCATGTCACTTTGTACCTAACATGCCTGAGAAACACTCTCTGTCGGGTGTTATGCAGACCTATTCACTGGACTGCCATCAAAATGATCTCATTGTTGGCAAAAATGTTCCCTTGTTACTAAACGTTAAAGCTATGTACATGTATAAATTTAAACAAAAAAGTATTTTTTGTCTTATTTTTCATTTCTTTAATATTTTAAAAGGATGCATAGCTGGACATGTTTGAAATGATGAGACGTAACCTTTTTATAAGTATAAATAATAATGTATTTATTATAATCACAACCCTTTCTTTTACAGAATGGAAAGCTATTCTTATTAAAAAACATTCATGTATATACATACATTACAATGGATGAAGAATTTCTTAAAGAAAAAAAAACAGGCTACACGCTAAACCATGAGGCGAATTTGCTGGATTATTTATTTTTTTATTTTTTTTATTGACATTTCTAGAGATTCAACAGCAGTTGTCAGGAGCTTAACCTCAGAGTCTTTTAAAGTTTCCAACAGTTCACGATGCCCCAACTGAGGCGGCAGGCATATTTAAATTGGCTGATGCTTGCATAAACAACTCCCACCCTCTAGATTTTGTGTGTCTTCCAAAGGCCTGAGGATTGGTAATGATGCAAACTAAATCATGAACATTTGAACCTTTGACAACTGTTCCTTTATAAACAAACTCCCCCCTGTTCCATGTTGCCACATTCTGTTCACCCCCCATTTTGTTCAACAAGAGTTCTGCATTAATCCAATAACGGGGGTTAATGGTGTCCAGTACTTTCATCACATTAGGATCTGGACCAGGGGTAGATCCGGGGGGTTTAGTGCTACTTGCAGGGGGGTCATGCACAATGTTATTTTATTCTTCTCATGTTCAACCAGTCTAAAGTATGTTAAGTATTTTTGTAGAATAGTTGAATAGCATGCCACCTTGCCGTAGTCTGATAAATCATGCCGTTTTAGGACCTCTTGCATTTCAGAGTCAAGCCTTAAAGTGGCTTGTTTTCGGATATCTGGTTCTTCCTGGTTCTGGGTACTAATACCCTCCAGCTGGTGTTTGTCAACCAAATATATCTTTTGGCCGTACTCCATTAACCACCCCCTAATAGCCTAGTGATTTGAGGCAATGCAAAGCCTAGTAGCGTACCTGTGAAGCCCCCAGATTGTTTTAAAAGTGTTATTTTGTTTTTTATGGATGCCCTCTTGTTACCCAGTTTCTTAAGGAGGCCTTTTTTCTTTTTTTTAAGGCTCCTAGCTGTCGGGTGGATAACGGAATTTCTCATTTATGGTGTTAAAGCAATCTCCGCTCTAGCCGATACTAGATCATCAGAGGCTGAGCACAGAATGGGCTTTCGTTATTGGGGTGGTGCTGTTACTAGCATTTTAAGGAGAGCAAAGTTCCTACATATACAGGCAGTCATTGTAGCTGGACATGGAGGCTAACGAGGAATGATTATTTTTCACCTAGGTTTTCTAGAAGTCTTTTGTACGTAAACCACCGGTAGATCAGGGGGGAAAAAACGGCCCTCAATCTGTAGTCCTCTGAAGTGTTTGTTTTTAAATCCACCAGAAGGTAACCATTAGGTTTCAAGGTAGCGTCTTCAAATGCCTCCATGAAAAATCGGGTGTTACATATGTCTCGCTAGGACTGTCAGTTGGTGTTTATCTCTAGGGTTCTTAAACAGCACTATATAATTGGCATTTAATGTTTTTGAGCGGTTGCCCTTTCCACAGTAGAATACATTTTGAACAGTGTGACAAATGCTGAGGTTACAATGGTGGAATATTTTATAAATGCCTTTTCCAGTTCAGAACTATGTCCACCCTCCATCATCAAATCATCTACAAGGTTAGGAGGTAGCAAATGAACGTCATTCAAAGAATCAGGCAAACCTTCCACACATTTCAAATGAGGTAGTTTAGCAGTCACATCCTTATACAGGGGTTGCCTGCAAGAGTGAAACCTGTCAAGATTTTCGGGCACAGCCATTGTAACCACGTGTACATTTTCTAAAAGCTGTTTATTACAATAGCGTTTACCTCAGGAAAAAGGGTGTTGTAACCGGCTGTCCATCTTACATGATGCTCCCTTTTCCAGAACCGTAGGGTAATGTCTTGTAATCATCGGTAAGCACACGCTTATCAAATACTACCCTCAAGGTTTTTTGCAGCATTTGACTACTAATCTCCCATTGTTTCTTCTCCCGCACTATTGAAGGTTGCTGGACCGTGATATTTCTGGTTGTGTTATTTGAAGAACACTCCTGCACTAGCTCCTTTAAGCTATCAAAATTGATTTTCATACTGTTGCTGACATTCTGAGTGATACCCTTTACTTTCACACAGACAGCACAGTTGGAGGTCCAATATGAATAGGTTTTGGGCCCTGCAGAAACAAATTCTACAATATGTTAACCTGGAGCAAGTTTGCTTGTTAAATTACCCAGATAATCCAGAAGTGTGAGTTCTCCTGAACGGCAGAGCTGACAAAAATAATAGAGTCAGTATTGGGTAAACAACGTTCTTGGGGGCCGTCTATTACTTTATACAGCTCCAAACGGGTACTTCCAACAAAGACACGCTGTTTCCTCATCTATAAACTGTAAGCTTAAAATGTCATTGCCCATGTCAAAAAGGTAAGAGATCAGTTCATTGGGGTTGGTTATAATAGTTGTGTTTGGAAGGTTGGTTCTTTGCACAAATGTACCCCAGAAGGAATGTAAACACTGTTTAGCTAACTGGCGTCTGGAGGGGTTGTTTTCAATGAAATCGGGTCTTAACCATATCCCCTGGTGCTTGTAATACTCATCCATATAACGTTGCCTTGGATGCAGAATCCTTGCGACTCTCGGGGTATCCCGATGCTTCTTGTTTGTTGCGAAGAAAGAAACAAATGTATTGCGTAAACAGATCTACCATAGCCTTCCCAAAGTGCCATATTTCATGAATCCTCCCCAACCGGTATCCTTTCTGCACGGCCACTTGTAGCTTGACTGCGCACCAGGTACCGTTAATAGATTGTTCCTCATCACTGTGTGTGCATTTTTCAGCTTGTTTTGTTGTGGCACAGGTCATACATAGCGGGAACATTAGTTTTCCAGAAACTCTCTGAGGGAGCACTGGAAAATAAAATGTCTTAGGTGGGTACACCTGACATTTGATTAGACCAAAATATTGTTTAACATCCCCAAAATCTTCATAGATGATTTGGAGATGCCCTAATGGGTACGGTTTTGATTTGTTAACAAAGGTATAAAGACTGGTCAAGTCATAATAATGTATCTTTTCACCGGGGGCTGTCTCGTGGTAGAGCCTAACCGCATTAGTCCTCCCCCCAAAAAGAGCATCACAGAGTTGTAGGGGTTCTGGAAGATTTGTCTTTTTCAGAAAACTGTTTAGCCGCTCATCATTTTTTAGCATATCTGTCCATTCATGCTCCCAAATCGTAATAACTCGCAAACCACAGTTTTCAAGAAAATTATTTTTTAGAAGTGTTCTTCTATGTAGATGGTAATACGTACTGGCCATCTGGGGGTTATAGTCATCTTTATTTTAATGATATGATATGATATCACATTTATAACGAGCCCATGCACAGGTGTTTCAAGGCGCGACGAGGCAAGGGAGGGGGAACAAAGGGAAGACAGAAAACAATCCTACTAGGCCAGGTATCATTCATATCACACAAGTGCATGGGGAGGGGGAAAGGGAAAAGTATGTGGGGAAGGGAGAGGGGAAAGTGCAGTACATGGGATAGTAGAATAAATAAGATAAATAAAAAAGACTGCTGGTGGCAAGTGCAAGGTAAGTGCAGACATAAGTGCTAGTAGGGGGTTGTAAAGATGCAGAAAACAGTCTCCAGGTGCCGGGGTAGCAAGGGAGGCAGTGCAGGTGGGCAACTGGCAGCGCCTGGGCCCGAAAATCAGAAAGGGGGGCCAGGTAACCAGTGCCATTTCTGCCAAAAAACTTTAGCAGGGGAGAGGGGGAGAGAAAGCAGAGGCAAAGAGGAAGGTTTTGAGGTGCTTCCGGAACCGGAGATGGTTCTCCTCAAGTTTCAGGGAGACAGGAAGGCTGTTCCAGTACGAGGCCCCTGCCGAAGGGAGAGATCTACCAGCAACTCGTTGCTTGGAGAAGCGACTAACCCTGAGGGAGTTGGATGCGGATGAGCGAAGAGCTCGAGAAGGAAGATATAGCAGTGGAGCCACCCATGAAAAAAACAACTGTTAAATTCTTAGGCCTAATTCTTCCTCATTCAAATAAACATAACCATCTAAATAATATGACCCAATCTTTTTATCCCCTCCACGCAGGGCATGTTGTATAGGTATACTGATCTGATTGGACACATGCATCAACCACTATAAGGAAGGTGTGGAAAAGCATTTTTGTTTCCCATGGTACAGGTCTGCTGGCACGAGGTCTATTGTTTCAGGCTCTAGAAACAGTTTCTTGTATATATGCATACACATGCTAGCTAACATGATAAAATTAAATGAATCTACATAGGTCACATATTTTAACACCTCTGAAGTACCGGAATTCAAAATGTGCTCCTTTCAGGTCAGCTCAACGATTCAGTTTCTAAAAATGTTACAGGCTGTTCTCAAAATATTTACATCTTCACGACAATAGCTTTTTAGCTACCTCTTAAAATCAAAAATATCTTTACGGGCCTCTGATTACCATTTAAGAAAAGCACCCTTTTCTTCAGACATCATGAATTCTGAACCATATCACTCCACAGGGGGAATGGGTCCCACATAATTTTGATTCTGCTAGGTATCAAAGAAATGTGGAAAACAACCTTTTGACTCTGGGAATCCAAATGCTTTAAGTAACTTACTTAATTTCATAGGCAAAAAATTCAAACTGATAATAAAGCATATTTTAAAGTCTATTACCTCTCGAAGCTTTAGTTTTGCACCTTGCATTATCAGCCTGACGGCTACTTGTTCTTTAATCATTTCATGTATCAGGAATAAAGAATCATACCCTCGACTGCTGTATGCCAAAAAGCTATACCCCCTACATTGTTGATCCAGAAAAGTGGTGATGAAAAGGTTAATGCATTCTGTACCCTCAAAGGCCTCAGTCTTATCCCCAGTCAAATGTCGGGTGTAAACATAATTTGGAATATGAATGCCTGTCTCTTGCATACACTCTATATCAAAGACAATGTAATCCTCTGTTTTAGGCACATCTTTCGGAGGGGCCATGTAACACAAATGGTCCTCCAATGAAAAAACTTCAATTTTACACCTAGGAAAAATCTTACACAGCATTCATGATTAGCCTTTATAAAGCGACCGCATGAGAGACCGTCGGGTTTCAAATAGCATTCTGCTAAGCCATGCACGGTTTTCCCAATGTGTTTTTCAAGGCATTGGGCATGTAAACTCAGATTCATTCATCACAACACATCCATCTCTTTGGCACACGTGACAATGGAATCTACATTTGTGCTCCATGCAAAAAAGGGCATACATTCTGTGCCCCTAGAAAACCTTGTGAATTTAAAAAACTGTAATAGTGTTTCTCATGATGTAGAATGTAGACAGTACTTTTATAAGAGGTGTCCACGGGGGAAAATATTTCCAAATCTGACTTTCGTTATACAAAATTTTGATTGGCACCTCAAATTAATCTTCAAGTAAACACAATTCATTAAAACCAACCATGACTTTGGGGGGGTATAACCAGAGCCTTGTGAACCTCTAAAGCCTTTGTCTGTATGTAACCTTCAGTAACAGTTCTAGGCTCCAACAGGCCCATGATAGTGGCAGCCATACAAATATTTAACGCCCCATAGTTAAAATCCAAAAGCCAACACCTCTCCTTAGACAAAACCATACTGTAGAGTGTTTTCTCTAAAGGCCTGTACACACCCCACTCTATAGATCTAACAATCACAGTTACAATCCTTAAGGGTTCCATTACAACAAGCTCTGCCTTACGTTGTAACAGTGGGGCATGTAAAAAAATGTGGGGCATGTAAAAAATGTTTAGCTGCACCTGACCGTTGGTTTACACCATTTGGCCCTGCTCAAGAAAGATCTAGGGGTTTCGGGGGATCATTTACCCTACAAATAACAGGCATATATGAATTCTTCAGGCTCTATTTTTAAGGGTGAGTCTGTGATAACTATAACAAGCTCTGCCTTACTTTGTAACAGTCTTCCAATATTTTTTAAGAACTCTAAAACATCAAACACTTGGCGATACGAGGGCCTCATAAAAAGAGGTCTGTTTAAAGTAGAACTGTCTAAGCGGAGCTGCAAAAAGTTGTTAGGACCAGCTGATTCTAAATTTTGTGGGAAACAGGCCTCTCAACCGTTTCTGTTATCATTAATAGGGCGTGCCCTGTTGAGGTTAACCAATCGAGATTCATGAAGCGGAAAACATCGTAGTATTCAATACTTTTATATTTTGGTACATCATGCTGGTATGTTCCCAAACTCTGTAAATAAACAGTGTCCGCATTTGACGTCTGATGGGTGTTTGGAGGGTGAAGCTCTAAATCTTTCTTTGCGCGACGGCTAATGGCAGTTTTAGCTTTTTTAAACGTTTCAAAAACATTTTCCTCTGCCTTCAGGAGCGAAGCCATTTCAAATGCCGTGCAGCTAGACCATTAACAGGTAAATTCAGTATTTCAACAGGCAAGGGCGGTGTAAGCGAAATACTCCAGACCGCGCCCGTCATGTTAGGGTCCACTATTAGGTCTACATCGTTTATGTGTTGCATGGGACCTAGCACGGGTCTTAAAGCTGTTATGGGAGCTGCCAAACGGTCTGTAGCAGTCCGAGATTTCTTTTTAAAAGTCTGCTTTTTAGAGTCTATAGCTATTGCTTTGTTTTTAGATTTCATGCCGCGCAAAATCTGTTTGGCTTTAGAAACACATTTATGCATATCAATTAAAGCTTTCTTAGTAAGATTATGCATTAATCTATACCTCTGGCATCATAGGTTAACTTTCCTGTGTAAGCCTAACAATATTTTTCCTTTTTCACTATCCGATACATTTACCACAAATAACCGCTTAACAGTACCACCCCTTTTATAGCCTGGAGCAGTCACCCTGCCACTTGGTGTGTTAACATTTTAGAGGTATATGTGTCAAGCAATGGTTTATTATGGGGCATGTAAAAAATGTTAGCTGCACACAACCGTTTGTTTACACCATTTGGCCCTGCGCAAAAAAGATCCAGGTGTTTAGGGGGATCATTTAACCTACTAATAACAGAGGTGTGTTCAAATTCTTCAGGCTCTATTTTTAAGGGGGAGTCTGTGATAACTCTAACAAGCTCTGCCTTACTTTGTTACAGTCTTCCAATATTTTTTAAGAACTCTAAAAAAATGAAACACTTGGTGATATGAGTGCCTGTAAAAAGAGGTCTGTATAAAGTAGAACTGTCTAAGCGGATCTGCACCAAGTCGTTAGGACCAGCTGATTCCAAACTTTGTGGGAAACAAGCCTCTCAACCGTTTTGTTATCATTAATAGGGTGTACCCTGTTGAGGTTAACCGATCTAGATTCATGAAGCGGAAAACTTCGTAGTATTCAATACTTTTATATTTTGGTACGTCATGCTGGTATGTTCCCAAACTCTGCAAATAATAAGTGTCCGTATTAGATGCCTTAGGGGTGTTTGGAGGGTGAAGCTCTAAATCTTTTTTTGCACCACGGCTAATGACAGTTTTTGCTTTTTTTAAACGTTTCAAAAACATTTTCCTCTGCCTTCGGGAGCAAAGCCAATTCAAATGCTGTGCAGCTAGACCGTTTAAAGGTAAATTCAGTATTTCAGCAGGCAAGGGCGGTGTAAGCGAAATACTCCAGACAGTGCCTGTGGTGTTAGGGTCCACTATTAGTTCTACATCATTTATGTGCTGCATGGGACCTAACACGGGTCTTAAAGCTGTTATGGGAGCTGCCAAACGGTCTGTAGCAGTCCGAGATTTTGTTTTTGAAGTCTGCTTTTTATAGTCTAGAGGTATTGCTTTGTTTTTAGATTTCATGCTGCAGAAAATCTGTTTGCCTTTAGAAACACGTCTACGCATATCAGTTAAAGCTTTCTGAGTAAGATTATGCTTTAATCTATACCTCTGGCATCATAGGTTAACTTTCTTATGAAAGCCTATCAATTGTTTTCGTTTTTTCACTATCTGATACATCTACCACAAATAACCGCTTAGCGGCACCACCCCTTTGATAGCCTGGAGCAGTCACCCTGCCGCTTGGTGTGTTAACATGTTTAAAGGTATGTGTGTCAAGCGATGGTTTATTATGGGGCATGTAAAAACTGTTTGCTGCACACAACCATTTGTTTACACCATTTTGGCCCTGCACAACCTACAAATAACAGAGGCGTATACACATTTTTCAGGCTCTATTTTTAAGGGTGAGTCTGTGATAACGATAACAGGCTCTTTTATGGGGGAGTCTGTAATTATTATCACAGCCTCAGAATCTTTGAGAATAATAGCATCCGGCTCACTGTTGAGGCTTGTGGGTGAAAACAAATGGGGTGGAGTAGGGTCTCCACAACCCGGAGACCACGGCCTATAGATGGCAGATGTTGGGGCTTAAGGAGTTCTGTACTTTAAAGATGAAAACACATGAGGTGGAGTAATCTCGCCACAACCTACACACCCCAACCACAGAATATCAGTTGTTGGGGCTGTAATTGTTGTAGACTTCACCGATAAAAATACCCATGGGTGTGTAATTTTATCACAGCTAACAGAGCAGGGCTGAGAGTCATCGAACATGGGATCTAAAATGGTAACTCCTTCGAAAGGTCTATATGATTCAAACGTGCCCCCTATCAAACCTTGCGCTACTAGGTTTTTAGTAGCGCAACTTAACCATAATGTCCCTGACTTTATATACATGTAACATAGAACATACTGAACCCCCAACTAAACACATTGGGCCTCATCACGAGTTGGGCGGTATCTGCTCTACCGTTAAACCCACCGGCGCTATCAGCGCCGGATCACGGGTTTGGCGGATTTGGAAATCCCCATTCAGCCCATTCGGGAATGCCCCATTCCTCATTGGGCTCAATGGGGAAATTTTGCGCTCATAAACGCCGGCGGATTTCCCGCCGGCGGTATGAGCGCAAATTTCAAGAGGATTTCCCCCCAGCTCAGAGCTGGGGAGAAATCTGCCGAAACCCTGATTTGGCGGACCCTTAAATCCGGAGGTAACAGCGCTACCACCAGATTTAAGGGTTACCGCCGAACTCGTGATGAGGCCCATTATATGTAGTAATAAATAAAAAGTGGAAGCTATATATCTAACACATCAACCATCCATTTAAATACCACATGTACTAAAATGGAATATACCAAAACAACAAAGATATGCTTCCGACATAATTACCTCACAGAAACTGCACAACTAGGAGCAACAGCAGATCTACAGACCAGTAAGAACATAATTTACCAGAAGTTAGTAACTAAACTTCATTTTTCTTATATATTTCTAAAATGTTTGTGTTAGATACAATAAAAGTAATATATATTTCTCTTTTTTCACCGAAATGTCCAGTACTTTAGAGTGGCTTGAGGAGAATTTCCCACGTGCGGAAATGTCTGAAGATAGTGATACTAATGGTAGACACTTCTCTATATAACCAAATGAATAAGCATTACTTTACGTGCACTTAACATATATATATGTTTTTTTTAACAGACCATACAAACATTGAAAATAGTACACCTAAAGATACATTGGAAAAGACTCTCCAGCGCATGGAAGAAAAAAAGGACATGCTCATGGCAAATTTCAACCATTTGAAAAATGTTGTAGAGGAACACATAAAATACCATTGTACCACATGTACCTGTCCCCACTCTCCATATCTCAGTCAATTATCCCCAAACCCTCTCCACGAAGAAAAACGTTTTGATGAGACTTCCATCCCTTCATCTCCTCCTATCCATCCTCTTGATACCCCCAATTCCCCTGTGTCTGTGTCAGTTTCTGCTTCCCCTTCTCTTTCATTAATTGTACATCTATATATCATTTAAAAAAAATGTTATGTGTGTTTGAATTCAGTCCTTTTTTTTTTAAAGGCAGTTGGGGTGTCTGCGGACAGCGCGGGTGTCCGGGATGTCCGTAAATAAACAAAATGGGGGTGTCCTAAGGACACTATGCCTGTCCGTAATGTCCGCAGTCAAGTTCAAACTGTTCTAAGAACACACGCAGTGACCGGGATGTCCGTAATTAAAGAAAATGGGGGTGTCCTGAGGACACCATACCTGTCCGTACTGCCTGAAGAACATCTATGCACATGCACACTACACCCATTAGTTCTACGGACATCGCGCCTGTCTGTAACTTTTCGTCTCACTTGTGTCGCACTTTTAATTAGTTTCAGGACCCGAACACTGTCCGTAGAACACTCGCGCGCATGCGCATGACCGTTCACGTGCATTTGGCGTCCTGCGGACATCCTTTCCCTTCGCGGACATGTTCGCGACGCCATCATGTGACCGCACTCACGCTGAGCGTGTGTCATGAATTGTGGACAATGTCCGGGTCCCCAAACATTTTAAAAGTACCTTTTTAGTAAACATTCATCATAGCACATGTCCCAGACAATGACCCTGACTTTCTACATACTTTTTGGAACCTTTTGAACCTTTTTTGGGTGGTTGATCTGTCCGTGGACAGCGCGGGTGTCCGCGAAGCATGCACACGCACCCCTGTAAAAGCCCACACCCCAGAGCTCATCCTCATTGTGCTTTTGGCTATTTGACAAAGCATTGTCTACTTTGGCTGTTATTTTGCTGCTCTTGCTGTTGCTTTCCATCAGACCTGATGGCATTAATGCTTGCTGCTCCAGCTGGTGCTACATCTGTCTCAGCACCACCCCCTCCACCACCACCACCTACCCAAGGGCCTGAAGAGGGGAACAGGCGTGAGGATGTAGAGGAGGAGGATGAAGAGGATAACGAGGATGAGGTAGTGGAAGTCCCTACTACCAGCACTCGCTGTGAGTCTTGGGTGTGGTGGTTATTTACCATTCATGGTTACATACCCAATGCGCGTGCGAACAAGGTCACCTGCAACCAGTGCAATATGGTGCTGAGTCACGGGAAGCCTGGTTCGTACAGCATTGGTACGACAACTATGAAGAGACACCTAAGGTCGTTCCATGGTGTGGACGTTTGCAAGGTTGTACCTTGTGAGGAACGTAGTAGGTTGAGTTCCTCTACTACATCCTCTGTTTCCACGCCTCTCACCACAAGAGACACTCCTGTGGGAGAGTGCATCCCTCCAGCTGCCTCACAGGCCATTCACAATGCTGATGACCCTTACATTTCGAGGGTCACAGTTTTGTGTATGTACTGCGACGCAGTACTCTGCAGGGAGGAGAGACTTCGAAGTGCTTTTGAGACTACGGTCTCAGAGCACGAGAAGACCTGCCCACTACCTAAATAAGGCCCACCCTACATCTTCCTCTCTCCACCTGCCCTTTCTTGTCCCCGTGATTGGTGTCCCCCCTTACCCTCCTTTCCCCTCCTCTCCTAGTGCGTTGTGTGTAAAAAAAAATATATATATAAAACAACGCCTTTCACAGTCTAAAAATAAAAGTGGTAAGTAAATGTAGCAGGGCCCTGTGCATTTTTAGAAGTCCGCGAACAGTCCGCAGACATCTAACATTTTGGGGTGATGCCCTATCAAAACCATTGCACCTTTCTCTGGGAGGAAGTGGTGGCTCTGAAAATAGCCTTTTGGTGGTGTTTCTTTGGGTTTAAAACACTTGAAATAGTCAATATCTACTGCAAAATGGATGGCTGTAATTCCACAAAAGGTCGCAATGCATTTTGTACATTTCTCAGAAAAATCTGATTACCAGCATAAGTAAGATGAACTCCATCTCTGCGAAAAATATATGTGCTATGAAACATAATATTTTCATTGTGGAAAGAGGACATGCCAACATCTCTTAGAAAGGCATAAACAGCCGTATTAACATTCCGCCTTGCTTTCTCCATTTGTGGACCAAATGAAGAAGAACGCAGCCACATTTGTCTCTGCGCGATACGAGAAAATATTACTTGGGAATTTGGAAACATGTTCATGACCTTCCCAAGTCCTTCTTTCATCGCAAATTGCAAAGAAATTCCTGACACATGTCCTAAACTGTTCCCGCCACAATTAATTATAATTATGTCTGGATTAAACTCTGTCTCCAAACTAGCACAGAGAGGTACCAAGTCCAGCAACTTCATTCCACGCACTCCATGCCAGTGCACTTCCACACGAGGGAATCCAAGATCTGCAGCTACTCCACACCGTTATGCATGCACCTCCAACCAATGTATCCATGAGTCTCCCAAAATCCAGACAATCTGTTTTCTGAAACACACAGCCATAGCTAACTGTTCTTCTCTCAGGAAAAAAGACTTTCTGACAAACTCTCTCCTTACACAACACACCCACTACACTTTACTGACCAATCAGTTGCTCTGCTCATTCTCATTTGCATGCCTCTCCACCCCAAAATCCCTGTATGTAATACGCGATGTCTGTGGACTACCGCCATGTCCGCGGACATATCGTAACTTGGACAGCCCTTCTACCATTTCCACTTCACTCTCTGTGACATTCCCTCATTGGATACAGCTAACCAGTCACACAACCATCCACCAATCACATCCAAGACCTCTACATCTAACTCCATCATCAGAGTTCAGCACTTCAAATGTACTGTTGATCACTCTAAGTACAAGTCTCATATCATTGAAAAGCACCTACTACAAAAACTGCTCTACAAGTCTCCAAGATTTCCACATGCATGAATACAAACTACAGGTATGCATATGTTCTGCACATTACATGTACAACTCTTATAAATGCATATAAACAGAGTAACTGCCACTTAACCTGTATAGCCTATAAAATGAACTTATTGTAATTTTTTACATCTGCTATAATCAACTGTCACTTCCAAACCTGTCTGCTACCTATTTTTCTTTTTTACACACACACCCATCTAAAAAATTATAATATTAGAAGATGGAAAAAATAACAATATTATTGTTGAAAAACACTTAGTAGTGTATCATAAAATTACACACAGCCAGTAAAATGTCATGCATCGTCATACACTCACACACATAGACACTTTCATTGAAATGCTCCCAGCTGCAATAACACCACTACCTGTAAATCACATCCTTCTACTTTATTACCCACAGCTTCACAAATACATATATTCCATGCTTTTCTATACAGTTTCTGCCATTTACCTAATAAAAATTGCAAAATAAATATAACATTATTTCTTCTTTCTCCTAGCATTCTATAACACAGCTTTAAAAGCCCAAGTGAATTTCATACACTTAAGGGGTAATTCATAGAATTCGGCGCACAAGTGGTACACGCGGCTGGCGCACACTGTGCGCGTGCGGCAGTCTGCACCAGCCGCTTGCGCCAAAACCCATTTCAGTGCATAGCGTATTCATGGATTTCAACATCCATGACCAGCCATGGCACAGAGTGGCGCAGCGACCCTGCAGCAGCGCCAGTTACGCCCCAACCCCGCCCCATGCGCCATGAACAGCGAACAAATCCTGTACATGGCGCACAGGCCAGTGGACCAGCATACAGCCCCCCAACCACGAAAACACATGTAAAACTCCCCGTGGACCCCTCAGAAAACACGTACCCCTCTCGCGCTAGCGGAATCGCATGTAAAACTCCCCGCGCACCCCTCAGAATACACGTACCCCGCTCGCACTAGCGAAATCATGTGTAAAACTCCCCGCGCACCCCTCAGAATACACGTACCCCTCTCACGCTAGCAAAATCATGTGTAAAACTCCCAGCGCACCCCTCAGAATACACGTACCCCACTCGTGCTAGCGAAATCGTGTGTAAAACTCCACGCGCACCCCTCGGAATACACGCATGCAGCCCATCCACCCTCAACATTCCCCAAAGGCAGTCCATCACCCCAGTGCATGCCCCACAGGCTGCCCACACCACAGGGTGGAGTTTTACATGCAATTTCGCAAGCGCGAGAGGGGTACATGTATTCTGAGGGGTGCACTGAGAGTTTTACACGCGATTTCACTAGCGCGAGCAGGGTACGTGTATTCTGAGGGGTGCGCGGGGAGTTTTACATGTTATTTCGCTAGCGCAAGTGGGGTACGTGTATTCCTGGGGTGCGCGGGGAGTACCACACGCGAATTGGCAGTGTGGGTCCTCGCAGGTGTGCCCTCTCCCCCCTCCCCAGGCCCTGCAGGCAGCCCACACCACAGGGGGCTACCCTGCACCCCTGTCCATGCCCTGCAGGCAGCCCATCCACCCTGGCCATGGTCGCAGGCAGCCCACACCACAGGGAAATACCCTGCACCCCCTGGCCATGCCCCGCAGGCAGCCCATACACCAGGGCATGCCCCGCAGCCAGCCCACATGACACCATGCACTAGTGAGCCCTGACTCATGTCCCCCTGCACTCCCACCCACCCAGCATTGATGGGCACCTGCAGCAGGCCCCGAGTCATGTCCCCCTGCGCCCCCACCCACCCAGCATTGACGGGCACCTGCCAGCAGGCCCCGACACATGTCCTCCTGCACCCCCACCCACCCAGCATTGACAGGCACCTGCCAGCAGGCCCCGACTCATGTCCCCCTGCACCCCCACCCACCCAGCATTGACGGGCACCTGCCAGCAGGCCCCGACTCAAGTCCCCCTGCACCCCCACCCACCCAGCATTGACGGGCACCTGCCAGCAGGCCCCGACTCATGTCCCTCCAACACGTCATCACGACTCACAATCATGGGCCTTATGGCCACCCAAATCCCACCGCATGCCACCCCTGTCCAAACACCCAACCAAGCATTCCATCCACCCCACATAGAAATGCCCATTACATGATACAACCCAAATGGCAAGTATGCACATCAACACATGTCCGTCACACACACACAATGGGTGCAAGTGAATGAGAAAACCCACATCGTGACGTGCATGAAACCAATGAAAGAATACCACACATTGAAGTATGAAACAAAAATGTATTGAACACAAAAGCAAGTGAATTAAATCAAATCACACAATAATGGAAATAAGAAAGAAAATGCAGCATGTTCCAAAAAAATGAAATATAAAATATGAAAGCAGAATCCAAATAAATCTAAATGAAAGTGGGTCCAAAGTTTCTGTCCAGCAAACCAAATCCAAAGAAAAAAATAAGAATAATCCATTGTTCCATGGTGAACAAAAAAAAAATGATGAGAAATGCAGTCTTCAACTACATACAAAGAACAAATCCAGGGTTCATAAACCCAACTATTGAAAGGAAACCTACAAAAAACCCTACCTAATAAAGAACTATCTACAAAAAGGTGGGGCATAGTCCAAGCGCCCCAAATGAAAGAAAAACATAAATGAAACCTAACACTAATGAACTATATACAATGGCAGCGGCCAAGTCCTACGGCTCACTCAGTGATGTTCCGGGCCAGGGCATCATCGAACTCCATGTCGATGTCCTGGAGGCGGGCCTCTGCCCTGTCCTCAAGGTCTCGCAGAAATGCAGTTCTGGCCTGTTCCAACTCCCTGCGAGTTGCCTCGAGGCACTCAGCCCGCCTCAATGCCCTGCGCATGGAGTTCTCCACCCTGACCATAGTGAGCCGTGCCTCATCCGCCCGCTCTGCATCTATCCGCTGGCCCAACCGCTGCCACACGGAAAACACTCCCATTCCAGGGTCCTCCTGCCCTCCGGCCGATGCCTGCCCCTCTGATGTTGATGGCCCCAAGCCATGATGCCTCCCGCGTTGAGCTTACCGCTGCCTCCGACGCACCTGCCTCTGCCAGCACAACGGCATCCAGGCTGATGGAATCTACCAGCGCCGTTGTGCACGTGCCCTGCCCCATGATGCCGGCACATCCTCCATCTGCTGGGGTCCAGTTGCTGGGGTGTCCACCCCTGCTGGACCTCCGACTCCCGACTGTGGCAGGGATGGGATCTCCACCGAGCTGGCTGCGTTGGTCGGGGCAGGTCCACAGGGGAACCTGGTGGCATCTGGACCGGAGGACGGCGTGGAGAACGACTGGCGCATAGTCTGCACAGAGGAGGAGAGGGCCGCCAGAGTGCCCGACACATGTAGGAAACCCCCGACCATGGCCCCTCCCAACTGCGCCATGTTGGCATGCAGCTCTTCGTGATGACGTGCATGCTCCCACCAGGAAGCACGCACGTCATCACGAATGTCACGCGTGCCCAACGTGACACCAATCAGGATGGTCTGCATACGGTCACGGGTCCTCTTGTCCGCAGGTTGAAGAGTGTCAGATGACGTGGACCTCCCCCCTACCTGCGGACGGCCTGGGATGGGGCGTCCCAGCTCGTGCATGGTGGTGCAGTCACAGTGTCAGGGAAAGTGACATGCACAGGCCCCTCCACAGCGACCTGTGCTGCCTCTTGCCCCTGCCCCTTGACTGCACCACTTGCACCAATGGTACCACCCCCACCAGGCCCCATGTGCGGCTCACTAGCGGCCTCCTCCTCCTCTGTGCAAACCACCAACCTGTATGGCTCCACACCGTCTTCTGCCGTTGCAAGCCCCTGTGGGGGCTCACCCACCCCTTCCGCTGCAGCCGTAGTGGCAGACGCAGCACCAGTCCCCTCGCTCCCGGATGATGGTAATTCCTGGGTGGCTGACTGGGGCTTGCGTCACCGGCCGGTGGAGGCATCCCCCCCATTTGCTCCACAGTGCCGTCTCCGCCCTCTTCATCACTCGCCGCTGTGTAGAGGGAGACATAGAACACAAGCATCAGGGTACTGTACAATAGTCTCCTAGACAGGAAGCAATAGAACATGAGTGGCACTGTCAAACGTCACTTCCATCATGTCCCTCCACAACATATGGGTCAGTGCAGGCAAAACACATGCAGAAACAGGCATGGCACATGTGAAGAACATTTGCATACATGTCCAAGGAACTGTTGAAACATACAATGGTGGTTTGAAACTCACATGCATCATGGGTCATACTGATCACCTGCACAAACATCTCCATAGTTTCATCCATCTGGCCTCGTACACCACAGACACAGTGGATACAAGGATGACTAGGCTGCATCAGTGAATCATTACATTGTCACGGACATGTGTCATGCATCCATGGCGTTTACAAGTCACACACACGCTACTCAGACACATAGACACGTACACCATACATGTCCTTGACAGCAGCACCCATCTCTCACACCCCATCCATGTCCAACAACAGATACAGGCATGCATTCATGTGTGCATTCCGCATGTTGCTCTGCATGTTGCATTGTAACACATGCACCATCCATGTGGTTCACGCATGACTGGTCTCACATGCAGCACCATGATGTCCCTGCACACACACATCCATACATGGCCAATGTCACAATACAGGCAAGTAGCTGACTACCAGCGCACTGCAGCATGCCCTGTTTCACACAGCAATGCATGGCCACTTACCGCTCGACTCCACAGAGGCCTGCATCGTGAGGATCTGGTGGCGAAGCACTGGGTGAATGCGCTCCAGGACCCTCATCTGCTAGTTGGTAAACTGGCCCCGGCGCCCCACTGCATCCTCTGTGTCTAAGAGGCACCGGGCCTTCTTGAGGGTCCTGGACTTGTAGTCCTCCCAGCGCTTCTGGACGTATTTCATGTCGCGGGGTGCCACCCCCTCTGCGTTGATGGCACCCACTATGTCCGTCCAGATCCTCCTCCATCCTTCCTTGTCGGTGCGCGATGGTGTGAAGAGGGCATCATACTGCCCCAGGACTTTCTCCACCAGAATGCCAACTTCATTGGAAGTGAAGCTGGCAGCCCTCTGCCTCTCTGGCTGGGGGTTGCCACTGGTGCCGGAAGGTGTTGTGTTGGACATGTCAACCCCCGAGGCAGGTGTGGGTGGGCAACTGGGTCCTGGGAATGGGCTGTGGAGTGATGGAACACCAGTCGGGAGTCTTCTGTCCCAGCAGGGGTGGTCACTGCAACTGGACCCCTGCAGATGGCAGATGTGCAGGCACCAAATGGCAGGGCACGGTGGCAGCAGGCAGGCAGGTAGCAGCAGATGGCTTGTGGGAGGCTGCTCTGGACTCGGGGGGGCAGGAAAATGGCCTTCTGGGCAGGAGCGTGGTCTTCCGTGTGTGCTCGCGTGGTCAGCTTGATATGGAGTGATTTGGCACGTGGAAAAACTGCACGTCAGCATGTAATTCGAGGAAAGGCCCTTAGTGCGTAAGCATGTCTCTCGTGACGGGTGCATAGTGATTCAGCACATGAAAAAACAACACGTCCGCGTGTGAATGCGTGTAAATTGAGGAAAGGGCCTAAGCGCGCAAGCACGTATGTGACGTGACGTGCGCGCGCGTTTCCCTCAGCATGGGTTAAAGGTGAGCGCAGGCCAGCAAAACACTGTACGTGCTGTTCGTGGAGACCGACGCGTGTGTTTACTCTGCTGGAATCACACACGAATACTTCACAGCGTCTGAAGTTCGTACCTTTTCTTTTGGTGGGGTGTTGCCTACGCGCACAAGCGCGTGTGTTTTTTTTTTTTCAAGCAAGGCAGACGGTGAGTCGCATACATTTTTTTCCCACTGTGGTTCCCCCTGTGCATGCGTACCGTTTAGAGGTCATTGTAGCCCTTTGTAACAATTGTTGAGTGTACCTCCCATAGCCCATTTTCCATCGGTGCAATGGTTGGGAGGCCACCAAAGGCTAAGGGTGGCAAAGCTGGCCATCCTCCAAGGGCTGGACGTGGGCGCAGAGACCACGGAGGACGGGGAGTCTAGGGTGGCCAGGGTGACTACAAGGGTGGACGAGGCAGGGGTGCCCCTCTGGGACAGGATGCACAGCCATGTGCTGGTGCAGACATGCCACCACACCCTGTGGTTCCTAGTGATGCAGCTGTTGCATCACAACCTGGCGCCCATATCACCCAACAGCAATTTACATCTGCTGTCACAAGCCCACCGGTGGTGGTAGCTGCAGGTGCAGCTGTGGACACCTCCACCCGGGCTCTGGCTCAGGCAGCGCATGTTTCGTTGTGTGAGGAGGACGCCCAGGATGAATTCCATCTTGTACGGAAGTTGGGCTCATGTGCGTCCACTGTGGCTGTGATTGTGGCACACATATCTGGGGCAGTACTGACATCTGCTGCCCCAAGCAGCCGGGTGGTGGTAACTGCATGTGCAGATGCAGCCAACACTACCCCGGCAGTGACTCAGACCCAAGCAAGAACTTCTGTCCTCATACCAACACCCACTGCTTTGGTCCAGTCCACCAGCGCTACTGCCCCCACTGATCAGGGCCACATGGCCCCCTCAGGGTCAGTACTACCGTCCAAAAGGAGGAAGCGTGCTCCTGCACAAGAGGCTGGGACCCCAGACATGGCTCTGGCCTCCGGAACATCAAGGAAGAAGCCTTTCTGCAATCAGGAACTGGACTTCCTTGTGGGCTCCGTGTCGGAACACCATCGCGATATGCTTGTGGGCCCACAGTGCCATACAACACATCACCTGCGTTGGGTCCACTGGCACCATGTTGCGGATGGTGTCACATCCATGGGATTCCAGGTGCGCACAGCTCAGGACTGCTACAAGCACTGGAATGACTTTAAACGCAGTGCTAAGCAGAAGCGTGCCGCCAATTACTCCATGTCTCTGGTGACTGGTGGTGGGGCACCATCAGAGGAGGATGAACTCACTCAGCATGAGGAGATCACTTCAGAGTTCATCCTGGAGGAACAAATCCATGGAGTGGGAGAGAGGATGGACTATGATGCATCATCTGGTGAGTATTAATGCATGCAACTCAATGACAAGTGTGTTTGGCATGTGTGACCCGCTCAGCTACAAGTTGGCTCTTACCTATCTTCAATCTCCCTATCCACCTGTGTTGTTCACCAGGGGTCTGAACCTTCGGCCTCAATTCACAGAGAGCACCTTGCAGCTCTTAACTACTGCATTATCATTTTTTTGTACGAGTTCTGGTGCTTTGCTGATGACAACCAACTCATTTCCTGGCTGCCCCTTGTCCCTCCCTTATTTCAGATAGCCTCATTGCCATTTGCATTTGGGGTACTACCAACGGTCTCTGTCTGAATGCCAGCAAGACTGACATCCTCCTCATTGATGCACCTTTTCCATCCTTTGCTATCAATCTCTGGCCAGCCCCACTTGTCCCCCCTCCTGCATCCACCTGCAAGGCCATGGACCTCTGGGTCACCTTTGACTCAACACATCCCCTTTACACACACATTTGTGATGTATCTTGGAATGAATTCAATTATTTCTCCACCACCTCAAGTGTACTGTGCCCTCCCTAACTATACCTACATGATCACAGTATGTCAAGCTCTGGTTCATTCAAGGTTGGGGTACTGTGACAGTTTCATTCAATAATCGACCGGCCTCCATCCTCCACCACTAATCCGGTACAGGACTGCAAGACTTGTCCTTGGCCACAAGCCCTGGGATCAAGTCATTACAGCCATGTGACCCCTCCACTGGCTACTAGTGGATGCAAGGATGTTACCTCAGACCCTCTACATTGTGCACAAGTTTTCTTTGAGACTGGGTAGAAAATACCTTTGACAATCTCTACCCCACACTCCCCCAAGCTCAGTCATTAAATTTGATGAATTAGGTAGGAGCAGATCTGTGTGTACAGCTGGGAGCTCACTTTTGAACTGCCAACTGGCCACGTTGAATCTTGAGGGGCGATATGTCTGCTTCTGGTAGCACCTCAACACCTTCCTTCTAGCTCCTGCATTAGCCCCTCTTCTACCCAGCTGAACAGTTTCCACTGTTGACATTGTGCCCCTGCACACACTCTGTCCATCGGATCAGGTTCCTGCTCACCCTGCCTCCCTGCAGCACTGCCTACAGGCCTCCCATATCAATGGGCCCAGTGCTTGTCCCCTTACAGTCCAGCACTCTTTGTCTGCACTCATCAGATTTGCCCTGTCAAAATCATCTTGCACTTGCCACTTGCTGGCTGCACTACCACTATTTGAATGGACATTCTATCATTGCACTTCATTTGCCTTCTTTGGTCTGTTCTATTTGGTACGTTCCCCTTCTCCCCCTTCCTGGGTCTTCAACCCTGTATCCCTTCTCCATGCACTAGCGTAGATGCCTCCTATGACACATGTACTGTGCATAGTTGATTGTAGTTGAGTGCTGCACATGAACATGCATGTTACATGTATCATGGTGTGTTCGGTTACAATTCTAGCTGTGTCTCTCTATGTGGTAACACATGCTTATGCTAGGTGCCGACTATTTGTTACCATCTCTCATATTTGAATTGCATGTATGCCCTCTAGAAGTTGTGTGCGATGCAGGTGATGTGCAACATGTAATACATGTGTTGCATTCACATTTTGCACACATCCTTTACTGCTTTTGGAATGGCCCTGCATTGCAATGCTACTGGATGCATGTTGGGGTTTGATTTGCCTGTGACATGGCTGTTTCATTATTTGTCTGTCAATGTTGTGAACTGTATGTGTGTGGTATGTGCTACTGACGTGCGTGTTCTTGTTTTTCTATTTATGTTGCAGGTGATGACGCACTGGCGGCGGAGGATGAAGATGTCATCCCAGACACGGTGGTCCGTTCACATGACCAACCAGGCACCAGTGGTGGTCATGGGGTGGCAGCCCACGAGAACCCACAGGTGCTCCAGGCCATCGTGCCCAGAGATGACTCTGAGTAAGGCTCTGATGTATCCTCTGACCACTATGTTGAGCCGGATCTGCATCATGATGTCATTGCCGGTAGGTGATCCTGTGTCGGATGGTCTTCTGTCTGCAACACCTGCAGTAGGGGGCCAGGCAGGGTTGGAATGTCCACCTGTGGTGGTTACGGGTGCACGGTCACACTCGACACCAGTTGGCCATGTTCCTGGGGCATCAGGTCGACGGAAGGATGCGGTCCTGCAGCCGCAGCCGGCTCTGACCCAGCAAGGACCACGTCTCCTTGGGACCAGCAGGTGTGGTGTCCGGCAACGCGGTGGCCGTGTGGCACCGAGGTCAACTGAGTTGGAGCGTTCCATGATTGCCATAGCACAGCAACAGGGGGGAGCAATTGAGATGATTGCTCAAGGTATGGAAAGTGTGGCCCATTCCATCCTCCCTTCTGTTAGGCAAATGGTGCTCTATCAGCAGGCTAAGCAGTCCACGTGGCACTCACTCAGGCTGGGTATGACAGCGTATGACAGGGCGCACCGGGCTGAAATGGCAACACTGCGTGAAGCACTTTATGCTCAAGCAGAGGCAAACCGAGAGGCCCTGAGGGTGCAACAACAAGCCTTCCGATCTACTCTAGCTGACCTCATGATGGATCAGAGTAGGCGGACAGAAGACAGTTTTGAAAAGCTTGAAAGAACTATCTCAGCTGAACTCTGTGAAAGCCGGGAGTCACTCCGTTTGTCATGTGAGGCCATGCAAGCAGAACTCCATCTCACAAGTCAGTCCCTGCAGGAGGAAGCACGTGTGACACGTGAGGTAATGCATGCTGGCCTCAGTCTCATTGCCCGCCAGGACCTGGCTTACCACACCCACATACTTTCTGCCGTTGAGGGGCAAGGCATGGCTAGGCGTGGTGAATCAACTGCACCACCTGCACCTTCTGATTCAGATCCAGAGGGTGACGATGACAACCAATCTCCCACACAGGTCGGGGCATACAGGCGCTGAGCCCAGTGAGTTTTTTTTTTTACCTCGACATCTACACATGTGGGTGTAGAGGTGCACCCTGTATCTCCCCCCTCCGCGGTGCCCCCCCCACTCCCTGGGTAATATATGGCATTTTTTAATTTTTTTTTTCCTGCACATTTTTTTAAATCTTTTTTCCAGCAGTTTTCAATCTGAATATATTTCTGATTTTTCATCAAATTTGTATGGTTTTTGGTAAGTATGTCATTTGATTTACATTTTCTGTTATTTTGCTATTATTTTTCAATTATTTCACTTTGTTTTATTTTTGTTATGTTTTTTTTCATGTTTTCTTCTATTTTATTGATTTTGCTTTTCTTTAATTCGTTACTCTTTTCATTTTATTTATTTCAATACATTATTTGAATTTATTTGTATTTTCTTTAGTATTCTATTTTTTCAATTTTATTTTGTCTATTGTGCATACATGTGACAGTGTAGTGCTTTGTGGCATCGGAAGGCATCCACTGTATGTTCCTGCTGGGCCCATTCAGGCTTGTCTTGTGTATGTGTTTTGCTTGGGGTCCTGACACATATGCTATGTCTGCTTCCCTTTTCCATGGACTCACAAGGATGGCTCGGTGTAACAGCATATCACACATGGGCATTGGGCTTCTGTCATATCTGTGGCCAGCCTGCAGTTCTACTTGTGTGTACACCCCTAGTGGGTATTCCAGATGGGTTCTCCAATGCATGTCTGCAGTTCACTTTGGTGAGTATTAAGCTGACTGTACATTTCATTGTGTTGCTTGAGATGTTTGTTATGTATTGAATGTGTATGTTGATGCACTTCCTGCTGTAGCGGGTACCATGCACCCTTTGTCTGCATACTACACACTGATGGTGGGAGGGGTCCATGTCCTGAGAATGTGGAATTGGGACAGTTTTCCAACAGTGAATTTGATATGCCACATGATGGCTGCACGCTGAGTTACCCCTGTCACCACGCATTTCAACAACCACCCATTCCTTGCTGGCACCACTTTGGCCATTTACCAGCCCTGGCTGGTGTTTGGATGTGACATCTGAGTTATGACTACATTGTTTGTCATTTTAATTATCAGTTTGTGTCCTAGACCTGATCCCCCCCCCTCCCACTGTTTGCACTTCGCCCTTGTGACAATCCGGCCAATCAGGATGCTTGAGCCTGCCACCACTATCAAAAGCCCACTAAGGTGCCCCTGTCTAGACCTGTCCACATGCCTTCTCAGTCACTTGAAGACTGCCCTGTCTCCCCTGCCCCTGTCAGTGTCCCTCTGTCTCCCTCCCTTCATCATCACATCCCCTACACTCCTTACCAGCAGATTTCCCTCTGCCTCCTATGTGTACTTTCTTTCACCATCTCCCCCATAGATCATTTTGAGCTTGGCCCCCTCCTCCCTTCTCTCCCACCTCTCCCTCTCCACCCCCCTTTGGCCTCCTCCTTGTACTCTAGCTGTCATTTTCAACCACTAGCCCAATTGCCATTGACCATGGTGATACATAGGCGCATGTTCTTTGCAAACATTTGCCCTTCTGCCTCCGTCCTTCCATGCCCCACCTTCACCATTTTCAGTATTACTTTGACAGCTTATTTGACCATTAGTCCCTCCACCACTGATTACAGGTAATCTCTTCCCCTTTCCCTTCTGCCTTTCTTCTCCGCCTCCCCAACACTATGTTGAATCTTTGTAGACCTACCATAGTTTGTCACTTGTTTTGTTACTCTCCTCACCTCTTCCATCCTCTTCTGTCACTCCCTTTCCTTAAGTGACTCCTGCACTGCGACTATTGCCGTCAGGCATGGGAATGTTGATGCTAGTTATGTCATCCTACAATCCGTCCCTAGGCTCTTCCTTATTGGTCCTGGCATGTATTATGTATTATGTACTTTGCTTTTTCAGTTCATTCTCACACTGGACTGTTTGAAGGACATGTAGGAATGTACTGTTCTTCTCCCTTATTCACACCCTCATTTATGCACTTTGATGAAGTTTGTGTGTTGTTCATTTCATCCATTTCAATGATTCAGTGATGGGTCACTGTCTGCCATTACCGATGTGGTGTACTCTGTACATGATATGTTCTGCTGGTCAATGGCTGATGCAATGTAGTGATTTATTTGGACGTGTTAGGGGATGGGTGAGGTTTGAGACACAGAGGGGTCCTTGGTGCTATGTTCATATGTACTGTGTATGGGACACTGGCATTCACTTCATTTAACATGCATGTATTCTAGACATGTCCATATGGACGAATACACTTAGGCAACACCGCCCCCAGAGACATTGCACCCAGATTGCCTTCTCATGCATGCTGTGTCACGACAATCCATGTTCACTTCTGAGTCATTATTCGTGGACATGCATGGAAGGGTGATATTTGGTTGTATGTCATTTTATGAAATGATGCAGAGGTGTTTTCATGAATGCAATGCACACTCACTGTGCTGTGCAGTGTGCGGTATTTGATATGGCCATTTGCTATTGTCCAGTGTGCATGGCGAAAGTTATTCAGACTTTTGTTGCCTGAACGACTGGTGGCATGCATTTGTGGCACCGTTTTCAGGGTGTGAGGTTTTTTTCACTCCTTTCTTCCAATTCATGACTATTGTGTCATATGTTATGCATATGGTTAGATGTTTTCACGTTGCATGCCATGGTATTGTGTGGCAGTCAGGGTTGAGGAGTGTTGGGAGGGTTTGGGTGGCATGCCAGTCCTTTCATGTCCTGTTTAGCAAGGGGGTTGGGGGAATGCCTTGAATGTGTTCCCTTTGGTCACATGGGATAGGTTTTGTTTAAGTATCTAGGGATGCACACAATGTGGCACTTCCATGGACACATTTTCAGGGTGGTAACGTAGTGACAGTTAACTGTCCCTTTCTCATCATCGATTGTGTCCTGGTATGTGCCAGGCCTGTGTGCACTCTGCAGGGGTTGGTGTTTAGGTGAAAAATGTGGCCACAAGCTGGGTCAGCGCTACCTCGCCACATGCCCTTTCCCCTCCCATGCGCAGCGGCTGTGTGTGTGGTTGGCGATGTGGGGGCACCACCATGTTCACCGGTACACCATGCCGTGTTGCAACATTGTGCAGGACACATGCTGCCACAATGATACTGCACACTACTGGGGGTGCATATAGTAGCTGGCCACCAGAGCGGTCAAGGGAGCGAAAGCGTAACTTGAGCACTCCGAATGTGCTCTCCACTATGGCCCTGGTTGCAATATGGGCTGTGTTGTATCTTACCTGGGGGGGTGTGGTCGGGTTCCGTATGGGCGTCATTATGTAGGTGTTCAGAGGGTAGGCACTATCCCCTGGTAAGGTGATAATAGTTGTCATTAGTGGGGCATTTGTATTTGACTGTGTGTGACATGTATGCATGTGCACAGGCATTTGTACTCACCTAGGAGCCATGTGTCGCCATGCTTCCCAGCTTCTAGGGCCCGGCTCAGGGCAGACATTCTGAATATGAAACTATCATGGGTGGACACGGAAGTTTACATATACAGAGGTAATGATCCCCTTGGCATCACATGCCACCTGCACATTGATGGAATTCCAGTGCTTGCGGTTTTGATAGATGTGCTCTGTGTCCCTAGGTGGATGTAGGGCCAATTGGGTGCAATCTATGGCACCAAGCAGTTTGGGGAAGTGTGCCGCCCTGTAAAAGTCCAGGACCACGGCCTGCCTTTCTGCAGGTGTTCTGGGCATGTATATGGGCCTGCGGATTGAGGGGCGCGGAGTGATAATTGCCAACACCTGGTGTAGGCAGCGTGACTGCGTGGCCTGTGAGACCCCCCCACTATGGCAGTTGTCCGTTCAAATGACACAGTGGCCAAAAAATGCAGTACATTGAGCACCTACTCCAAGGTGCTCAATGCTTGGGAGTACAGGGTGGGCGATGTGAGGTCATTCTCCCACTCCCTGACCAGCTCTAGGATGATATGAGGTGGAAACCTATACCTACCATAGACCTGGTCATCAGGCATCCCAAAAAGGCTGGTCCTGGGCAAAAAATGCAGGGCCTGGCTATTCTCCTCCTCCTCCAGTGTCCCATGATCAATGCTGCGAGGAACGGGACATTCATCGTAGCTGTATATGCTTGTTTGTTGTTTGCGCGCACTTTTATACTGCGCGAGGGCGCTTCCGCCTGCTTTCATGTGGCGGACGTAATTGTGCGTGTGTTTTGACATGCGCGGGTTTTCCCTATTAGATTCCATGAATACGTGTAGTTTGCGTGCGTGTGGGCGTTCTGTGTACTTCCCAGCGGTACTTCCCCTGTTACGTCCTTATTTTCACACGTTGTTCCCCATTCTGCGTGTTCCGCCCCTTGTTCCACCCCCTTTTTGATGTGTGCGCTGACGTTGAGCGCTTTCGTCGCGCACAGCGTTCGGGATGTGGTAATGACGTGTGCGCTGGTGTGCGCCATGAGCGGATTTGGCCCACATCCCGGAAATTACACGCGCAGGTCCTTCCATGAATCGCACGTGTGCGATTCGCGCGCATGCGCTGGCTTTTTCACGCTTGCGCCTGCTTGTGCCACTTATTTTGGCGCACATTTATTCCATGAATTACCCCCTTAATATTCTACTCATTTACAAAGCATGTTGAACTAACATAATATAAATGAAATATAAAGGCTGCACATAGTCAAATGAAACTGCATGCATACACTATGTTCAGAAATCAAACAAGAATACTACTACAAAGACATAAAAATGTATCTCTCTATTAACATCACTGCTATAAACACACAAAATTACTAACTTCTTTCTTTTACAATTGCACCCTTAACCCCATCTGTTCCCTCCTCCTCCTTTTCCCCACCCCTCCCTCTCTCTCACGTCTACTGCACTACTCTCCTTCTCCCCTTCAGTTTAATTGCTCTACTTACTGTTTTCTTGGTCTGATTCTCAATTTGAAATTGCTTTCACTGTTACAGTTATAATGTTAATTGTTATATGTATCCTCTTGTTGTTAAAATGTGTTACTCAAACACACTGTGCGGGTGAGTCATGTAATTTGTACACCAAAAAAACGAAGATTTGTGCACCATTCTGCCCACAAATCACCATTTATTAAACATGGATTAGCACGCAGAATTGCACACAAATCCCCGTTTTTCAGAGCACAAATGACATAACTCAGCCCCTAGAATATTAGTATTACAAAACAAAGAATTGTTTTAATTTGATACCATTTGATTTACTATTAGTGCTTATCCTCACCACTACCTCACTTTCTACTGTCATCTGAACCGCAGTATAGTAACACACAAATAGAAGAATAGCCTTCCCAACTAATTGTAGCTGCCCAATGCACAATCACACACCACCATATATATCTTTACCATCATACTCAGACACTCATGCATACAGAACACATACATTGCACAACAGCCCAACCCATACCTTCTATTTTTTTGTTTCAACAGACCATACAGAATGCCTACCAGAAAGCAAGTCTATAGAAAGCAACGCAGAAATAGAGCAAATGAAAATAAAAATGTCCAAAATAAGCATCCATCTCTAGCAGAGTTTGTACAAAAAGTTCAAACAAAACAGTTAATACAGTCATTTAGCAAAACAAAACAATCTTCCAGTACAAAAACTTTGCCTCCACTATCAGAATGTAAAAGAAAACAGAAAATGATTAACATAAATGCAGCTACCACTACTGCTAAAACTGCTCCTATAAATCTTGATTTAGTAGGAAGTCACCATACCAAAAAAAGTGTATTAGCAAAAATGTTCCGCCACAGAGTCCTTCAGAATCTTATAAAAACAGGAGACAAATCATGCACAACCCTTAAAAACTACCGTAGAAAATTAATCTTAGAAGCTTTTATAGACAGTGCAAACCTTCTCAAAAGAAAGTTATTTATTTTAGTGTTAAACAGAATGAAACCACTAACAAAACTAAGTACTAAATTACAAAAAAGGCTTCTCAATAAACGGAATGTCAACAAAAATAACTTCTTAAATATCTGTGGAGGTGAATGGAGTCACACCACAAGCACAGAACCATATTTCAATGAAGTAGCATACAAACAAAATCAAACAAACACAATTGCCATCCATAGCAGTGGATGAGGTTATGAAAAACTTAATAATACCATAATGCAACAAGAAATACTGCTTACAAAAATATCCCCAGAAAACTCAGTATCAATTCTCCATTCGACTGAACCAGAAGGTCCAGTATACAAATGGCCATGCACGTCAATGTGTAACATTGCCAAAACATCTTTCAAATCTTTACGCCAGTTCCTCAATCAATATGTGAAAGGCAAAGACAAAATCAAAATAAAACTGCTGCAGAATATGGATACCTGTCCAGTGCGTAAATACACAGGACTGCAAGGACATTCATTGGCCTGCATTTCAGGACCTATTTGCAAAAGCAGCTTCCATCATATCAAAATGATATCAACACATCATTCAACTGTAAGAAATTTAGTCTATAAACTGTACTATGCTAAAAGTCCTGCTTTAGCACTAGCCAATTTAAATAACAATCTTCAACATGGTACAGCCAAAGACCTACTCGAAGAAATCAACCATATCCAGAGGAAATATTTTGGAAGTGAAAACCACTTACAAAATGCAATAGATTTACAACAGACTAGCAACAATTCTGCACATGACAACCTTCTACTACACACATACAAAAAATAAATACTAAAATTCAAAAGTACATCTGCTGAAGTACCAAACCATGTGTGTGTGTGTTGCCACAGAACTTTTTATAAAAGTAACACAAAAACTATAGACATAACATACAAAATAGAAGACAATGAAGATTCCAAATGGTGTCAATTAGCTCTCTACCTTATAGCAGAAAGCAAATACAAAATAACTGACCCCTTAACACTTTGCAGTTACTGCACTAATACACTTGACAACAATCAAACTCCTTCACGTGCTATCACAAATAATTTGGAATTATTCCCACTACCAAAACCCATTGCAACAACTCAATTTATATGAGAGCATCATAATTCAAACAGTGCACCCATTCAAAGCAATAATACGCCTTCAACCAAAAACAGCAAAATTACCTGCCTCTAAATTGTTGAAAGGCATTCGTGGCAAAGTAGTATATTTACCATTAGATCTAAAAGAAAATGTGCACACTCTGGGAGTGCAACATCCAATAGAGCAATCTTTAATTGTCTTAGTAAATGGTGTACCTACAAAAGACAAACAAATGTGGCAACAACTGGTAGACTTACATAAAGTTAGACGAGCCTTGCAATATCTAAAAGACAATAATGAATACTACAAAGAAATAAATATTGAAGAAAATTTAAGGGAAACAACTGAAATAATTCAAGAGTCACCAGAAACTGGTCAATATGAACTTCTAGATCCTGCTACAGTATCCAATATTTTAGACCATTATACAATTCATCCATTACACTCTAATTACACCATAGAAGATGCACTAGAAATGTTCCAAATGCGACAAACGAAAGGATCACCAATCAGCATATGGGAAAAAAGTATAGAAGCACGTGTTTTTCCTCTACTCTTTCCTTCTGGCAAAGGAGGAAGGTACGATAATAGACCTATTCAAATAACAGCATCAGAATACCGCTTGTTACGGATGTATTCTGAAGAGCACAGATTTAGGCAAAATGTGGAATACATATTCCACCTACTTTTTGAAAGTGAACTAGCAACTCTATGCTACGGAGTTGCACACACATTAAAATCAGGAACCCACTTTCAAAATATATCAGCTATGCAATTACTACAAAAGTGCAAAAAAAATGATGAGGTTTTACAATCAAACATTACACATCTGTTAGCAAACATGCGTGGTACGAATGAGTACTGGTTCCGACGTCACATAGATGTACGTTGTATGATAAGAAACCTTGTCCCACCCACTTGATTTGTTACATTAAGTTGTACAGAATATGCATGCGAAGATCTACATGATTTCCTATGCATATCAAACAAAAACAAAACAAACATAGATATACTAACACCTGGAGAACTTTGCTCTCTAGATCATGTTTATGTTTCAAGATATTTCCATGATCGCTTCATTGCTATGCTACACTTTATTTGTAATAAAACTGTTCCTCCCCTGGTAGAAGTGCAACACTTCTTTTGGAGAAAAGAATACCAAGCCAGAGGAGCACCACATATCCACATGCTTTTATGGATTAAAGATGCTCCTAAATTTGGTCAAGACAGTGATGCCACTGTGTTACAGTTTATCGAAAAATATGTCACTTGTGAAATTCCATCAGAAACAAAAAATAATGATCTTCATGCACAAACTCTACAATTTCAAAGGCACAAATATGGCAAATATTGTTGTCGCAAATACAAAAACAAAAGGAAATACTACACCAAGTGCCGCTGTGGTTTCCCTAGACTAGTTACAGAAACAGGTGAAGTGAACAACTTCATGTCTTCAGTTAGACATAGTGTTAAAGGTAAGTCACCTAAAAATACATATTACATAAAAAGAACAGAAGAAGCAAAATATATCAATGATTACAATGCAATCATTGCCCTATTGTGGAATGCAAACATAGATGTGCAGTACATTGTAGACAATTCCACTTCAGTTGCACGGTATGTTATAGCCTACTTAACCAAAGCAGAACAAACAGAGCTTCAAGACCTCTGGAATGACCTGTCATCAGACAAAACACTGTCTCAGAAATTGTACAGCTTGGGCATAAAAATGCTCTCCCATAGAGAATGTGGCTGCTATGAAGCTGCAGATCGTTTAACCGCTACTGCTTTGTATGGAAAATCTGAAAATATAGTATGGCTAAGTCTGGGTCCTGCTAAATCTAGAAAAAGAGTTTTCAAATCATACGACAACATAGAAACAATAGCCAAAAAGGAACCCAACAGCCAAGACATTTTGAAAAACAATTTACTAGACACATACTACAGAAACAGAAGTAGCAATTTGGAAACCATGTGTCTATACCACATAGCCCAAAACTTCACATACAAAAATAATATAAAACCGATGAAAAAAGGGAGATACAGAGTGACAAATTGTAAAGGCAGCTTAGTAAAACTTACCAAACCAAGTTTAATTAATCATATTAAATTGTCATTAAAAACTCCTCAACATAAAGAATATATTACATGTCCCTGCTACAACTCTTTAGACCATGGAGAAAAGAAGAAGAAATACTAGATAACTATGACTCCTATGAAGTCGCTTTCAAAGCAAATGAAAGCACTATCACCGATGTAAACTTTACACAGTACAAAACAATGTTGCACAATGAACAGCAACACAAAGAAGAACTCCAGTCCCAACTAGATAAGGACACTCCTGACAGTAGTCAACCTTCTGTAACAGGAAGCCAAGAACCACTGGGACAGCCACTAATAGCAAATGAGGCAGAATTAGCTATGACAGAAGTAGAAAACACCATTTGTCAGTATGAAGATACAGAACACTTAACTATATACAATCAAAACTAAACAATGAGCAGCGTAGCATTTTTCAAGAAGTATCAAAAGAAATTGCACATGGTGTACAACATGAAAATAAAGAATGTACCTGCCAAAATTACAAACCTATACTACTATACGTCAGTGGTGAAGTTGGTTCAGGCAAAACATTCTTAATCAAAATCATCAGCAAGTTCCTTCAACAATTGACAAACAACAAACTGTCAGCTATTGTAACTGCCCCCACAGGTTTAGCTGCCTACAACATAGGCGGTGTCACTTTACACCAATTACTACTCCTGCCAGTAGAACACCAAAACAAATTAGATTATTACAAACTTTCTACAGAAGCTGCTATGGAACTATGCAGAGTGTTAAAACAAATGAAAATGCTACTAATAGATGAAGTGAGCATGGTCTCCAACCTAATGTTGGCTTTAATTCACCTCAGATTACAAGAAGTACTTAAAACAAACTACGAAGAGCTCTTTGGAGGAAAACACATTATTGTTTTCGGAGATCTTCAATTGACAGCAGTGAAAGGTGAACCTATTTTTAAAACCTTGGGACACAAACTCTGCCGTAAAACTGTTGGCAGCATAGGAAATGTCAACCTTTGGCAACATTTCCAATACAGGGAATTGACAGAAAACATGCGACAGTCTGCAGACCTCACCTACGCCAACATTTTAAAAAGTGTTAGAGTTGGTGTACTATCTCAAGATGCACAAGCAATATTAAAAACCCGGAACATCCATGCACTTTATGGCCATAACTCATGTGCTACTGATGTTATGGAACAATTAGCGCATAAAAATGTCAATTGTATGTCCGTAATGCCAACTCTTGCAAGCCGTTCCAAATTCAATGAAACAATGTTGAAAAAAGAAATGCACCCAATAATTGAAATTGCTCCACAGACAAACTGGATGTACATGGTATGACACTACCCATGTGTCAACAAGCCACAACAAGACTAAATACCTTAGAAAATTCTATCTCCAACACAGCTGGTTTGGAGAAAATATTAAAATTATCCCTAAACTGTAGAGTAATGCTTAAACGTAACCTTGACATAGAGCAAGGACTAGTTAATGGAGCACTGGCTACAGTTGTTGGCTTTCAAACATACCCACGTGACAACAACATTCAGTGTGTCAATATTCTCTTTGACAAACTTTCAGAAGTAAAAAGGATAGGGCGCTCAACAGCTCAATTCCTTCTCTTCAAAGACATGTATGTACGCAGAGAACATTTTTCTCTAACTCCAGCATACGCAGTCACCATTCATAAATCACAAGGTCTTACCCTAGACAAAGCATTGATAGATATTGGTAACACAGTCTTTAAAGAAAGCATGAGCTGCGTAGCACTATCACGCTTACGTACACTTGACGGTCTATTTCTAATCAACTTTGATGCAAGTAAAGTAAACGCTGATATTCCTTGAATTTTAGAATACAATAGACTACGTTCACTATACACCCCCATCTAAAAACATATCCTGTTCCACAAAAAGGAAAATGTTGTAAAAGAAAACTAATTCAAACAGAAATGCAACAGGATCTCACTGCAAATCCTCCAAAGAGAGGAAAAGAAGCTAATACTTCATCAATTACCACAACCAAAGAAGAACATATTACTCAAAGTAACACAGGTACTTCTTCAAAGAAGCAACACACACTTCGAAAACATGACTTGGACACAGACCTATCTGGTCCATTCAAATTTTCAAATATAACTGGTGTAAGATGCTACGCAAATGTAGCAGTGAATATTCTATTTCAATTACCACCAATTGTTGACAACATTTACTTACACAGTACAGACCAATTGTGTTTGCAAATGTTAGTACTTCATAGAAAATCAACAAACAATCCTGACAACACGTATAGTGTTCATGGAATAAGACAAGAATTGGACTACTGTGCTGGAATGGTGAAATTCACTATAAACTCACAAGAAGATCCACAAGAATTTCTAATGTACTTACTACAAGTACTGGAAAACAAAAACATACCTATAAATGAAACCTTCCAGATTTCATACATGTGGAAACATACATGCACTCTCTGCAACAATGTGACACAGGAACAAATCCCTAATGAGCACTTTGTGTATGTATCCATTCCTAATTGTGAATCCGTTCCATTTCAGCAACTTGTACAAAATGCACATCATGGTAGATTATGTACTATCTGCAATTCAGATAATCACTCCACCTTACTAATACAAACACATAGTAAATACGTAATACTGATGCTTCTATGTCCCAATGCAGATGGTACCAAAACAACTGTAAGCTGACTGGATTCACACATGGTCAAATATCACTTGGTAAGAAAACCTTCACAACAATAGGTATAATCTACCACGCAGGAGCCACAACCAATGCAGGTCACTACACTGCATATATTAAAAAGAAATGTGGATGGTTCGAATGTAATGATAGTACCATTACTCTAAAGCAGAGATTAACAGCAAATCTTACAAACGCTTATTTAATCTTCTTAAAACCAAAATTTAATAACTAATCTGTACTTAAACATTAACAAAACTTCAATTAAAAAACTATAAACTGTTAGAATACGCCAACAGGTATCTAACTGCCCCAAGATTCTATAACAACCAAACAGATAAATGAATACCACTAAATTATAACAAGAAATAAACAGTTAGAATACGCCACCACGTATCTAACTGCCCCAAGATTTTGCAACAACCAAACAGATAAATCAATACCACTAAATTGTAACAAAAATTGGACAGTAAGAATACGCCAACAGTTATGCAACTGCTCCAAAAACAAGCCAACAGATAGAACATTAGCCAGAAACAACAAGTGAACACTGAAAACAAACAAACAAATAGACTGTAGCATAACAAAAAAAGGTTTTTTTTTAATCCGGCATGGATTATTTTTTTCCCACAGACCCAATGATTTGAATAACAAACACAGAAACTGAGCAAATTGTACAGTACACTGGTTTGTAATCTACTAAGTATGAGGGTCGAAATGAATAAAGAATGTCTATTATTCAATGTTATAAGTCCTTACAAACTACCAATACTAACATGATATTTTCTTTTATCACAGAAATTGACAAAGAATATATGTACTCCACTTACCAAACCAAACAGTAAGTATATTACAATAAGTACAACTCATAAATACTGCTCCATAACACAACCATTGAAACAAACCGTGCATATAACTTCGACCTTCGACCATGCACCCAAGACTCTAGGCCCTGATGACAACCACTGCATGCACGCAAGACTCTAGGCCCTGGCCACAACCACCGCAGCATATAACACCCATAGATCACACCCATAGAATCAAACATTTTAACTATGCCATATGGGCATTTTATATGTCCGCAGACACCGCGACTGTTCTTAGAACAGTTTCAACTTGCCTGCAGACAGTGCGGACAGGTATAGTGTCCTTAGGACATCCCCATTTTTGTTTAATTGCAGACATACCGGACACCGCGCGTGTTCTTAGAACAGTTTCAACTTGCCTGCAGACAGTGCGGACAGGTATAGTGTCCTTAGGACACCCCCATTTTTGTTTGATTGCGGACATCCCCGACACCGCACGTGTTCTTAGAACTGTTCCAACTTGCCTGCGGACAACACGGACAGGTATAGTGTCCTTAGGACACCCCCATTTTTTGTTTGCGGACATCCCGGACACCGCGCGTGTTCTTAGAACTGTTCCAACTTGCCTGCGGACAACACAGACAGGTACCGTGTTCTTAGGACACCCCCATTTTGATCGATACGGACATCAAGGACAGCGCGGCTGTCCGCGGACACAAAAAACACAACAGGGGTGCTTGCCACCTAGATAAATACAACATTTGACCCATCTCTTACTCCCCCACCCTCCCCAAACAGTCTTACATGCCAAAACACTTGCCAAAATTGTCTTTCTCCACCATTTGTCACCGCAGATCCAAGGGCGGGTGCATCGAAACAATCTGACACACTCTACACCCTTCACCATCCAATCAGCGAACATATTGCATGTCCGCGGACATGACGCAACCTGATTACCCAATCAGGACACTGTCCACGGAGCGAACAGGGAAGTGTGTCTATGGAGCGGACATAGATATCACACATTTTTTGTGACCTACTTTTTGGTCATTTTTTAAAAAACTACCGAACAGATTTTCACCAAATTTACAAAAGCACGCTTTCGGGACCAAGACGCTGCTCCTGCCGCACATTTGGTGAAAATCCGTCCAGTGGTTTGGGCTGTAGGCGTGAGGAAAGTTTTTTCCTCCTTCAGTCTATGGAAAAAAATACATTTTGGGACTATCCATATAACTTTGCCCCCCCTGGACCAAACCTCACCAAACTTTGCAAATAAATTCAGAGTGGGTCATATACTATATTTTGCAAAGTTTGGTGTGGAATCGTCCAGGGGGAGCAGAGTTATAAGCCGCCCAAAAAGTGCTCTTCTTATGGGAATAGCAACTTAACCATAACTACCATAACTACTGTTGGTGCCAATCCGTCCAGTAGTTTTCTTTAAAACGACCAAAAAGTAAGTCTGAAAAAATTTGTGATATCTATGTCCGCTCTGCGGACACACTTCCCTGTTCACTCTGCGGACATGATATCGATTGGCTAAGGGGCTCGCGCCATGACCGCGGACACGAAACGTGTCCTCCGATTGGCTGGAGTGAGACGTGATGTGCGTCAGATTGTTTGGATGCACCCGACATCTTGGATCTGCCAACAGCGCAGCGCCGACCAGAGGCGAAATGCTGTTTTGGGGAGTGTTGTGGTGTTTCAGAGTGCTTGGGGAGGTTCAGAGAGTAAGAGATTTGTGAAATACTGTATTTGTTTAGGCGGCAGGTGCTAATGATGTATTCGCCATGCCTGCCCTGTCCGGGATGTTTGTAATTACTGAAAATGAGGGGTCTCATAAGTATAGCACTTCTGTACGTGCTCTGCGCAGGCAAGTTGAAACTGTTCTAAGGACACGCATGGTGTTAGCGAATATTAAAATTGAGTACATGCCGTAGTTAAAATGTTTGTTTCTATGGGTGTGGTACTGACTTATAAGCCGCCATGGGTGTGATATGCTGCGGTGGTTGTGGCCAGGGCCTAGAGTCTTGGGTGCATGGTCATAGGCTGTAGGCCATACTCCCAAGAATCTAGGCCCTGGCCACAACCACTGCAGCATATCACAGCAATAGATACACCCGAGGTATCGAATATCGGTCAGGTGGTTGTGGGGAGGGCCTAGAGTTTTGGGTGCATGGCCAAAGGCCACGTATAGCCAAAGGCCATGCACCCAAGACCAAATTTATACCTAGTGAAGTTATAAGCCACAATGGGTGTGATATGCTGTGGTGGTTGTGGCCAGGACCTAGAGTCTCGGGTGCATGGATGAAGGCCATGCACCCAAGAACAAAGTTATAAGCACTGGAGTTATAAGCCACTATGGATTTTATATACTGCACACCCATACATTCAAATATCTATGGTCATACACCCAAGGGTGTGATATGCTGCGGTGGTTGTGGCCAGGGTCTAGAGTCTTGGGTGCATGGTCGTAGGCTGTAGGCCATACTCCCAAAACTCTAGTCCCTGGCCACAACCACCACAGCATATCACAGCTATAGATACACCCGTAGTATCGAACATCGATCAGGTGGTTGTGGGGAGGGCCTAGAGTCTTGGGTGCATGGCTGAAGGCCATGAATATGTATGAAATGATGTGTGAAATTATACTTACTGTATAATTTGTTGAGATTCGATATATTTCTTACATGACTTTAGTACTTGCAGGAAATATTCTTCTTTTTCAATTAGCACCCTAGGTTCCCAAAGTGGGAACCCCGGGTGCTAAAAATGATTTTTCTTCCTACACCGGGACGCCTTTTCCAAGATGGTTCCAGATAGTTCTGTGTCCGAGTGACTTTTTCAGAGTTTCTGTTCCTTCTTTGAAGAAGTACCTGATTTACTTTAACTAATAGGGTCTTCTTTGCTTGTGGTAATTGATGAAGTATTAGCTTATTTTGCTTTCTATTGCATTTCTGTTTGAAGTAGTTTTCTTTTACAACGTTTTCCTTTTTCTGGAACAGGATATGATTCCAGATGGGGGGTGTACAGTGAACGCAGTCTATTGTATTCTAAAATGCAAGGAATATCAGCATTCACTTTACTTGCATCAAAGTTGATTAGAAATAGACCGTCAAGTGTACGTAAGCGTGAAAGTGCTACGTAGCTCATGCCTTCTTTAAAGAATGTGCTTCCAATATCAATCAATGCTTTTTCTAGGGTAAGACCTTGGAATTTATGAATGGTGACTGCATATGCAAGAGTTAGAGAAAAATTGTTCTCTACGTACATACATGCCTTTGAAGAGAAGGAATCGAGCTGTTGAGCGCCCTATCCTTTTTACTTCTGAAAGTTTGTCAAAGAGAATATTGACAAACTGAATGTTTTTGTCACATGGGTATGTTTGAAAGCCAACAACTGTAGCCAGTGCCCCATTAACTAGTCCCTGCTCCACGTCAAGGTTACGCTTAAGCATTACTCTACAATGTAAGGATAATTTTAATATTTTTTCCAACCCGGCTGTGTTGGAGGTTGAATTTTCTAAGGTATTTAGTCTTGTTGTGGCTTGCTGACACCTGGGTAGTGTCATACCATGTACGTCCAGTTTGTCTGTGGAGCAAATTTCAATTATTGTTTGCATTTCTTTTTTGAACATTGTTTCATTGAATTTGGAACAACTTGCAAGAGTTGGCATTAAGGCCATACAATTGACATTTTTTTTGTGCGCTAATTGTTCTATAACATCAGTAGCACATGAGTTATCGCCATAAAGTGCATGGATGTGCAGTTTTTTCAATATTGCTTGTGCTTCTTGAGATAGTACATCAATTCTAATACTTTTTAAAATGTTGGCATAAGTGACGTCTGCAGATTGACGCATGTTTTCTGTTAATTCTCTGTATTGGAAATGTTGCCAAAGGTTGACATTTCCTATGCTGCCAACAGTTTTACGGCAGAGTTTGTGTCCTAAGGTTTTATAAATAGGTTCACCTTTCACTGGTGTCAATTGTAGAAGATCTCTGAAAACGATCATGTGTTTTCCTGCAAAGAGTTCTTCGTAGTTTGTTTTAAGTACTTCTTGAAATCTGAGGTGAATCAAAGCCAACATTAGGTTGGAGACCATGCTCTCTTCATTTATTAGTAGCATTTTCATTTGTTTTAATACTCTGCGTAGTTACATTGCAGCTTCTGTAGAAAGTTTGTAATAGTCTAATTTGTTTTGGTGTTCTACTGGAAGGAGCAGTAATCAGTGTAAAGTCACACCGCCTATGTTGTGGGCAGCTAAACCTGTGGGGGCAGTTACAACAGCTGACAGTTTGTTGTTTGTGAACTGTTGAAGGAACTTGCTGATTATTTTAATTAAGAATGTTTTGCCTGAACCAGCTTCACCACTGACGTACAGCAGTATAGGTTTGTAATTTTGGCAGGTACATTCTTTATTTTCATGTTGTACACCATGTGCAATTTCTTTTGTTACTTCTTCAAATATGGTGCGCTGGTCTTTGTTAAGTTTTGATTGTAGTACAGTTAAGTCTTCTGTATCTTCTTCATAGTGACACATGGTGTTTTCCACTTCTATCATAGCTAATTCTGCCTCATTTGCTATTAGTGGCTGTCCTATTGGTTCTTGACTTCATGTTACAGAAGGTTGACTACTTTCAGAAGTGTCCTTATCTAGTTGGGCCTGGAGTTCTTCTTCTAGTTGCTGTCCATTGTGCAACATTGTTTTATACTGCGTAAAGTTCACATCGGTGACAGCGCTTTCATTTGCTTTGAAAGCGTCTTCATAGCATTCATAGTTATCTAGTATCTCTTCCTCTTTTCTCCACAGTTTAAAAAGTTGTAGCAGGGACATGTAATATAGTTCTTTCTGTTAAGGAGTTTTTAATGACAATTTGACATGATTAATTAAGCTTTGTTTGGTAAGTTTTACTAAGCTCCCTTCACAATAGGTCACTCTATATCTACGTTTGCTTTCATCGGGTTTTACATTTGTGATGTCATCTTTGATGTCCTGAGTGTTAGTGTTAGCAGTGCACGGTGGTGGGGCAAGTTGGGGTTGCTTAGTCTACCATAACTGGCGAATTTCAGGGGTTTTCCGGTTTTACGTCGAACCATGACGTCCCGTTTATAAAGTTTTTTTAGTGAATTTCACAGGTTTTTAGAAGCGCAACTTAACCATAACGTCCCTTTAACAACGTTTGTTTCACTGAATATAGATATAAATGTTTTTGTGAAGTTTGGTGGCATTTTGTCAATAGGGGAAAAAATTAGAGGGTGGTCCAAAAATAATGTAAAGGCCTATAAATGTGGTGTCATTTGACAAATCTACACAAAGGTTTGCAAAAAGATTAAAGATCTAGATATAAATGTTTTCGTAAAGTCTGAATGGATTTTGTCAAGTGGGGGCTAGGTTATATGACGATTGTATGTGCATCATTTGACACTTTTGAAAAAATAAAACATGGGTGGATTTCCAGCAAACATGTGTAAGGAGCATTGAGAAGGACCTGAAAGCAAGGTTTTACAAATGTGCCCGTGTTTTATTTTTGACAAGTGTCATATTGTAGGTACAAAAAATAGTGCTATACCTTTGGTGACTGAGGTGTAGCCTGCGGCCATGTGCAGTGGCCGGATTGTCCGGGTCAGAGAAAAAGGTCATGATCCGGACAATCATGCTACTGGCCATGACCACGAGGGACAACACCTGGGGTTAAAGTGGCCATGTCCGCCTGGGACTGGCTTTGTGGTAAAGTTATTCAAAATTGGGATAGGTTTGAAAGGGAAGAAAAATGTGCTCGTGGTAATATGGTAATAGGGTTCTCTTTCCACCTTCTGCAGGCTGCCATGGAAGTGAAGAGCGGCCTTGTATCGAACTCTGCCTTCCCTTGCCATGGTGGCCATCTTGGAAATGGCGTCCCGGTGTAGGAAGAAAATCATTTTTTAGCACCCGGGGTTCCCACTTTAGGAACCTAGGGTGCTAATTGCCTTCATCCACCATGACAGGGGCTGGAAGGGGGGGATAATGATCCGGAGAGCTCGTTATCCATCCTCGCTTCGCTTGGGCTGATAACTTGGGCTGCCAGGCCGGTATCCACCGTTCCATCCCTGAAATGGGGGATAAACACCACAATATTGCCATTAGCATAACACAAAATGGAAATGTTGGGAAATCTTATTGAGTCTATGTACTTTACGTAGAAATATAAAGTAGATGGAGCCTATACGTTTTTTTAGTTCTATTTTTTAACTGTGAAAGGTGGTTCCTAAAGGAGCATTTCTTTTTGGATGCATTTTTTTGCCAGGAGACCTTAGAACAAAAGGTTTTTAGGGAAATGAGGGAAGAGGCACCAAACACTAATATGGAGGGGCAGGTTGACAGGGGAAAATGTTGCACATGTGTTATTTCTAAGGTAGGGGCAGTGTTTCTCATGCTCCTTGATTACAGCAGTGGTGGTGTCACTTGGGGCAGATGGATGGCATTAGCTGATTCCATTTTAAGATAAATATCAGTTTTGCTAAAAGTATGTACTGTGTACTAGATTGTTAATGGATGAGTAGGAATAGGTGTTGGAGTTGTGTAAGGGAAATTTTGAAGTTGAAAGTTCCTAGATCAGTAGAAAATGCAGTTCCGAACTGTCCGCGAAGCACGAATCTTATCGTGAAGTGCAGACGGTTCTCGGACACATCATCATGCCGCGCGCCAGCATATGGTCATGTGGCACTCTCCGGAAGGTCTGCAATGAAGTCAGATGTTCGTAGACAAAATGGTTAAGTTGCACTAATAAAAACCTATGAAATTCAATGAAGAAACTTTGTTAAAGTTACGTTATGGTTAAGTTGCACTAATAAAAACCTATGAAATTCAATGAAAAAACTTTGTTAAAGGGACGTTATGGTTAAGTTGCACTACTAAAAACCTATGAAATGCAGTGAAAAAACTTTGTTAAAGGGACGTTATGGTTCCAAGTAAAATCGAAAACCCCCTGAAATTCGCCAGTTATGGTAAGCTAAGCAACCATAACTTGCGTCATCACCGTGCACTGCTAAGACTAACACCCAGGACATCAAAGATGACATCACAAATGTCATTGATACAAATTGTAATATGAATGCACATTTGTTTCTCATGTTAATCCAGATTGGATGATAGAGATTGTATTTGCTGTGAATCATTATCCAAACAACGTTTTTTCGGTAAACACCATTTGTATTAGTTTCTAGATGTTATATGTAAATTGTGGAATGTCCTGTGATTATCGACTTATTTGAAGATATATCCTTTTTATGTATTAAAATTGCAAAACAGCAGTCATTGTCACCATTTGGTAATTGACAGTAGGAGTAAGTGGTTTTTTGGGGTTCCATAACCTTGCTCATTTTCTATTACAAAACAACAATGTTTCTGAAGTACTATTGGCTTACTCGGTTGAAAAACACCTTTAAAGAGGAACAATTCATTACCAAATACATACAATACAATTCATTTTACACATAAGTGTAGTCAAGTGTAGTCAATACATTCTTAATCACCAATAAGGTGAATAGAGCAGGTCTAAATATTTCCTAAATTACTTAAAAAATGTCAAAAGGCATCAACACTCACAAATGCTCTATTCAGAACGAAACATAAAATACAAGTTAATCATATATATATATATATATATATATATATATATATATATATATATATATATATATATATATATACATATATATCCTATACAATTACAACAAATAGATTATAACCCATGAATAAAGTGCATAGTGCAAACCTGAGTTGTGGAAGTATCAAGTCTGCAATGCAATTCATTTTACACATACAAAAATCGATATATTACATCCTGCAACTAAAGTACAAGGTGTTGGTTGACCTGCATTCAATCAATATATTATATCCTAAGGCCAAAGTGCTTAATGTTGACCTGAATCCCTTTGGATGTGGTGTTAAAAAATTGAACTATTATCAGATACCTATTAAATGCCTACCAGTAAGGTGACCAACCTATCCCAACTATTATGATGTTGAATTTCTATTGGATACAGTATCATTGGTACTGTAACTTCTTGAAATGTCACTTTATTCGTTTTTGACGACTTATTGCAATGAGTGTATTTATCAGCATTGCTTTAAGTGGGCTGGGACCAGCCGGTTCTGTGCCTCGGAAGTCTCCAAAAAGATGGGCTGAGCCGGGCCCCTGGTGGGACTCCTGGTCCCACCACAACATGGGCGGGACACATTATCCTGCCGCGGCCACAGACGCCATGGGAGATGCACCACCCTTAAGTCAGGCAAGCTGACAGAAGTGCCAGGCAGCCACAGTGACAACGCTGGGGCTGGCACTTCTGTCGATCACTGTAAATTCCTCTGGTGACCCCTCGTGTGAGGGCTCACCAGAGGAAGTTACTGTTATTTTGTTTCAACACCCCTTCCCCAGGTCGCTGAGGCTCTTTAACCCTTGGCAAATCTGGGGATTCCTCGACATATTTCGAGGTTTATAAAAGATGACTTGCATAGTACACAAACCATAGTAAGGTACGCACATAAATATATAACATTTATATATATTTGCATGCATACCTTACGGTTTGCATACTGTTTTAGGCCCTGCCCAACCACAAGCCATGCCTCCAAATGAGGGCCCCCCTCAATGTATTAACGCACTTAAAGCCCTGTTTACCAGAATCGTCTTCTTCAGGACAGATAGATGTTAAGCTGTGCCAACTGTGTATCTAGGTCTTAGCTTTTAGATGATTTTTCCATGATTCTGATTATATGCTTCAAATTCTTTCATATGGTAAATGCGTGTAAGTAGGAACATTTTCGTGATTTAAATCATGTCTTGTGATTGCAAACTTCAAGAATGCTGTGACACTGACTGCAGCGCCGACTTCACTCTAGTTTCAACATCTTCGTTGTTGCCGACAAACTCATCAAACCTGATTGTTGTCTGGTGCCCCGAAACTGCCTCTTACTCAATGGACATCAATAGACAGTATTTTGGAGAAAAAAAAACAAGGCGATCTTTGGGAACACAATGGTTTCATTTAGTAAGAAAAAACAAGTTTGTCAATTGGTATAACCCCATTTATGGAGTTCACGCTGAGTCCCACTTTGCCTTTGCCAGGACCGCTGCTCGGACGCTTTCTTCTGCAACTACGTTTCCCACAAGGCTCTGTTACGCTCAAGTGGGCGTGCTATATAAGCAGGAGCCCGCGCGCACAGCACGCACGCACACGTGGAGTCCACGCTGAGTCCTGCTTTGCCAGGACCGCTGCTTGGACGATTTCTTCTACAACTACGTTTCCCACAAGGTGCTGATCTCTTGTCTTCTGGAGTGGACTTATATTCATACCATACAGACTATATATATTTATATTATATTATCTTTGTTTCACTCATAAGCTCTATTTTCTTAATTTTTCAGGTTATTTCTTGCTCTTGTTCTGTGTTATTTATTTTTTTATATTTTTTTTTATTGATTTCGTCCTAAGTGGTGTTGTCGTCTGTGAAGTTGTTGTATCAATTGGTGGCCGGAGTGCTTTGCTTTGACACTCCCTTTGCCCTCCCTCTTTTTTGTGCACTCCTCTTGTCCTTGGCAGTGTGCAAGAAGGTTAGCTGGTAGGTCCTCATGTCTCGTATCTTGTACATGCTTAAATCGGACATGCCAGGAGTACCGGCCCAAAATCATTCCGACAATCATGTTATTGCTTCGCCGACTAGAAATGCAACATCTAAGGTATCTTTATCAAATGACTCATACAAAACTCCAGTTAATGGGCAGATTCCAAATTCGAGTGACGAAAAAAAGAGTTTTTCCCGAACTTCCAAGAAATCGATAACCCTTACTCCAGTTATCAAAACCCCCTCACAAAACCGGGACATCAGAAATTTCTATGAAAAAATAAATGACTCTTCAGCTGTGACTCAAGCTCCTGTCCAGTCTGAAAAAAACACCTCAGCCAGTTAAAAAACCATTACTTGAGTCTACAAATACATCGTACCTTGACTCTAATGTGTTAAATCCTTCTGTGATCATTTCTGATCAAACCTTACTGACAATTCCTCAATCTCCTAACAAAATCTTAATGCGTAAAAGAATGGTAACGGTAGTCGAGGAAGAAACCTTGGACTCCACGGTGACAGTTCTTAGTGCTGCATCTAACTCCGATCATGTAGTTGAAACTATGGTAGTACCTGAACACCAGGTATCAATATTTCTATAGAAGGTACTGTTTGTGAAGAAGTGATTGAAATTGTTGATGTGAATGCAAAAGAAACTGCCGTGGTTGATACTTCGTTACACCAGTGTAACAATGACTTGGAAAGCTCTAGACTGTCTGTAATCACAGAATATAACCTTCCGTGTTCTATGGATTCTATGAGACATGTAATCGATGAATCCTTTATACAGCCAATGCCGCGGCATTGCCTATCTGTTAAAACTGCTGGGGAGCCTCTTGCGAACCCTGCGCTCCTAGAAATTACTTTGGGGGCGGTGAACACAACCATATCAAGCCTCTTCAAACTTTTTGAAGAGATGGATCGCAAGCTAGCTCTCCAAACAACCAAAATTTATCAGATGGGCGAATGGATGCAACGTTGCTCCCATGAATCAACCTCTCCTGATACTATGAAAAACGTAATGCAAAGACTCACTGCTTTAGAAAATTTAAATTGCTATGGCCCGTTGTTTGCTGTACAGCAAAAATCAAATATCATGCAGAGATTGTCAGGGTTAGACCAAAATTATACCGCTTATCCACAGAGCTCAGTCACCCCCAAGACAGCTTTGCCCGCCTTCACGAAAATAATACACGCTGTGGAGTGTGCAGATGGCCCAAGTGATAAGAAAAATGACTCGTGGATCAGTGTCGATTCACCTCAAAGATCTGATCACATTGTCCCCAACAAAACAATTATGAATGAAGAGACTCCTGTTCCAACCGAGAAAAAAAAATGGCAAGAAAACCCTAGCTCTGAAAAGAACCAAAACATCAACATTTAAAATGTCCGCGGTTAGAAAGACTAGTAAAGAAAACACTAAAAGTACTCAAAGTAAAAACATTGTCTCTCTACAAAAAAGGCCTGTGACCATAGAGTCTTCCTTTATTCCCCCAATTGGTCCCCCGGTTGCAAGCGTGTCTCAAGCTTTGTCCGGTGGATATGCTCCGCTGAACGATCTCGTTGAACTCCTTGATCATGACTCAGCTCTAGTCTTGCCCCAACAGCCCCGTAATTTGGTTGAAGCTTCTACCTTAATATCGACTGAAGCAACTGTTGTGAGTTCCAGTCGACACATAGCCCCAGCAGCTCCAGCAGGTTTTGAAGATCGTTTGTCTGCCCTGAAATCGGCGGTAGACGCATATCTTGTTAGAAGGCTGACCGAAGTGATTCCGGATGCTAGCCAAGAGAGCGTCAGAGCTGTTTCCACTGGAATAACCTGTTCAGCAATGTCGCAAGATGATTGTCTCCTTAGTGATCATTCAATGGCCTGCTCAAAAAATGTTCCCCCAGAGAAAGCGCATAATAATCATCTTCTTCCAGGTCAAAACAAGATAAACTCTACTGTGAATCCTGTGAACTCTGCTTTGACTCCCAAAACGCAGGTGTATAACCAAAAAGACCCCAAAACACAAAGTTTCAACTCCTTTCATACCTTGATTTTAAAGTGTTGTGATGGTCCTTTTGCTAAATATGATCTATGTCGTTCAAGTGTTTTGAACATCTTTGCTGACATTCAGTTGTTGGAAGACCTGTCCTCGAGTGATTTTGACCAAATTGAGTTCCTCTGTGAAAGAAATTGATCAATTGTTAGGTTATGGATCAAATCGGGGCTGGTCCGAAATACATTATGGAAAGCGAAAATGCATCTTTTCAGCATGGGCTTTTTGCTTGCTTTAGATCCAGCCCATCAACATTTACAAAAGACTAAAAAACTGACTGAAAAAGCAGCCCAGATGTCGGTCACAGAGTGCGTATGTTCATTTTGCACTGTTGACAGTTGTTCTCAGAATATGTTGAGCGCAAAAAGCCAGTCATAACCACCAACAACTAAGAAAAGCAAAACCATCTCGCTGGCAAGCTGGAACACAAGAGGCTTCTCACACCTTCAATGGGCCTCCAATGACCAATTGAATAGCTTTGATATTGTAGCTCTGCACGAAACTTGTATGCTACAAGCACCTATTTGGGATGACCATGCTCTTAGCCTGCTGCCTGCAGTTACGTCAGGCAAAGGTAGACCCACGACCGGCTTACTAGTTGCAGTAAAATCCAGTAGGAACTTCCAAATTGAGGAGTGGTTTTCTCCGAACAGATTTACTCAATTGGTCAAGATCACTCATGGAACACAAGTATATGCACTCATCAATCTTTATCATAATCCTGCTGGTATTACTGATGATGCTTTCTATTGTGCCTTATCATTGGTTTTTGAAACAATTGCCCAACAGAAGATCTCAGGCACCATGCTGGTAGGTGACTTGACTCTTGTGTGTCTTCCGACATATAACAGGGGAGTGTGTAATTCAAGTCGGAGGTGGAATATGTTTATAAAAGATCTAAACCTAAGAATGACGAATGGAGCTATCTTGGGTGACATTCCGCCCCAGCAAACGTGGGAGAGGGGAGTCTCAAGATCTACTATTGATTATGTTTATGTGAGTGACAGTATATTTGCAAATGCCACCAAATTTGAGATTATAAAGCAAACACATAGTGACCATCATTTACTCTCACTCCAATGGTCTTCCTCATGCCAAGCTGATACCTTTTCTCAAAAGTGGTCTAAACAAATTTTGACAGTTAACAACGGCAAAAATCGTTTTCATTGGTCCCCTGATAAGCCATTTTCTTTAAATAAGGCCATCTTAAAAAGTCAAAGCACAAATGGTGTTGAATCATATGTCGATGTTTTGGACACATTTAGAAATATTTTACCTTTAAATAACAGACAATCTCGCTCTCATATTCATGGCTTTGATCTGGCGTTACAAGAACGTAAAACCTTGTTAAGAAAAGAATTACGGAATCTTCGCGAATTGCCGCCAGTTGACCAGCTCAAAGCCATCAAAACAGCGAAATGTTCATATCGAAATTGGACCCGCTCCAGAAAAGCCCTTCTTTTCCAAAATGACAGTGAAAAATTCCTGTCTGCTTGCTACACGAAAAATTCTGCACAAGTGTGGCAATTGTTGAACAAGTGTAATTCCTCCTCTCAAGTGGAGCACCAATTGAATGGTGTTTCAGAAGCACAATGGGTAATGCACTTTTCTCAATTATATGCTGACAACAAAATGACAGAGTATGAATACACTTATAGAACATCTTCATGTTGGTGTTTGGATTGCACCACAGACATTGTGCATGATTTCATAAATAAGTCATCTTCCTCAAGAGCCGCCGGGCCTGATGGCCTGACGAATTACATGTTCAAACAAAACCCAAAAGAATGGGTGACTATATTAAACAACACCTTTCAACACATCTTACTAACAAAAACAATTCCAAAATCATGGTGCACATCCTTAATTGTCCCCATTTATAAAAAGGGTGACAGTAAGGATCCCAAATGCTATTGCCCGATTGCTCTTTTGGATGCACCTGGCAAGATTTTTACTCGTTTGGTTCTAAAAGAGTTAAATCACTGGACCGCTAAAGTAAATCAGCGTGATCCCGCACAGACTGGCTTCGTAGCAGAATTGGGGACTGCGGTGAATGTAATCACTCTTCATGCCATCAAACATCAAGCTAAAAGGACTAAACAATTCATCTATTTTGCGTTTGTAGATCTGCACTCTGCCTTTGATTCAGTCTCTAGACCCCAATTTATGGATAAATTGATAAAGGCTGATTGCCCGTCGACCCTAAGTGATATCATCTTTGCATTGCACTCAAACACCTCAGTCTCCATAAGATTGAACTCAGAGGGACTATTGTCATCAGCAGTGCTCACCGAACAGGGACTCAAGCAGGGTTGCATCCTTGCCTCAGCATTGTTTAACTTCTTTATTAATGATGTCAGAAGGGTCTTTGATGAGGTTTGTGCGGATGCTCCAAAAATGCATAACATTGAGGTGAAAGCACTTTGGTATGCTGATGACTTGGTGTTAATTTCTAAAACGCCCATTGGTCTTCAGAACCTCTTAACAGCACTGTGATTGTACTTTCGTACTAATGAGTTGATAGTAAATAGCAAGAAAACTCAAGTTGTTGTATATGCACCGAAAGGCAAGTGCAGTCATAGAATGGACTGGAAAATTGAACACATAAGTCTAGAGGTGGTCCCTAATTATGTTTATCTAGGCCTCATATTGATGGTCCTGCATCATTTCAGTCCCAGCTAACCAAAATTGAATTCAAATTAACTGCTGCAATACGTCAGACAAGACTCATTATGCTCAAGTATGGCAAATTTTCTAATAAATCTGCTCTTATATTTTGGACTCAAAATGTCATTCCCACCATTATATATGGTTTACAAACATACAATGTAATTCAACCAGCGTTTTTTAATGTATTGGAAGCAAGATTTTGGCGTGTGACACTCCATCTTCCGCAATGTACCCCTGGGGCAATGATTTGTTATGAATTAGGACTTACTTCGCTAATGGCTATGTATAATTGGCGTTTATGAAGCTTATTTAGAAAATGTTTGGTGTCAGCTCTGAATAAGTCTACCCTAGCCACAGTAACCAGTTATTTGCATTCATCTCCTCATGAGTTCCCTAAAATATGGTCCAAAAACATCTTGTCCATATTGAATGCTGAATGCTGAAATTTCGATTGAAACTCTTGTCTCTAACCTGGACAGAGAGAAGAAAAAGCTTTACATGATGGACTGGATCGATACCAGATCCTCCTGTCTGAGGTAGAAAGACTTTGACTCATCTGTGTTTGCCCCTAAACGCTACAGAGAAATGGCTTCCTACCTCTGTAAAGCTCCTTCTCCTGCCATCAGAAATGCAATATTGCGCATTCTCTTCAACCTATGCCCCACCCGTGAAATCCAAGCACGCAGGAAAGAGATTGTTCCTGAAATCACATGTTGTCGCTTCTGTAAAAATGCAATAATTGTAGAAACCTTAGAGCATGTTATAGTAGACTGCCCAGATCTTATGCATTTAAGACAAATTCATTTCATAAAACACTTGGCTTATTTTAGTAAAATGAAGCAGGAAAATAGATGGCTTGCAATCTCCGCCACTAATTGTATGAGTATAAGGTTGGCAACAGTTAACTTTTTGCATGCACTCAACTTGGTATAATAGTCTGAATTCTTGTGAGAAATGCCTTATGAAGTCTGTACGAACTATATATGCTGCCCTTTCAATCAACTTCTGGAATGTACTCAATCAAATTGACGTTTATGTAGTTCCAATTTATGAATTGCAATTGTGGTCCTTAAAAAGAAAAAAAAAATCTACTGTGAATGTAATCAACTAGTCGTTGCGACGATTGTTAAGTTTGCTTTTATATTTAATTGTGCTCCAGAAAGGATTTTTAATTTTTTGAATTGATTACTAAACAGTCCGAGGGCGTCCTCGTGCAAAGTGTATAGGTCGTGAATGTTAAATGTCTTTCTCCCTTTGCTTACCATTTGTGCTGTTTGACATTTCTGTTCTTATATTTTATCGTGTTTCAGAAAAGATTTTTTAACCTAGCATGTGTCATTAATTAAGGCAAGGACGTCTTCTTGTAAATTGTGAAAGGAAGTGAATGTTAATTGTTTTTATATTTTTGTTTCGTCATCATGCTTTGTAACCTTTTGATAAATTGTCTTTTCATAATTGAAAAAGTTTATTAAATTCAGCTAAATTCAATTTAAAAAAAAACCTTTTATTCCACCGAACGGAAAGCTTATATTTGGGGGCACACACATATGTTACTTCATTGATAGAGAAGCTGATATTTGACTACAAAATAAACGCATTTCCAGACGATGATGTTTTCGGACGACATTACTTTATTTAACAACAATTAGATTCTTCCTCTCTTCCCAAAGCTAGGCTCATGCAAAAAAAATATTCCAAATAAAATCAAATAAATACCTTCTGATATTTCAATGGCATTTAATGAAGATATGGGGCACCTCCTGCTTCTGATGGCACAGGCTAATGTCCGTGTTTTGTAGAGGACATCTTTTTGTATGACTAGTAAAGTCACGCCCTACTCTAGGTTGATACGAATCGAAACACTGAACAAGTGGGGGCTAATTTCTCTGGACAATTATGATACAGGTTTACTGTGTGGGTTCAGAAGCGAGGGAGGACGATACGCTTCCACTGGCGCTGGTAGTTTCGTGCTACTTAATGTTAGTTCTGAGCTGACAGAAGAGGAAGAAAATAACCCATTTCTATTGCTTCTTCGTGAGAGTTGCGGTATTCTTACAATTTGAGTTGGCATTTATGCCCAGTTTCGTCGACACCTCCCTTAATGAAAGCCAAATCAGTTGCTTTGTCTGAGAAAGATGTTTTAATTAGTGAGTTGTCAGAGTTCCACTGAGCAGTCTCTAGAATACTTAGAGGATTGGCCGACGTGCCTCGAGCAAGAAATGCTCCCTCGCGGCCACTTCCTTATTGATATTGTAGCTAGAAATTAGAACTCTAAAGAAATAAAGTGTTCCCAAAGTGTCCCAGTGCTAGCGGAAATTGCAACAATATATTGCGAAGGACAAGCACGTGCAAGTGAAAGAATGGAGCTTTCAGAGGGCTGGCTGTACTGTACATTAATGCAGTTTCCAATTGCAATAAAAAGTCAAGAAGAAAGCAAGTTGCATTTGTTCTCAGGTTCATTATCCAGTAGCATGCAGTCTCTCGTTTGCTGCATGAAAACGTGTTTTTGCTGTACAGTGTGACACGATCAAATACAGAAGTCCTTAAGTTACGTAATTACCTGGAGTGTCTTTTTGTTTTGTGGCCAAGTCCCCATATTCAACATATTCATTTCGTGCTGGCCTTCTCTATGTGGGCGGACGCTTGTGAAAACCCCCTAGATTGGTATTGATTGAGTGGACCTTTATTTCCACTGCGCCCACCATTATTAAATGTCTACTATAAAGTAGGTGCTTGCATAACGTATCTATTGAGAAACTAAATGGTTTGCGTGGATGTTTTGTTACTGCCATTATTTAGTAAAAATGAAAACATGCATCCGGGGAGATCCCCCTACAATAGTTTACAATATGCCCCATGGTTTGGTGAGAATGAAGGCGATCTGCACCATTCTAACCACACGCTGGGATGTAAATGAATGTGCCTGGCCCGAGGTTCGCAGAGAGGACATGGGGACTGGAACTTTGTAATAGATCATTTAAACCGAATTGTTGTAATCAGCCAACATAGTTACGTTTTTTGTTAAATAGAACATTGTAATGGTATTTTGGAAATGTTACTGCTGGTATGTATTTTTGCTTGGTACTACGCAAGTATCTTAGATGTCCCAATATAAAACAAAATCAACAGGATTGACAATACCAACAGTTTGGGCTTTTGTGTAGGCTTAGGAGAGGTACTTGCCAGGCACTGATATAGTGGCATTAACTGCCCATTGATGGTAGCAGGTGCAAAATTGTGCAAGTACCTGGGAATTTAATAGCTGAGCCTGGCATATACCTTATACAGATCTATGGGATTACTGCGCCCAGTTTACTGTGCCGGACGAAAATGGCGACTTTTTTTTCGACCGCCTATTCAAAGACTATATATGCGGTGGGAGACTCCCCGCAATCCCCTATACTCCCCCCAATGTTAATTATTTACTGTACCCCATCCCCCACATATATATGCTGAGAAATGGTGTTAAAAAAAATAGTCAGCATTTTCGACCGGCGCAATAGTAATTGTATGATTCCCCTGATACTTATACAGAAACAAAACCTGTTGGCTTTGCCAATGCTTGTTTTTAACAGGACACACATAGTGCATAGTGCTTATAAATCGATTGGCTGAACGCAGACATGGTTATCGCATTTTTATTACACAAATAGTGCATTTGCAGCCCCAATTAAGTCATTAATTCTCGGAAGAATGCTTTGGAAAACACTGGCAGGCACTTCAAGTGAAAACTTTGATGGTAGGCTTGATTAAAGTGAGCACATAGAGTTCCTATGAGGAGGTGTTTTGGGAACAGAGGGCCAAGAACTGTGTGGGAATGGCCATAGGGATTAGCATGGCCATGGGCAGTCAATGGGGCGGACACATAAACAAACAACGCCTACAAGATGTGTATCCCTCCTCATATCCATTTCTCCCTATCTGTAGTCTAATGCAATAGTTTCAGCTTATGTAAGGAGCCTTCCCACCTGGACCTCCTTGCTATAGACCAAAAGACTTGGACGGGGAAGAGCAGTAAGGAGGCAAGCAGTGTTATGTTTGTGGGGAAACACATACTGAGGGGTGCAGTGCATGGGTAGGCTGCTGCTTAGTGTGTGGAATAAAGACACGGACAAGGGTTCTGTATTCACCAGTCCCTTGCTCGTGAATGGCTACCGTCTAGCATGGGGCCGTATTTATTAAGGCATGCCATGACATGCCACATCACGGCACGTTTCCACGCAACATCGCACTCCTGCCCTTTTCTACAAAAACAAAACTTAAACTTGTTTTAACAAAGCACGTAACTGATTGCCAACTGGGTGATCTTTCTGCTCACATTACCATATATGTTCACGTATTCGTATCACAGTCTTGCAGGTATGCGAGCTGGCACCTGGACTCTCTCATAGGATATCTTCGCTTTCTTATCAGTTATGGCACTTCCAACACCTTATTGCTGTGGAGTTCTGCATTCGGGTCATCCACTTCATACTATGGTGCTGTTGTGACTTGAGTGTCGTGTAGGCAGAAGAGACCTCCGTTCCCAAATGCCGCACAAAGAGAACCCAAAGTCACTCTCTATGCAGCCGTTGAGGCCACAGGCGGAGATGTTCAAGTCTGGGACTGCGAACCTCTGGGACCCCAAGCTGCTGCAAGACAATGCGGATTAAGTACCAAGCATTAAGCAATAAACCACAGTGTTAGGAAAAACGTAAAGGTCTTACCTAAGGAGGTCAAGGTAGAGATGATGAACCTAATGGGGAGGTCCGGGACCCACGTGGACTGAATTACCCCAAAAGGAGTAGTAGTCGGCTTATCCGCCTGTTAGCAGGAGTAAACTGTGGAGCTGAGAGACAAGAAGTCCAAAGAGTCGAAGTGCCAGAGGGAGAATCCGTGAGGCAGCCCAAATAGTCCGTGGTCGAAAGCCAATAATCACCAAGTAACAAATCCAAGGGGAAATCCAAGAAGAGTCCAGTAGAGCAGGCCAGGTCGATTCCGTGAGTAGTCAATGATCCGAAGTACGTAACGCCAAACAGGATGCAGAGCACAGCTGTGAAGCAACGAGTACCTAGGTTTCCTGTGTTTAAGTACTCGCGCTTCTGGTCACGTGATGAGCGCTTCTGGTCACGTGATGCGCGGCTGGGTCACGTGATCGGGCAAGCGTGTCACGCGACCTTACAGTCCCGCGACGCGGAAGCCCGATGCTAGTCCTTCGTGATCCCAGGCGCCAAGGTAACTGCCAGTGAAGAAACGGCCGTAGCCTGAGAGCAGTCCTGTTACGGACCAGGCGCGGCCGCGCGCAAGGCATGTGAGTATCCACGTGAGTCCCGGAGAGGAGAGGGAGAAAGGGATGAGCGAGATGGGGGGCGGGGGAGCGCTTTGGAGACCACACGATCCCGGGCCAGTGGTGTGTGCGTGGGAGGAATCGTGACAGAGCTCCCCCTCAAAGGCCCACGACCCCGTGGGCAGGAAGGGTGATCCCGGTGAAAACGAGCCACCAACCGGGGAGCGTTGACATCGATAGCGGGGACCCAAGAGCGCTCCTTGGGGACATAACCAACCTAATCCACCAGATACTGCAAGCGCCCCCTGTAGAACCGGGAGCCCAGGATGGAGGACACCTCCTACACATCAGGGGACGCCAGGGACACCAGGGCAGCAGAGGCGCGCAAAGCAGGAAGGGGCCCGACATGGCTTGAGAAGGGAGACATGAAACACAGGGTGGATCCTCCACGACCCCGGGAGAACAAGACGGTACGTGACAGGATTGATTACCCGGGACACCACATAAGGACCAACGAAACGGGGCAAAAGCTTCCTACGACCCACTAACCTCAAGTGACGGGTAGAAAGCCAGACCCAGGAACCCACCATGAAACTAGGGGCTAACAGACACTTCTTGTCTGCCTGGACCTTCATAGAAGACTGGGCATCACAGAGATGCAACATGGTCTGGGCGTGGATAGATGACAGATCCCTAAGACAGGCACTAGCGGCCGGATTGGTGGAGGCCGCGAGGTCAGGGATCGGCAATGTGCGGGGATGCTGGCCATAGAGGACATAGAAGAGAGAGAACCCAGTGGATGCATGAACCGCATTGTTCTAGGCGAATTCACTGTGTCGAAGGGCACGCAACAAAGAACACTGCTGCTGCAGGATCAGACAGCGCAGATACTACTCCATGGTCTGATTTGTCCTTTCGGTCTGACCATCCGTCTCCGGGTGGTAGGCCGAAGAGAACCGGACATCTATACCCATTAACCTGGTCAGAGCATGCCAGAAGCGAGAAGTGAATTGAGAACCCCGGTCAGAAATAAGAACAGAGGGCAACCCAAATAGACAAAAGATGGAATCATCAAAGAACAAGGTGGCCAGAACGGAAGTGGAGGGTATACCCTTACAGGGGATGAAACGGGCCATCTTTGAGAAGGAGTCCACCACCACCCAAATAGTATCATAACCCTGCACCCGGGGAAGTTCTGTAACAAAATCCATGGTTAATGTATGCCACGGTCTCAGAGGCACGGGTAAAGGGAGAAGTAGGCCCAATGGGCGTCCCCTACGGGTTTTGCATTGTGTACATACGGTGCAGGTGTTGACGTAGCAATCCATGTCCCTCTTCATGCCACCAACACCAGCGTTTCAGGAGAGATAACGTCCGGCGTTGGCCAGGATGACCGTTCACAGGGGCATTGTGCGACCATTCCATGGCCATATTGTGTGTATCGGCAGTGGGCAAGAACAGGCGGTTCAACACATACGGGAGACCATCATGGAATACCGGATCCCACTCTGATAACTGGTCGGGGTGCAAGGAAACCCAATTGCGTACCGCGTCCACTAAGGGCACTGAGGGGGTACATAGACAAATTAGCTTGATGTTGTACAACAACGTGTCAGGGAATTCTGGCAGAGAAACCCCCCCCAGGAGAGCGTGACAATGCATCGGCTTTGCCATGTGCGGAACCAGCCCGATGTCGGATCTGGAAGTCGAATGCCGCGAAGAAAAGATGCCGCCTCACCTGTTGACTGTTAAGACATTTTAGGGACGCCAAATCCTGCAGGTTTTGGTGATCTGAGAATACCGTGACTCGATGCTTGGCACCCAAAAGGTGGTGTCGCCAAACGCAGAACGCGTCCATCACCGCTAACAGCTCCTTCTCGGTCACGGTGTAGTGGGACTCGGGGGTAGTAAACTTGCGGGAATGGAATGCAACCGGATGCAGGCGACCCGTGGACTGACATGCTTGGGACAAGACAGCACCAAGAGCAAAGGAGGAGGCGTTGGTCTCTACAATAAAAGGGAGTTCTGGGTCGGGATGCTGGAGAACAGGGGCTGTAGTGAAAGCAGTCTTTAATGCATCAAAGGCCTTCTGATGTGTATCAGACCAAAGAAAGGGGACTTTAGGGCTGGTTAATGTGGTGAGGGGGGACACGATAGAAGAGAAACCAGAGATGAACCTCCTTTAGAAATTCGCGAAGCCCAAAAAGGACTGAAGAGCTTTCAGCTTCGCAGGAACAGGCCAGTCCAAAACCGCTTTTACCTTGGAATGGTTCATGGACAACCCTCCGGGAGCGATATTGAACCCGAGGAAGTCAACGTTATCAACGTGGAACAGACACTTCTCCGGCCTGGCAAATAACAAGTGTTTTTGCAACCGTGACAACACCTCACGAACATGGCGTACGTGCTCTTCCAGAGATTGAGAAAAAATCAGGATGTCATTGAGGTAAACCGCAACCTAGACATCTAGGATATCACTCAAGATGTCATTCATAAACCTCTGGAAGGTCGCTGGGGCATTGCACAGCCCAAAGGGCATGACTGTATACTCGTATAAGCTGTACCGGGTACAAAAAGCGGTTTTCCATTCGTCCCCGGAACGGACGCGGACCAGGTTGTAGGCTCCGCGGAGGTCTAATTTGGTGAAGATAGTAGCGTGTGTGAGTCAGGCAAGCAAGGGCGTGATGAGGGAAATAGGGTACCGGTCTTTCCTCGTGACCGCATTCAGGCGTCGCATGGGCGCAGATCGTCTTCTTTCTTGGGCACAAAAAATATAGGGCTCACTGCCGGTGAGGTGGATGGTCGTATGTGCCCTAGGCTCAAGGCCTTCCGAATGTACTCCTGGAGAGCCGATTCTTCGGATGGTGAGAGGGAATCGATCCGCCCTGAGGGAACCACAGCGTCAGGGAGCAGATTGATGGGGCAATCGTATGGACGATGAGGTGGATGTTTTTCGGAGGAGCCACGATCAAACACAGTCGCATAATCCTGGTAGACTTGGGGAACGTCGGTCGCTACTAGTCCGACTACGTGATCCGATAATGTTTCCTGCGGGTCAAGCACCGTTAACTGAGCTATAGCCTGAGCAGGGTTATCGCTGACGGTGTCTGTGGGAAGGCAGAAATGTTGGCATATGTCTCAAAGTGAACCAAACCCAATTTCCAATCAATGAGGGGGTTATGTTCCTGAAGCCAAGGGATTCCCAGTATGAGTCCGAACTGTGGCATGGTGATGAGATCAAAACTTATGGTCTCCCTGTGTTTGGATTGAATCGTCAATAGCAAAGGGGCTGTTTGTTGTTTTACCGGGCCTGAAATCAAAGAAGAGCCATCTACAGCATGTACTGGTTCGGGCCTAGTCTTGGTCACGAGTGGCAGATTCAGGGAATGGGCCAAGGAAATGTCGATGTAGTTACCCGTTGCCCCCGAATCGATAATCAGGGTAACAGGATGCGTGACAGATTCTGTGGGCTGTAGAGTGGCTTGTACATGGATGGGGCGGATCCGCCCGAAAGCGGGTGTTGGGTCCGGGGTGTGAGTGATATAGCTCGATCCCGTCCCCGGTACTATGATTGAGCTGTCCGAAAACCCTGTGGCTTGAGTTTGGGGCATCGCAGACATTCCTTAACAAAGTGACCTAGTGTGCCACAATAGTAGCAGGTGTTATCCACCCTCCTACGTTCCCTTTCTAGGGGAGTTATAGGGCTCCTGATGCCCCCGATCTGCATGGGTTCTTGTGAGGAGTCAGGGGAAGGAACTGTCGTGTGAGGAGTGGTGGACTGAGCGAAACCCGCTTCCGCTCTTCTTTCGGACCTACGTGCGTCCACCTGAAGAGACAAATCAACCAGATCCTGGAATGCAGTGGGTAACGAAGGGACTACCGATAAAGTGTCCTTCATGGAATTACTGAGACCCCTATAGAACACCACTGCCTTCTTGCTCTCGGGCCAGGAGGTTTCAGCAGAGAGCTGGTTAAAACGGGTTATGAATTCAATGAGGGAACCCCTACCCTGACTCAAGTCCAGCAGTTCCAGGTCCCGGGACTGGGCTTTGTGTCTGGTATCAAAGACCCTGGACATTTCAGTGACAAGGAGATCGAAGTCATATAGGGCCGGGTTGTCATTCTCCAACAAGGGGTTGGCCCATGCAGCAGCCACACCAGCCAGATGGGAAAGGGTGAACGCTGCTTTTTTGGTGGAATCTGGGAAAGCCTGAGATCGGCACAGAAAGTGCAGTTTGCATTGGTTTAGGAAGGTCCTGAATTTCCTGGGATCCCCATAGTATCTCTCAGGAGCTGCCAGCGGGAACGGGGTGGATAACACCACGGGAATGGGATTCTGAGGTGAGGGAACCGGTGGCGGAACGGATTGAGGGACAGGGGGTGTATCTCCAAACTCTGCATCTGGGGGCAAAGGGTGTCTGAGACTCTGTATGTTGTCAAGGCGTTGATGGATAGCCGTGTTGGCTGCTGCCATGTCGGCTCGTAGCACTGTGATGGCTTGGACTATAGCAGTCATGGGATCTTCAGCGTTCCCCTCCATTGCCTACATGACAATAGGCTTCACAGTCTGTTGTGACTTGAGTGTTGTGTAGGCAGAAGAGGCCTCCGTCCCCAAATGCCGCACAGAGAGAACCCAAAGTCACTCTCTGTGCAGCCGTTGAGGCCACAGGCGGAGATGTTCAAATCTGGCACCGCGAACCTCTGGGACCCCAAGCTGCTGCAAGAAAATGCGGATTAAGTACCAAGCAATAAGCAATAAACCATAGTGTTAGGAAAAACGTAAAGGTCTTACCTAAGGAGGTCAAGGTAGAGATGATGAAGCTAATGTGGAGGTCCGGGACCCACGTGGACTGAATTACCCCAAAAGGAGTAGTAGTCGGATTATCCGCCTGTTAGCAGGAGTAAACTGTGGAGCTGAGAGACAAGAAGTCCAAAGAGTCGAAGTGCCAGAGGGAGAATCCGTGAGGCAGTCCAAACAGTCCGTGGTCGAAAGCCAATAATCACCAAGTAACAAATCCAAGGGGAAATCCAAGAAGAGTCCAGTAGAGCAGGCCAGGTCGATTCCGTGAGTAGTCAATGATCCGAAGTACGTAACGCCAAACAGGATGCAGAGCACAGCTGTGAAGCAACGAGTACCTGGGTTTCCTGTGTTTAAGTACTCGCGCTTCTGGTCACGTGATGAGCGCTTCTGGTCACGTGATGCGCGGCTGGGTCACCTGATCGGGCAAGCACGTCACGCGACCTTACAGTCCCGCAACGCGGAAGCCCGATGCTAGTCCTTCGTGATCCCAGGCGCCAAGGTAACTGCCAGTGAAGAAACGGCCGTAGCCTGAGAGCAGTCCTGTTACGGACCAGGTGCGGCCATGCGCGGAAGGCATGTGAGTATCCACGTGTGTCCCGGAGAGGAGAGGGAGAAAGGGATGAGCGAGACGGGAGGCGGGGGAGCACTTTGGAGACCACACGATCCCGGGCCAGTGGTGGGCACGTGGGAGGAATTGTGACAGGTTCCCATCCGTGATCATCACCATCTCTAACACCCCGGCATGGGGCGCGACTACTCAACCTCCTCCAGTGCAATTCCCTTTCTTGGCTTGGGGGCCCAGACAGCTTGTGGAAGAAACTTGAGTTCATAGTAACTTTTCCTTGATCATCCACCGCTGTCACTTGTGATCCATGTACCTTTACCACGCAGAGTGGTGTTGGTTCATGGTTGAGCAACAACTTCCCTGCCAGGTTACGGTGGGGACTAAGACCACGTCGCCTACCAATATGTCATTCTCTCAGAGGCTTCTCCATACATTTTACTTCTGAAGCAGCATTTGTCTATTCACGCGCCGTACTTCATTGTCTATGGTGCCTGGGACACTCCCCTCCATCCTAGGGAGCAAGGTTTGTGGGCATCTATGAAACAAGGCTTGCACAAGGGCCAGCCCTGTTGAACAATGTGGGGTGGTGCAGTACTCAAGTAAGCATTCAAAAAGGGCCCTCTTCTCGCATAGTCCCTGACTGTGGGCGATCCTGAAAGTTTTGTTGAGGGTGCACATCAGTCACTCTACATCACCATTTGTTTGTGGCCACAAAGGGGTGATCTTCCGGTGTCGTATTCCTCGCTCCGACAGATAGTCCTCCAGGCCGGGGCTTTGAAAGGGGGGTCCATTATCTGAGCGTATTGTCTTTGGGAACCTGTGAGTGCCAAACATTTTCCAACCATAAAAGATCAGGTGTGTCTGCACAGTACCTTAAGAAATATCCATTGTGGATAGTAGGATACACTTTAATGAGATTTAGATTGAATATCCTACCAACTAGAACACATTTGGTGATATGGATAAAGGGTGATGTGCAATGTTGTAGATTCTGCTGAGATCCAAAAGAGTCTACAGAACATTTACTCCTAGGTTGTGGTAAATTGAAAGATCAACGTATGCTCTGTTATAAAAAATGTATAGACCGATATGGGAGTAATAGAGGATCTATACTCTGGAAGAAGTGCAGGTCAAAAATACCTTACCAATTAAGTAAAGCACTGTTCCAATTTTTAATGATCATTAAATTAGTAGAGCACCCAACTTGAAGAACAGGAATCCTGGAAGGACAGTCTGCATGTGTAAACTAAAAATTGAAACACCAATTTGTATGATCTCCTTGATGTAATAATCTTTTAGTTGAATTTATTTTATTTAATATACATGTGAATTAGGTAGAAACCTTTTTTCGAATAGTAGAGGAATAAATATATCACGATTTGATCAGTTTAATCTGTGGAAATAAATTGCTAGGATGATTTTGATCTCTCTAATGTTTGAACGCTACAAATTGTAAAAAGGTGTTTTTGATCTATTTTTAAAACTATAAGCAACTTAAAGAATAAAAAAAAGAAAATATATTCTCCATCACAGGCACCAGGTCTGGAGGGCCATGGACTGAATGAACTCCACCTCTGGGTACCACGACCATTGTTCCACCATGACCAGGAAGTGTGACTCACAATGTGTCGAGCCGAAGTCCATGTGTACACAGTCCCAAGGTTCTTCACTCTTTCGCATGCATTGGATCGAAGGCTCTTTATGTCTCGGGCCATCGCTTGGTACCAGACGCATACTCTTATGAATTCCTCCACGTTATGCTCGAGGGTAGGCAACCATACACTCAGTCGAAGGTGACTCTTTGTTTTTGCTGCTCCTTGATGCCCAAGCTGGCCCAGTGAGATCACTTTGTCAATTAGAGCTGTGGGGACCACCAAATGCGAGCCACTCAGGAGGAGGCCATCCTCGGTAAATGTAAGCTCATGCTTCTCTTTCCAGAGCTGTTTCGAAGTCGCATTTGCCTCCTGTGTATTGTTCCTAAGATTGTCTAGGGTTGTTTTCCACTGCCTGGTCCTTATGACATCTCTAAGGAGCTGTAAGCAGCTGTCGCTTGCCAACGCTTCCCATAGCTCCTCAATTTCCATGGAATTAGGTATTGTCCTGGTGGTAACCAACCCCACAAATTTTTCAGTCTCCGAGACATATTGTTCACCGTCTGTCCTCTCATGTGGATGCCTGGACAGGTATTCGGCTGCAGTGTTCACTCCAGGTAGGTACGGCAGGTTCACTATATACTCTTGTAGTGCCAACAGCCACTTTTCTACGCGTGGCAGGGGATGTGCCGAGCCACCTGTCTAAATGGCTTATTTATTGTTTATGATCAGTTACAACCTGGACTGGCTTTCCATACATATATTCATGAAAGTGTCTGCATCCCCAAAGTACTGCCAAGGCATCTCTTTCTATCTGGGACGGGATCATAGCTCTGTGGCAAGGTGCAGGTCTTGGAAGCAAGACCGCGCTGAGCAAACACAGGTTCGAATCAAGGACCGTGTGTGAAACAAAAACCAGTGCGTTATCAATAAGCTGCCATTCCACAATTAAACTAGCACCTAGATACCTATGGGTTATGTGTGGTGCAAATAAATGCAAAATACAAATTCAAATATCTGACAGTATCTCTGCTCAGTTCGTGACAGAGCACGACTGGCTTCAGATTTCCGTCCTGGTCTCCCTGTGTGAGCACAGATCCCAATCCAAAGGGACTGGCATCTATGATGATTTCGGTGCTCCTGACAGAGTGGAAAAAGGGTAACGTGCAAACATCAGATAGGGTAGCTTTGATGTCATCAGATAGGGCAGCTTTGATGTCATCGAATGACCTCTGCTCAAGCAGTGTCCATTGCCAAGGTGTAGATTTTTTTTTTTAGGTTTCTTAAGGGTTCTGATAGGGTTGCCAGGGCGTTTATAGAGAAAGTAACCATGCACAGGAAGCTTCTTACTTCAGAGATGGTCTATAGGGGGCCTTAGCTTTGCGGATGTCACATACTTTGGCTGAGTCTGCTGATATTCCAACTTCTTGGAATATGGACCCAAAGAAATCAATTTTCTTCTTTAGGAATTCACACTTTTCACGGTGAGGAGTTAGCTGCAATGATCAGATTCTTTCCAGTACTGCTTCTAACCATTCAAGGTGTTCAGTTTCAGACTTTGTGATTACCAGGATGTTGTTGCTTACATTCAGTCTCCCTTGAAGTCCAGCCAGGGCTCCTCGGATAGTGTTCTGAAACACTTTAGCTGCTGACAAGATGTTGAAATTGAGTCTTTTGTACTGGTATAGGCCAATATGGGTTGTGAATGTCGTTATGTATCTGGATTCTTCGTGTAGGACGAGTTGGTGATACCCGGCTCTTAGATACAGTTTGGAAAAAATAGTAGCACCTTCCAGGTTGGCCACAATTTCATTGATCGCTGGCGTTATGTGACGCTCTCTTTTGATGGCTTTGTTCAGGAGCCTCATGTCCACACATATCCACACACTGTTGGGTTGCTTAGGTTTCTTGCGCAACAACTATTGGAGACACCCATTGTGTGGGTCCTTAGACAGGTTCAATGACATCTAGATTGATGAGGTTTTGAATGTCCTTCTCCACACGCGCACGTAGATGGAAGGGTACTCTCCTGTGTTTTAGCGCCACAGGCTGGACTGTTTCGTCTACGTGGAGGAGTATGGGCTCCCCTGTCATGCACCCAATGGCAGTGAATAATTCCATAAATGATTCTATTAGCACTTCCCCATCTTATACAGAGAGTCTGTGTGCGAATTGGATTAGCTACAGGGCCTCTGCCGCTGCACACCCCAACAGGGTTTGGTTGCCCACACTCGACATGAAGAATCGTGCTTTGATGGTTTTGTCTTTTTGCTGTACTGGGGTCACAAATGCTCCTTTCAGAGTTAACAGAGTATGACTCCCAAATGTGAATATTCACACGTACGTGCCTTGGAGTGGTGGGGGGTTACGCAGCTTCTGGTAGTGCCATTACTTTTAGAGATGCCCCAGTGTCTAGGAGTATGGGGATGGTGGTGTTCAGTATCGTCACGGATCACTACGGCTGGTGTTTCCTCTTTCCCTAGATGCTCAATACTGCCAAGATGAAAAATATTCCTTCATCCGCCTCACCACCCATTTGCTGTTCCCTCGCACCATCTGCAGATGTGGTATTTGCTCTTTGTGGAGTTTTGTCTTGCACTGGCCCTCTGGTACGTTCCTTTCTTTGGGGCACTATAGCTGATGCCAGTGACCTGTACACTCTTGCAAAATGGTTTTGAGTGCCACACCTGGTGCATGTGTACACTTTTGCAGACAGTCCTTGGTGTGGGGAAGGTCATAGCCACACAGCGGGCATGGAGCTGGGGTGGCGCTATTTGGTTCTTTTCTCTGTCACCAGGTGCCTCTGCCACCAGAGTTTCTTTCCAGGCAATTTTCCACTGTACACACTTCATCCAATTTAACAGACTGTAGTGTCGACTCCAGTGTCGACTCCCTCCTGGATGCCCTGATGTCAGTGCCCAATCTCTAGTATTCTGAGTAGCGTGAGTCCACGCTCGCAGAGGATCTGTCAGCCTAGCTTGACTGAAAAACACCCAATGATTATTTGCAATATAGGTGGCTATGGTATGCATCCAGACTTTCGTCACCTTTTTGCAGTGCGGTTCTCATTATAAACTTTTCGTAGTCAGTGTTGGCCTTTGGTACAAAGTACTCTGATAATGCTGCAACTTCGGCTCCATACGATTTGTCTGATGGACACAATGGCCCTCATTACGACCCTGGCGGAGGTCCATGGTGCAATTTGCACCATGGACCATGGCGCAGAGCTGCCAACTCCGCCATGGGGGTTGGCAGACTTACCGCCCCATTCCGACCTTGGCGGGGCGGTAAATCCCCAATCCCCATTTACCCTTCCCCATTCCCATTTTTGCCCCATAGGGTATAATGGGAGTGGGGAAGGCGTTAATTACGTAACGAGGGGACCCGTAGCGCCATGGATTTTTCCACCCGGAAAATCCGGGCGTAAAAATCGCCATGGCGCTACGGAAAGTCCTAATCTGGCGGAGAGGTACGCCATGCATTACGCTGGTGTAAACCCCTCTCCGCCAGGGTCGTAATGAGGGCCAATGTCTTGAATACCTTGTGGATGGCGGGGCTGGCTGAGTAGATCAATGTGGACTTCTTGGCTCTGTCATCACATTTACCAGTGGCCTCGAAGTACATTTATAGGTGTTTGCACCAAAGTTCCCAGCGTGGGCCCAGACTGGCTGGGGCTCCGTCGACATCAAACTCACAGATTGGGGCCAAAGAGCCCTGCTCACGTAACAATATGCCTCTTGGTGGTTGCACCTTCATCCTCCTAGGACATGACTGTGCTATGACTTCCCTTGGAGTGAGATAGCCTCTCCGAAGACCCCTTTCTTGCTGGTGGGTGCACAAGCACTCCAGGGGGGAGCTCCAACCCTTTTTGCACCAGCCGTAGTAGTGGAGAGTGTCCACAGGTGGTATTCCTGTGAGTGTGAGTGCACAAGCACACTTGTGAGGGAGCTGCGCCCACCGCTGCACACAGTGGTGCGGACGGGGTGTACCTGCACCCAACACTGAGGGACAGTAATTTAATAATAATAATAATTTTGCATTTATATAGCGCTACGAACCCTCAGGCATCTGAGCGCTGCTTATTATTACCCACAGTGTGCGGTGCTCATTTATCGACCTAGGAAAGATGAAAGGCTGAGTTTGGCCCTGCCAGGATTTGAACCTGGGTTGGCAGGCTCTGCACAGATGTCAAAGTGAGCGCCCTACTCGCTGTGCTATCTGACCGGCTAGGCCAAGTGTGGGCCATGGATGGCTGTAAATCCGACTTGCATAACTGTAAAGTTAAAAATATTTGCTTCAGGGGCACCTCCAATTAGTGTAGGACAGCATGACCATGAAGATGGCCCGGGGGCTCTTACCGGCGGGATACCGCGGATGAGGGATTCCTTCTCTCTCTGCATGGCTGCACGCGTGTAAACGATCCAACGTGGGACGTCCAGATAGTGTTATGGAGAACAGTGAGTCTGCGCTCAGATCAGCCTCATCACCATTGTTATGTTTCCAGGGAAACACCTACTGTGGGGTTTAGTGCACAGCTGGGCCATGCCACACAGTGTGCGCCATGAAGACACGGACAAGGGTTCTGTCTTCACCAGTCCCGTGCTCATGAATGCTTTATGGCGAGTGTGGGGCCGTATTTATCACGCTGTGACGTGCCACATCACAGCGCATTTCCACGCAACACCACAACTCCTAGCACATTCCACCATTTGTTAGGAAGCCATTTTGTGGGGGGTTCTTAGCTACGAAAGCCACACCCAGACTGAAGCCCGTAATTGTGGTTATTCAGTCACCTTCCAAACCCATGCATGCACTCCGGAGTTCTTACCCTGATTTAAGCCCTTTGGTATCCTGCTCTCTTAGCACAGTCCTTCTGCACCACGCTCTCAGCTGCTCTGGAGTCAGGATCTGCTGAATTTATCTTTGACACATTTATTGAATTGCAATAACATGCAGAGAAAAAGACACGAGAAAAACAAGGTTAGCATCTGCAGCGCTCTGCTTCTGCATTTCGCTTCATACCTGCAAGCGGATGAACAAAATACAGTAAGCAGTGCAGAATTCGAGGTGAGCTTCACTGCAATTAAGCGAGGATTCTCGCAGCTTGCTAACAGGTCATGCATTTACTTATTGGAACCTCAGCAGCATTCTTCTGCAGCGAGCCCCACCCCCCCACACCGTTGCAGTACCTGAAAAAATAAAGAAAGACGTTAATCAAGAAAATCACAAGAAGGTCAGGGGTATTTACAGTTGCAAGAGACATACGAAAACTAAATCAGAGTAGAAAAAGACACTATATTCAACCCTGCAGATGCAAAGACATTAAACGAGACTTTGCAGTCAGAAGTCAAAACCTGGAAGAATAAGACAATTCCTCAAAGGCCCAAAGCAGCTGGACTGAGTTTGGTCCACTCCGTGCTGTTAACTGGAGAAGCCTTCTCACTGCAATCCTCTTCACCCACCAAGACACCTTGGGCCTCATTAGGACCCTGGCGGAGAGGGTGTTACGCCAGCGTAGTGCATGGCGTACCTCTCCGCCATACTACGAGTTCCCGTAGCGCCATGGCGGCCTTTTCCGCCTGGTTTTACCAGGCGGAGAAAACCATGGCGCTACGGGACCTCGTTGTTAATTACGCCACCGTATTTTATGGTGGCGTAATTAACTCCTTCCCCACTCCCATTATACCCTATGGGGCAAAAATGGGAATGGGGAAGGGCAGAATGGGGATTGGGGATTTACCGCTCCGCCGAGGTCGGAATGGGGCGGTAAATCCGCCAACCCCCATGGCGCTATCGGCGGCTTTCCGCCATGCTTCGCGGTGCATTTAGCACCGCGAAGTCCGCCTGGGTCCTAATGAGGCCCCTTGTAAGGAGTTGAATACAGGGCAGACTGGGAAGAGGGTGATTAAAGAGTTTAGCTCACTACTCATTAGGCCTCATTACGCACCATGGCTGCCCCCTTAACGCATACCGTGTCTGGGTTCTCGGAAAGGGGACTTACCGGGTCATTCCAACCTTGGAGGACCCGGTAAGTCCCCATTCTGAAAACCATTCCCCATTCGAGCCCCCATAGGGCTCAATGGGAATGGGAAGGAGCTAATAACGGGCGCGCAAATAGCGGGCCCATTATTCGCTCCCTGGTCCCTTAGTGGCTCCCGCTAAGGGTGGCTGGTAAAACCAGCCGGCCTTAGTGGGACCCGCTAAGGGACCTCGGAATGCGGCGGTAAGGGGTTAACGACACCGGCATCCTTACCGGTGCCGTTAACCCCTTACCGCTGCACTCGTAATAAGGCCCATTGTGTACTTTGAAGACATCAACGCATCATGCATTACATGGGGAAGAAGGAGGTAGAAGTAGGACAAATGTATTGGATGGGTAAATGTATAACAGTAGTATAAATGCTAATAAATAAATAAATAAATAGGACATCAAATCACCAAAATATCCCCATTCCCTTCTTTGGTTATCTCAAGGCTGTGTATTATTTCAGCTTTGGCTGAGGAAGTAGTGGATTTACGGCGTTCCTGTAGAAGGCAGTAAGTTAGAGCGTTTGAAGTCCAATAATTATTCCTGCCTGAACGCCATGGACCCCAACATATCTCTCAAAGATTTAGGGCCTCATTACACGGTAGGCGGTAACCATGGCGCTATTAGCATGTTAGCGCCATGGTTGCCGCCAGTATTTTACTGTGTCCGCCTTGGTGGATGGCGGAATTACCGCCCTACTCCAAGGTGAGCGGGGGCGGTAATTCCCCATTCACCAAGGCACTTCCCCATTCCCATTTTTACCCCCATAGGGCATAATGGGAATGGGGAAGGCCCTAATTACGGTACAGCAAATTGCGGTGCCGTAATTAGCTCCAAGGTCCCTTTGCGGCACCCTACTTTAACGCCTGGTAAAACCAGCCGTTAAAGTCGGGTCCCGCAAAGGGAACTCGTAGTAAGGCGGTAAGGGTTTACCGGTACTGGTGCCCTTACCGGTACTGGTAAACCCTTACCACCTAACGTGTAATGAGGCCCTTAGTCTCTTTGATTCAAAATATGAGTGCCGAATTGCAGGCCAGTAGCGCCAAAACAGCTGCTCTTGCACAGCGGGTTAATGCGCTACAGTTGAAAGCTACTCCCCTACCTAGGTTGGTGGCAATGGCTTCTCTGAGCGTAAAAGAGGGTCAGGCCCTCAATGTGCAGCAAGGGACAGTTTACCTATACAGCTGCACACACCACCACTGGTTCTATTAGCGCCCCCAGAACATTTTTTAGGAGATCCCCAAAAATATCCTGTGATCATGAACCAGTGCTGTTTGCATTTCATGTGTAGACCTGCAGGACAACAGACAGCACAAAGGTCACCTTTTTACTTTAATTCTTAGTGGGGTTACACTGCAGATTGGTTGATTCCCCTGGTGGCTTCGGATGACCCCATACTACACAACTACAGGGCCTTTGAAAAATAATTAGATAAGCTGTTCACAAGAAAAGGCCATGCCCAAGCATTAGATAACCAACTCCTCACTCTGTGCCAAGGCTCACAGGACCTGTTGGCGTATGTGTCCTTGTTTAAAAGACTCTTTGCTGAAATTCATTTGCCTGAAGAAAAGAGAACATTTCTCTTTTATCATGGGTTACGCAGTGAAACGAAAGACGTTTTAGCCCAAGTAGTTAACCCGCCCAATACATGATTAGAGTACCTCGATCTGGTGATGCAACTTCACTAATGATTAACAGAAAGGAGAATTGACAAAGCTCGAAATGAAAACCGGCTAATATAAAGTTAAGACCCAAGGAACATTCAAACACAAAAACACTCATAGATATCCCAAATCCATGCAACTTGGGGGCCTTAGTGGGCCACTCACAAAAGGGGAGAGTGGCATCGCCAGACCCAGTTGTGCTTGTACTGTGTCAAAGCAGGCAATTTTCTCTGAGAGTGCCCAGTGAAACCCAAGACTGGGAGGAAGTCGTTAGGGACCACAGATCGGGAACAAGCAGAAGAAATCAAGATGATGGAAAACTACAGATACTAGGAAGTGCAGAGATTGACTGTGCTGGGCATGGTTCTACTAAGGTCTCTCATATAGCAAATCCAGTCATCCTAGCAGTTGCAGATGCAGATCTAATCGCATGTGACACATACATAGGGCCTCATTCCAAGTAGGGCAGTAAGGGTTAACGGTCACCGGTAACGAGACCGG